>NW_024429202.1:2471389-2493889 GCF_017639785.1 Mesocricetus auratus | reverse complement strand
TGTATGTGTGTGGTGTGTGTGTGGTGTGTGTGTGTGGTGTGTGTGTGTGGTGTGTGTGTGTGTGGTGTGTGTGGTGTATGTGTGTGGTGTATGTGTGTGGTGTATGTGTGTGGTGTGTGTGTGGTGTGTGTGTGGTGTGTGTGGTGTATGTGTGTGGTGTGTGGTGTGTGTGGTGTGTGTGTGGTGTATGTGTGTGTGGTGTGTGTGTGGTGTGTGTGTGTGGTGTGTGTGTGTGTGTGTGGTGTGAGTGTGTGGTGTGTGTGTGTGTGTGTGTGGTGTGTGTGTGGTGTGTGTGTGTGGTGTGTGTGTGTGTGTGTGGTGTATGTGTATGTGGTGTGTGTGTGGTGTATGTGTGTGGTGTGTGTGTGTGGTGTGTGTGTGGTGTATGTGTGTGGTGTGTGTGTGTGGTGTGTGTGTGGTGTATGTGTGTGTGTGTGGTGTGTGTGGTGTGTGTATGGTGTATGTGTGTGTGTGGTGTGTGTGGTGTGTGTGGTGTATGTGTGTGGTGTGTGTGTGTGGTGTGTGTGTGGTGTATGTGTGTGTGTGTGTGGTGTGTGGTGTGTGTGTGGTGTGTGTGTGTGGTGTGTGTGTGTGTGTGGTGTATGTGTGTGGTGTGTGTGTGTGGTGTATGTGTGTGGTGTATGTGTGTGGTGTGTGTGTGTGGTGTGTGTGTGGTGTATGTGTGTGGTGTGTGTGTGTGGTGTGTGTGTGGTGTATGTGTGTGTGTGTGGTGTGTGTGGTGTGTGTGTGGTGTATGTGTGTGTGTGTGGTGTGTGTGGTGTATGTGTGTGTGTGTGGTGTGTGTGGTGTGTGTGTGGTGTATGTTGTGGTGTGTGTGTGTGGTGTATGTGTGTGGTGTGTGGTGTGTGTGTGGTGTGTGTGTGTGTGGTGTGTGTGTGGTGTGTGTGTGTGGTGTATGTGTGTGTGGTGTGTGTGTGTGGTGTGTGTGTGTGGTGTGTGTGTGGTGTATGTGTGTGGTGTGTGTGTGTATGTATGTGTGTGTGTGTGGTGTGTGTGTGGTGTGTGTGTGGTGTGTGTGTGGTGTGTGTGTGTATGTATGTGTGTGTGTGTGGTGTGTGTGTGGTGTGTGTGTGTGGTGTGTGTGTGTGGTGTGTGTGTGGTGTATGTGTGTGGTGTGTGTGTGGTGTATGTGTGTGTGGTGTATGTGTGTGTGGTGTGTGTGGTGTGTGTGTGGTGTATGTGTGTGTGGTGTGTGTGTGTATGTGTGTGGTGTGTGTGTGGTGTATGTGTGTGGTATGTGTGTATGTGTGTGGTGTGTGTGGTGTATGTGTGTGGTGTGTGTGTGGTGTATGTGTGTGTGGTGTATGTGTGTGTGGTGTGTGTGTGGTGTGTGTGTGGTGTATGTGTGTGTGGTGTGTGTGTGGTGTATGTGTGTGTGGTGTGTGTGTGTGTGGTGTGTGTGTGTGTGTGTGTGTGTGTGGTGTATGTGTGTGTGGTGTATGTGTGTGTGGTGTGTGTGTGTGGTGTGTGTGTGTGTGGTGTGTGTGTGTGGTGTGTGTGTGTAGTGTGTGTGGTGTGTGTGTGTGGTGTGTGTGTGTGTGTGTGTGTGTGGTGTATGTGTGTGTGGTGTGTGTGTGGTGTATGTGTGTGGTGTGTGTGTGTGGTGTATGTGTGTGGTGTGTGTGTGGTGTATGTGTGTGGTGTGTGTGTGTGGTGTGTGTGTGTGTGGTGTGTGTGGTGTATGTGTGTGGTGTATGTGTGTGGTGTATGTGTGTGGTGTGTGTGTGGTGTGTGTGTGGTGTGTGTGGTGTATGTGTGTGTGGTGTGTGTGGTGTATGTGTGTGTGGTGTGTGTGTGGTGTGTGTGTGGTGTATGTGTGTGGTGTGTGTGTGTGTGGTGTGTGTGGTGTATGTGTGTGTGGTGTATGTGTGTGGTGTGTGTGTGGTGTATGTGTGTGTGGTGTATGTGTGTGTGGTGTGTGTGTGGTGTGTGTGTGGTGTATGTGTGTGTGGTGTGTGTGTGTGTATGTGTGTGGTGTGTGTGTGGTGTATGTGTGTGGGGTGTGTGTGTATGTGTGTGGTGTGTGTGGTGTATGTGTGTGGTGTGTGTGTGGTGTATGTGTGTGTGGTGTATGTGTGTGTGTGTGTGTGTGTGGTGTGTGTGTGGTGTATGTGTGTGGTGTGTGTGTGTATGTGTGTGGTGTGTGTGGTGTATGTGTGTGTGGTGTGAGTGTGTGGTGTATGTGTGTGGTGTGTGTGGTGTGTGTGTGGTGTGTGTGTGGTGTATGTGTGTGTGTGTGTGGTGTGTGTGTGTGGTGTGTGTGTGGTGTATGTGTGTGTGGTGTATGTGTGTGGTGTGAGTGTGTGGTGTATGTGTTGGTGTGTGTGGTGTGTGTGAGGTGTATGTGTGTGTGGTGTGAGTGTGTGGTGTATGTGTGTGGTGTGTGTGGTATGTGTGTGTGGTGTGTGTGGTGTGTGTGTGTGTGGTATGTGTGTGTGTGGTGTGAGTGTGTGGTGTATGTGTGTGGTGTGTGTGGTATGTGTGTGTGGTGTGTGTGTGTGGTGTGTGTGGTATGTGTGTGTGGTGTGTGTGTGTGTGTGTGCGCATGTTTGTATGTGTCGTTCTCGTTAGGGCTCATTCACACAGCCATATTGTTGAGATTTCCTGGGAATAGTTTCCCATCACACATACCTTGCTCTTCTTTTTCTGATCATATTGCTGGCCTTTCCTCTTCCACTCTGCTTTTATTCTTATCTATCTGCGTTTGTCTAGCTTATCTTTTCTCCCTACAATTCCTAACTTTGTTTCCACTGGTGAGAAACCCTGCTCCCTCTTCTCTTATTGAGACTTGAAAGTACAGATAAAAATATACTAAACATACCTCAGAGATTCACGCTCAAATCAAATAACACCTCTAGTCTAGTCAACCCTGTAGCATAGGGTTGACCACTATGTTCTTCTCGAATTCATACATTGACATTTCAACCTAGTAACTCAGAGCGTGACTTGTACAGAAGATAGGGCTGAAAGGTCATTGGGGTGGCTCTTAACACAGCATGAATGATGTTTTATAAGAAGAGGTGGCACACACAGACACAGACACACACACACACACAGACACACACACACCACATACACACACAGACACACACACACCACATACACACACACAGACACACACACACAGACACACACACACATACACAGACACACACATACCACATACACACACAGACACACACACACACACCACATACACACACACACACCACATACACACACACAGACACACACACATACACATACACAGACACACACACACACACACAGACACACACACACACACACCACATACACACACTTAACACAGCATGAATGATGTTTTATAAGAAGAGGTGGCACACACATACACAGACACACACACAGACACAGCACATACACACACACAGACACACACACACACAGACACACACACACACACACACACACACACAAAGATGTGGAGAAGGAAGATAGCCATCTTCTGGATTCAGAAGAAATCAGTTTTCCTCATCTTGGGCTTCTGAATTCCAAACTTAAAAGTAAATAAATAAATAAATATCTTCTATTTTAAACTACTGGGTCTATCTATGCTATAGTGCTTTGTTGATGGCAACCTTAGAAAATTAATGCCTAATACAACTGCAACACTAAGCACAGATGTAACTCAGGATTTCCTAGGCACCACATTTAAACATATTTAAAAGAACAACAGGTGAGACTAATGTTAATAATATAATATGATTAACCCAATACAACCAAAGTATTATCAACTAGTATAAAAATAGTGATGGGCGATTTTACATTTTTCTCATGTTAAATCTTTAAAATGTGGTGTGTACAGTCTGTTTACAGCACATCTCTATGGGACCAGCCCTACTTCCAGGATGCCCAAGCCACAGGAAGTCAGCAAATATCATCTCAAAAAGCACAGCTTTAACTCCATAAAATACTGGGGGAATGGGGTGGTGTTTGGAGGCTTAGATTGAAGTTGTAAGTTAAACCAATTTTTCCCTCCAAAATCTAGGAGGGATTTCTCCAATGCACAAGGACCAGGTACACAGCCTTTCCCCACACAACAGGTTCCCTTTAACCCCAGCTGACTCTGGGCACCACTGCGATTTCCCAGTAACACAGCTGGCTCTAGGGCACTTTTCTTGGCTCTTCCTCGGTCAGGGCCCACTCACAGACACATCTCTTGAAGCTCCAGCCCATTCTCTTCTTCAGCTGTCTGACCCTCTTCAGCAAGGACCTGAGCTTTTCACATTATTCATTCTGTGTCACTCTCTTGTACACGTGCATGCATGTACACTCGCTTTTGTACCTAGATAATGTGACACAGTACAAGGAAGCTCACATTTCTGGACTGGTGTCTTGTCTCTGCTGACTGGAGAATGTGTGCCTTTAATGGTAGACTCAGGGTAGGTGAGGTAACTTAGCAGGCAGAGGGGCTTTTGTATAGGCCTGGAGGCCAGTGTTCAATCCCTGGGACCTCAGCTGTAAAGATCCAGTTCCCAAGGGCTGTCTCTGAACTCCTCACATGCACTATGGCTTATATGTGCCTGCATAAGATGCACCACATAAAATTTAGAAATTGTGTGCCCAGTGTCCCCATGCACCCATGTGACAGGACTTGTGTGGCTGCCTTTGCAGGTCTTCATGATGGCTGATGTGAGGTTGAATCCTCAGAGCCTAGCACTTTGCAGCCCCTGCCCACTCATTGGGGCTGGCACAACGCTTACTTCGTCCTAGTCTCAGCTGTGAACAGGTGCTTATCATTTGCACCTTAGGGACAGGTACCAGGCCGTATAGTCCCACGCATCGTTTTGTTTTGAGATAAGGTCTCAATGTACATCCCAGGCTGGTCTAGAAGACATTTGCTTTACTTCATGTTGCAGAACAGATTGCAGAGGTTATGGTAAGCATTTTATGAATATTTGTTGCTTGTGTAATGAAATGGTCATATATAAGATTAAAACACCAGAAGGGCTTGAGAACTGGCTCAGCACTTAAGATCACTTGGTCCACAAGCAGGCGAACCAGAGTTCAGATCCCAGCTCCCATGTGATAAGCCAAGTGTCCTGACATACTTGTAAACCCAACACTATGATGAGATAGAGACCGGAGGATTGTGGGGCTTGCCAACCGTCGGCCTGGCTGAAAAGACAGCTCCATATTCATGGAGAGACTCTGCCTCAAGGGAAAAGGCATCCAGTCTCCAAGCACATTCACAGATGTGCATGTTTGCTTACACACACACACACACACACACACACACACACAGAGAGAGAGAGAGAGAGGTACGTATAGCACATATACACATACAGTTTCATGCTCACACTTAATTTTTTAACTAATTAAGAAGAAAACCCAGCAGAGCCCATTGTGAGTTTGAGACCTACAGCCAAGATGAAATGACTTTTCAAGCCCTCTTTGGTGTCTTTCTCAGTAGTCATTCTTGGGCTGAGAGGTCAGCGCCCTGGCTTTTCCAGGGATGCATTGGCTGCTTGGGGTCAGGTTCACCTCCTGTAGTTTCGCTTGCATGTGTTTGAGTGCTCACTCGGCGCTGCCAATGGGCACGCAAAATATGGGAAATTACATGAAAGGGGGAAAGGAAGGCACAGAACATTTCAGAAAGGAAAGTAGCTGTGATTCTATGTGAGTCTGCAGCTACGCCTCCACATAACTATTTTACTTGCAATGCTCATCTCCTTAGACTATAGAGTACTTCACAAATACTCAGATACATGTGTGTGCTGCGCCGGCTTTGGTGATCTTAGCCTGCGTGGCAGCTTGCACTGTAGACTTACCCCTCCCTATCTATGCGACAAATCTTCCTAAAACCTATTTCATGCTAGAATTCTCTCTAAACTTAAGTACAAACCCTTCTTCTTCTTTTTTTTTCCTTTTCTTTGGTGTTTGGTCCCTATACATCTACCTCTACCTTGGAAATCGTGGACATTCCCAGTAGATTCCTTTGACATCGCCTACCCTCCCCCTCTCTCTCAAAAGGGAAAAGTAGAGCAACCGTGTTTCCAGCCTTTGTAAATAATTAAGGTCCTTGAGCCTCTGCACCATTCTGGCTGCCCTTTGCTGTACCTTCTTGCTTTCAGTAATGCCCTCTTCATATTAACGTGATCCGTCTTGTAGGAATGCTCTCGCTGCATTCCGAATGGAGCCTGCCTCCAGCCTCTTTGCTGTCAGGCAGAAGTAAGTAGTCCTTGACTGGCACCCTTGGCTGTGCATCCACAATTCCAGTTCAGATTCTTCAGCACTGGGATTACCCCCATTGCCTTTGATCCCTCCACCTCTGTGTTACCTGGTGATCTATTAACTCCCAAATTCTAGGTCCTTTCTATCAGTCCTTAGCCACAGTCATTGTCAAAGGCAATTGCTGGAGCTGGGAAATGGAGCCGGCTGGAGACATAAATAGGTTCAAGGACACATGAGAGAACACCCATGGATCTCTGAGAGGACAGAAAAGGTGAATTGCTGTGGTGCTTTGGAAGCAATAGCAATGCTTAAAGATGACCACCATGTGGTTGTCATTTCCCAGCGTGAGCTCTATCTCCTGGGACTTCATGACCAGCAGCTCCTTCTGGGCAACGTGTGAACACCTTCAGCAACTTGAGCAAGTTTATTTGGGGTCTGAGGCCATTTCTCTGCCTTCTGGCCACTGACTCTACCTTGCTAGGCCCAGGGCTTCTCACATACTCACCCACTTTCCACCAATCCCAAAAGCAAAAGCACTTTTGAAATACTTTCCCAACACCTTCAAACCTCCTTTTCCCATTTCCCTAAATTCTGAGCGTTCAACTACTGGAAATCTTGCTTCTTGCTTCAGTGACATCACCTGAGCTCAGGTAAACCCTCTCTCTCTCTCTCTCTCTCTCTCTCTCTCTCTCTCTCTCTCTCTCTCTCTCTCTCTCTCTCTCTCTCTGTCTCTCTCTCTCTCTATATATATATATATATATCACACATACACACACATTCAGATATTCTCATAAATATTGCTCAACTTTAGACATTAGTTTAAAACCCATCTCTGTGTTGGAAATAGCTCATCAATGGAGGTGTGCACATTGATTTCAGAAGTCCCAAAGCAACTGGAAGCGTGAAATAATTTTATTGACTGCTGTCAGCTCAAGTGTCAACTAGTTTTAAAACACCAAAGGAACTCAAATGGCTTGTAATAACTTGATTGGTAAGCTGTTGCCTCTTGTAGCAAATCTAAAACTACTTAAAATAACTGGGCAGGAACATCTTAATGTTTTATCCAATGACTCCTAGAGATTGTGTGTGCGTGCATGTGTGTGTGTCTGGGAGAGGAAGGAATAGCAGAATGATCCAGGCCTAGCTTTTAAGAACAGATACTCAGTCCTCACTCTTTTTCTTTAGGACTGTCCTTTGATAAATCTTTTTTATCATTATTTTAGCAGGTTTCCTGTGTTACTGGCGATGACTATTTTATGGGGTTGTGTTTACAGCCTCCCAGATGGAGCTGCTGTTCCTCCACAACTTCCAGAATAATGTAATCACACTTGCTGAAGTGATCTCCTGACTTCCCAGTCACAATCCAAAGGAGGCATAGTAAAATGTCACTTCAGTGTCATTTATGCCTCCTTCTCTAACCCCCTCCACCTTTGGGAAAAAATTAAGTAGAATATTCTCAAATATCATGATTTTTGTGGCAAAAGGAGCTGCATTTCCCTACAGTTGGACAATGAAAATGGCTCTAACCGCTCAGAAAAGCATTTTGCCAAACATATCAAGACCCTGTATTTCCACTTCTAGAACCATACATCACTGGGTATTCAAGAGTTACTACAGCCAAAAATCCACCACGATGTTGGATTGTATATAAGTAGATCGATGTTAGTTATACTAGTAGCTCGTGCATTCTCATTCCTTTGATAACTCTAGACACCAGGTTTCAGAGTTGTGTTTAGAAATTGAACATCTCCCATGACAGCTTACCAGGTAGAGACAATGACATTTTAGAAATTAGAAAAATATCGATGCCTAAAAATATGTTTTTCTTTTAATTCTAAAACAAGAAATCCAAATTTGCTCTGAGAGATTATTCAGTTGTTGACTAAATTCACAGCATGCTGGTGACCTCTGCGACAGTCCTGGACTGTGTACCTTAGGTTCCATTTCATGAGCAAAAAATAATCTTTCTTATTGAAGACATGTTATATTAAGTTTCTGTTATTAGCAGCTAAAAATAATTCCTATAGGAGGCAGGATATTTATATGGTAGCTACAAGCTGGCAGAACTTGAGACATCCAAGTTATAAATATTCTGAAATTACTTTTTATTTTACTTTGGAATGTGTGTGATATTTTAGGTAAGTAGTAATAATAATACTTATGTGGGGTTTGGATGCTGCAGAGCATGTCCACCACTCAGATTTTATTGGCTAAATGCAATGAGTTTGGTGAGGTAGGGGATGAACGGAAAGAAGCTTGTGGCAATGCTTGGGACTCTACCTTTGGGACTGGCATTACCTAATCCTCAGGTGAGGATGGTGAGAAGGAAATAGTACCATTTTACCAAGGGAGGGGTCATGTGGCCCATGCTTTCTAAGTCACCAAGTCTTTGCCAGTCTGGAAATCCAGTTCTATGACGCTGTGCCTACTGCTCCTGATTCAGGATCCCTGACCGTTGGCCTTGCTTCCTTTTCATTTGTGTTCTAGATGAGAAGGTGTACAGAGATGGGAAGGAACACCAGTCTAGAAGAGGAGATAAGGAAGGGGCAGCTAGCCAGAGCTCAGTGCATTTTTTAGGAAAATCATATGGAGACGCTGGAAGGGCACCTTGTTTCTATGGACTCGGGACACAGATGGCAGGCGCCACTCACCGCTCTATCCTCCCCACATCGTGGTTGAAAGAGGGAATGCTGTGGACAAAACTGAGAAGCCTCACAGGTGGCATTCCTGAGCACTGGAGGAACTCATCTGTGGTGGCTGGAGTCACCGGGACAGCCACTTGTGCTTGGAACTCTTGATCTTGGCTGTTCTAATACACCAGCTGCTAGATACATTTAGTTCCATGTCAACTACAGTTAACTAAAATGAAATTTGAAGACTCAGCTCAGTCCCGCCTGTCATATTTCAAGGGCTCGGCTGCTATATGTGGCTGAGGTTGGCTATGATGGACAGCACAGGTCAAAGTCATTTTCATCGTCACACAAAGTTCTCAGCTTTCCCAGCCTCCCAGGACACCAGCAGGGCATCACCCCACCTCCCCGGAGAGAAGACATTCCCCTCCAAGGCAAGTGGCTTAACAGCCACTAGCTCCCAATGTCTCAGAATATGGTCCCTTGTGCACCCCACTGCAGTCCCAAGGAGACTGACCTTCATGGCTCCCAGCCTTGCCTCCATGATGAAGGACTTTAAAACCAAGTGTCCCAGGCCCAGAAAGTCTGTGTTCACACGACATAAAAACTTTAGAGGGCTTCCCAGAGACTTCAGTGAGCACTCATAAGAAAATCATTGCTTTAGGGATTAGTTATGAACAAATTAGTACCTGTTGATCCCATTAGAAAATTATTATTTTTTTTTGTATTTACGAGACAGGGTTTCTCTGTATTGTTTTTGAGGCTGTCGGTCCAGCCTGGCCTCGAACTCACAGAGATCCGCCTGCCTCTGCCTCCCAAGTGCTGGGATTAAAGGTGTGCGCCACCACCGCCCGGCCCGTTAGAAAATTATTAATACCATTAGGAAATAATTAATCAGGAGTCATATTTACTTCTTGAACACCTCAAAAATGACTTCCCTTTAACTTTAAAATTACACACTATTGACAGAAACATTAAAACAAGTGAATTTCTGGTAATGTCCCATCTTCCTGGGGTAAAGTGGTCAATCACACCTTTGCTAGCCTTTGCTCCAGTCTCTACTGGCTAGCTGCAATCTGCAAGTCTAGTTCTTTAAGCATGCTGTCTTCTCTTTTATTCTGCGGAACATTCGTTTTCCTGGCACCCTGCCCCATCCTTCCCATTATTTATGCCTTTTCCCTGACCTTTGACTCTTTCCTTCTCGTCTTCAGGATAGATATCTCTGACCTCACCCTTCATCACTGGCAGAGAGTCATAATAATGTTTGCCACCTGCCCTAGGCACTCATTTCACAGGATCCTCACCATCAAGCAGTGGCATGTGACTACAACCGCCAATAAGTGAAGAGCAGAGATGGCATAAGGTGGTCCCGGGACCGGTGACAGCCATGTCTGGCTCTCCTGCCCCACTCGCCCTCTGAGGTGGTAAGTGGAGTTGCGTAAGACTAGCTCCTTTACTTTGAGCCCACTGCCTGGCCAGGTGGAGTCTAGAGCCCTGTGTTGAATATGCAGCACAGACGAGAGATTGATGGGGAACGTCCTTCTGTATATGCGTTTCTCCTATGGGTTGATGAATAAAACACTGATTGGCCAGTAGCCAGGCAGGAAGTATACATGGGGCTACCAGTATAAGAGAATTCTGTGAAGAGGTGATGCCGTGTAACTGCTGAAGGAGTATCAGGTCTGGAATTCTCTTGTAAGATAAGACCATGTAGAAATACATAGATTAATAGTTACGGGTTAATGATGAAGAGAAAGCTAGTCGGTAAGGAGCCTAAGCCATTGGCCAAATGGCTTATAATTAATGTAAGTCTCTGTGTGTTTATTTGGGTTAAAGGGTGGTGGGATCAGGCTGGACAGGCACCTTCGCCTATAAGAGATAGTGCTCTGCTGGCTCCTTCGCTGCTTCGTCGTATCTGAGCTCAGCCGCATCTTCTCCATTGAGCTCTTACAGGCTCTTCTTGTAGCAGTTTTTTCCTCTTTAAATCTTTACCAGCCTCACAACTTGCCTAAATTCACTAAATGCAAGTCTTTCCCTTTAGACATTCAGCTTCCGTGCCAGCAAATATGAAGTCTGTTTGGTTCCCTTCTAAATCCTTAGCACCTCGCTCAGTAATTGGCAAATATTGATGGTTGAGTAGCACCTTTGTGGTGAAGGGGGAATGCATGAATGAGAGGTAGACACGAGAGCTAGTTTTATCTTCCTATTCTTTGTTAATATATACAAAAGCACTGTATTTATAGTATATAGCAAACCCTGTTATTATGATAATTACAGAGAATATAAGATTAAGACATTATACATAAGGATAAATTCAAAGAGTATGAGCTGGAAGGAAACTAATACGTCATCAAACTTAGGATGCCAAGGTCAAAAGAAAATCTGCATCCGAATAACCTGAGGAGAGGGGGAATGTGTTTGAATGAACAGGTTCAGTTGAAGGGACTCTACAACCCCACAGTATCACCTACCACCACAGAGAACAAAGGAAGACCCGCGAATGAGCACGAGGAGTCCTCACTGCTTACAAAACCATCCCACGCCATTTCACTAATCTAGACCATAATAACACCACAATTCTAGTAGCGGGGTCTGGACATCTTCATTTTAGCAAGCATTAGAGTTTAGGAACTACTGGCCTGGTCCAGCACATGGGTAATTCCAGGAGAACAACCTGTCTCTACTGTTCTGTGGTCCTGGTGACCCACATGGCAGAGTCTTCAGGAAACCATGGCTTAGCGGAAGGTGGTACTTTGAGTAGGAATGGCCCCCATAAATTCATCCATTTGAATGCTTGGTCATCAGAGAGCAGCATTACCTTAGAGGGATTAGGAATGTGGCCTTGTTAGAGTAGGTGTACTCTTATTGGAGGACATGTGTCACTGGGATGGGTTTGGGTTTTGAAGTTTCAAGAGCCCAAGCCAGGCCCAGTGTCTCTCTCTTCCTGCTGCTCATGGATCTGAATGTAGAACTCTCAACTGTTTCTCCAGCACCATGTCTGCCTGCTTGCTGCCATGCTTTCTGTCAGGCTGATAATGGACTAAACCTCTGAACCTGTAAGCCAGCCCCAATTAAATGCTTTCCTTATAAAATTTGCCATGGTCTTCACATCTCTTCACAGCAATAGAACACTGACTAACACAGGGAAGTTTTCTCCAGAGACCCACATACTCCTCAGTTCAACTTCACATCTTCCCATATGCCTTGTTTTCTTCAAGCCTCTTGACTTCTCCCTGGCTGAGTTTTGCAATCTGTGAAATGGGTTCGTGGTATCCCTTTTATAGAAGTGTTCTGAGGACTGATTGGGATGACGCCATCAAGTATAGACAGCACTGGAGTAGGTCAGGAGCTGCTTAAATTCCTGTTGCTTTCCCCAATACTTTAGAATACCTAATTAACATTTTGAGACTTACGGCAAAGGTAACTGTCTATGGGCAACATAATTAGACCCTTGCAGATTATTTTTGTGACATATACAGACTTTGTTTAAGTATCCCTGGTATATTAAACTAGATTTACACAGAAGATATGCTACCAGGTAATTATTGACTTTGTGAATATAATTCTTCTCTCTTATTTTTAAAGAAAAGATTCCTATGAGATTTATTTGAATGAAAAATTGAATAAAATTTTTGAGTAAAAATTTTATTGGTTTGAATAAAATATTCCCATTGTGTGTTTAAATATGATTTGATACACAAAAGAAGAGTTTGTGTGAAAATTTCAGAGACATACTTATTGCATGAATTAAAAATATTTTCTTCCTTTTGGGGGGCTGCCTTTTGTATATATTACAAAGTGTTTGGGCTCATGGGGAAAGCACTAGAGTTGCAGTTCCTCAAATGGGATGCAGCCAGGGCATGGCTTCAGGAAGGACACGAAAGTCCAGAGCCATAGAGTAGTGTAGTGCTCAGAAAGAGCTGAGTGTGGACTGACCCTGTGGCAGTGCTCTCAGTGGACCAGGGGTGACAAGAAGCTTAGAATAGAGTAATGATGTTTTCCCCAAACTGAAGTTCTTTTTCATCTTATAAACTTTGTCCTCTATACTAATATTGTGGGTTAAAATGGGTTAAACTTTTAGAAAATATTTGTGGACAGTAACAGCTATAACTGTGACTTTCACTACTTGGTAAAAATAAAACTACCAGTACTTCATTGCTTCATGTGCTGAATTTTTTTTTCTTTTTCTTGTTTTTACATTTTACTTTAAATGTCCAGAAAGCTGAATTCAACCTGGTTTTCAAAGAGATCTTAAACATGAGAGAGCATGTGTGCACAGAGATTCCGTGAGAGCCTAAATATGACAGAATGTGTGTACACAGACATTCAGTGAGATCCTTAACATGAGAGTGTGTGTGCACACTCAGTGAGATCCTAAACATGAGAGAGTGTGTGCACAGAGACTCAGTGAGATCCTATTTATGATAGAGTGTGTGCACAGAGACTCCATGAGATCCTTAACATGAGAGAGTGTGTGTGCACAGAGACTCCATGAGATCCTTAACATGAGAGAGTGTGTGTGCACAGAGACTCAGTGAGATCCTAAACAAGGGAGTGTGCATTAGAGGCACAGCTGGGCACTAGCCTGTGTTCCTACTGTTTCTTCCCAGTTCCCCTGCCCCTCCTCTGCATCTGCTCTCTTCCCTTTCCTTCTTCTGGTCAGTGTTGGACAGTGCGCAGAGAGCTCTGTGGATGCTGGACAAATCCTCAACTTTCGAACTGTGCCTTCAGTTTACATTTTTGGGCAGCTCATCCTGATGAGTTTTTATGTCCTAATCCTAGAGATTTGTCCCTAGTGGCTAACAGCCTTTTCTTTCACACAATGTTACCCTTTTATTCATTTTTATATACAGAAAACGTTTAATCCACACTTAATTGGGTTGTTAGGACTAAGCGATTATTTATTTATTCACTATAACAAAAAGACCCAATAAAGCATTTTTTTCCTTATGAATAATGTGGGTTTTGGCCCTTTTCCCCATCTAAAATGTGCTTTGACTTTACAATCTTTGCAGGAGCTGAGGGCAACTTCTTAGTCCAAGAGAAGTTATAAATTGTTAAATGACATGTTGCAAGACAAATGAACGTGTTTGAAACAAAACTTTGTGGGTTCTTGTTTGTTTTTTTAACTATAGCTTATCCATCTCCATTTTGTTTACAATTAAACAGTTGAACAGACTAAAACAGAATTCTGGTCATGGAATCTTCGTGAGGTAGACTTTGAGCATTCAGTATCCCGCTGATTGAACAGATGACAGAGTCCACACCAACAAATGCTCTCTGTATGGATAGCTTCATTTTTCCTTATCTTTCTTCTTTCCCCTGGACCTCCCCTTCCCCCTCCCTCTCCCTCCCCTTCCTACCTTCCCTTCTATTGGCAGGGCAGCTTTCCCTGCTGAGCACAGAGACTCTCCTTGCCGGCCATACCCTGAAGACCTCCAGGAACTCAAACCTCAGGCTCTGCCCCTGAGGAACTCCAAAGGCTAGGCCCCACCCCCTAGGGCTAGGACCCACCCCCAAACTTCTCTGACGACTGTCAGTTCCCAATCCCTTGAGGTAGGAGAGTGACAGGCTCCACCCCACAGAAAAACAAACAACAACAAAAAAGCCTGTGGGTCATGCCATATAATTCCTCCAATCCCAGGCCACCCTGGAAGGCTCCACCCGCCTCCCCAAGAAACCCTATATAAAGTCTGCCTCTGCTCAGCTCTGTGCTGCTTCTTGCCTGAGCAGAGGCAGTCAATCCTCTCTTCATCTTTTCTAATAAATCTCTTGTGTGAGGTTTGTTGCTCAGAATGCCATTCCCCTCAGAGCTTTCCCCGTTCCCTTTCTCCCTAACTTCCCTTCTTTCTTCCCTCTCTCTTCCTTCTTTCTGAAAAAAAAACACACAAACATTGAAAGAATACCAGAAACTGAATCTGTGTATGAGAAACTACAGGAAAAAATATCCTGGAAATCATGCTGGGTGAAACCCATCACCAGCAGGGCAGGGCCACAATCAGAAAGATGTTTTCACAGAACTCTGTGTGCCAAAGGCTGGAGTTACATCCTTGCCCGGCCAGGACAGGATGGCACTTGTCTGCAGAGCCAGACGAGCTGGAAGACAGTGGTTTCATAATGTGTCCCCAACCCCCTGCCTTTGTTCGTCTTCTCTTGTTCTGATTTTTTACTGTTTTTCTTGAAAGGAAAGCAGGGAGCAGGGTATTTTCAAAGGACCCTTCTAATTTCTGGTACCCATCCACATGCTTGCGAGGAGTTTTTTTAACTTTAAATTTTTGTGTGTATCTTTTTTTTAACTAATGTACATGCTCCTTCATTCTATTTTTTGTGCTTCATGTGATGTTATGCATATGTACATACATAACTGATTTCTGTATATATATATATACATGTATATAGATACACACACGTTTCTATGTATTCATGTTTAAACACATAAAGAACAAAGATAGAAATATATGAATAATATAAAATATGTTCTCTATATCTAAAAATGCTACATTTTACAGGAAAAGCTTTAGCAGTTGCCCTAAATTACACTTGTGGATAGATAATAATATATAGGTTTAATTAAAAAGTAGAACTGGAATGGGCGAGTGGGTCAGTCACTAAAGCACTGTACTGCAAGCTATGTAATGGTCTGATTTCGATCTGCAGAACCCAGGCCAGAGAACTAGCCATGTGAGCAGATGTCCGTAAAGAGTGAGTGGCAGATACTGGAGGCTTCCTGGGGCAGTCAGTCTGACCCAACCAAGGAGCTCCAGGCCAACAGAGACACCGTCTCAAAAGAGGCAGCTAGTGTCCCTGAGGATAACATCTAAAGTTTTCCTTTGGTCTCCACATGCAGGTGCATACACAAAAACACACGTATACACGTGTGCACGCACGCGCACACTCACGCACACACGCACACAGATAGGGAAACCGCATAGAGTGAGCAGGAGCAGAGTGCTCCCCGTCTGCCCTCACTGGGGCTTTGCTCCCTGTGGCTTTCCTCGCAGGCACCTCTGAGCTGGAGCCACAGCCTTTCCCTGGAGTGTGCAATCTCCCCGTCGAGCTGTCGCTAGTGAACGGCAGGCGTCATCTGCTATAACCTGGAAACTTAAGAAAAACACACAGCCTGGTTCCAGGCAGAAATCCCAGCCTGTGATTTCCTTTTCCTCCTTCCTTCTCCTTTCTTCCCTCTCTGAAGGATGTCTCTGCTGTTACCTGCGGCAGGCTCTGAACACTCGCGCTATTTTGTTGATTGCTCTGTCCTCAGAGACAGCATGTTTAAATCCCATCTGCTCTAGCAGCATCAGGACTGCTGGGAAGTTAGAGCCCCTCTAAATAGAACTCCCCAGGGCCAGCTCCAAGGGAAGGTCTGGAAAACGCCACCGGGCGGGCGACACAGTGGCACACATACAGGAAACAAACAGACACCAGAACAGAGGGACATCCTTCTCCCTTGTTTTCCTTACAAGAGAGAAAAAGACAACACAGATATGTTGGCATTTGATGCATTGTTTCTGTTCAAGGGGTGCTATCATTTCCATGCCCCCCCTTTTTGAAAACATACCCACAGTCTCTGAATTCCCATTAATGCAAAGTTCAGATAAAGCCGATGAAAAGCATCTGCCATCTTGATAGTTGCCATGGCAGATGGCGCCAGCCTTTATGCTTTTATCAGTATTAGTATCAGAACACACTTTGTGTTCCAAGCTGAGATAAAAATCATTGAAGCTGTACCTGGGAGGAGGCAGTACCCGCTGCAGGCCCTGCCACTCTGCATCGTGAGAGAGCAGCTTGAAAAACAACCATACACACACACACACACACACACACACACACACACACACGCACGCACGCACGCACACACCGTGTTTGTTCCTGCTGGATAATAGTTGCAAACTGGGGGGGTGTTCTAGAAAGCTGGTTTTTCTTTTGTCACTAGTCACCTAGAGATGTATGGGTTGTCACATCCTCCATAATGGTGGACGCCAGCCAACCCTGCTGGGATGTCCTACAAGGGGCACTCGATATCTGTGTTGGAAACCAAGAAAGTCCACAAAAGAGGAGCTGTGGGTGGCCCGGGCTTGGAAAGCCTCCATCTAGCACCGTGGTGTGGGACGACAATGCTCGCTGCTCATCAAGCCACCGCCGCCTTACTGGTTCCACAGAACTGAAATCCTACCCTGTCCCACCATTCCTTACCTCAACCCAGCCTTCTACACTGAGGCTTGATAGTGTCCTCTAATTCAGGATGCCTCAAAGGTATGATGCTAGAAAGGTAACTGCTTCCTACCGCTCCTCATTGACTGTCCGCGGCACACATGACTGGCAGGTTCTCCCATGAAGCTTGCTTCCCGGCTCTAGTCATGGGTGGAATTACTTTTAGTAGTATTGTTGATAAGCAGCGGTTGTGTGATCTTAAGTTAGTGTGTAAGTGTTAGTGACACAGACTGGTCAACCATTTGGCTGGTACATAGGGTGGGGGTGAACAGTAATGGAGCCATCCTATGTGAAATATGCGTAGGTATCTATACGATGCTAAAAACAAGGACTGGCAGCCATTAGATCTGGCTGTACTGGTTTCAGGCACCACAAGAAGGCCTTAAATGCATTTTAAAAAACAAACGGCAGCAACAACAAAATAAAACAAAAGAGCAACTTTCTTTTCTTGCCCTATGTATGAGAACTGGATTTGGAACTGAGCCTCAAATATGGTCCTGCTATGTGCTAACTGTAGTCTCAAGCACCTCCAAGAATACCCATGAAGATGAAGTGAAATAATGTGTGTAAAACACAGATAGCAATATTCCACAGCTGACAGGGGCTATCAATACTCTGAAATCCACCAATCCCCCAATTTCATAGCACTGAGATTGCTTTAAGGGGATGTGTATGAAATCCTGTCTCTCTGGAAGCCTGTGTGGGCATTTGATCGCTGTTGACCAAGAAACCAAACACCCAGTAACCCAGATGTCAGTACAACTCCAAGGCAAGGCTTGGACACTGCGGTGCCTGTGACAGCTTGCTGAGCATTGGACAGCCTGGTCCTTAGTTCAGGCTGTGTTGATGGGTGGAGTCAATAATTAAGCGAGACGGAACTATGCAGCTTGCAAAGAGCTGCCGGAGACCGAGAATCTTAATATTGCTGTAGCAGCAAATCCTACCTCCTTCTTTCAGGGTGTAAGATGGTGGAAAGGGAAACATGCACTCTCCGGGTTGTGCTCCATGATTAATGCAATCATCTTCATTTTTATACTGCAGTTGAGGTATAATTTATGTGAGTAACATGTACAATCCCACATTGTGCAGTTTGATAAGCTCCACGGTGTATAACTGTCACCCCAGGTTCACCTTCTAAAAGGTTGCCCTGTGCAGCCCCTTGCAGGTAGACTGTGGCCACACCTACTTTCGGGAAGCCACCAGGCCCTCTGTCTTTATAGCTTTGCCCTTCAAAGACTGTCATATATTCAGACCCTTGAAAGTGCCTGTTTTCACTTACTCTAAGGCGTCTAAAGTTTGCTTCCATTGTGTATATTTGTAGTTATTTTATTCCTTGTTATTATGCGGAATTCTATTATATGGTCATATCTGTTTATCCACTGCTCCAATGAAGAACATTTGGGTTGCTTCCAGCTTGGGGTGATTATGAATGAGGCTGCTATGAACATCTGTGAACATGATTTTGGATGAGCATAAAGTTTATTTCACTAGGGTAATACTTAGGACTGTGACTGCCGGGCAGTATAATAAGCATATGTTTATCTTGCTAAGAAGTGACCAAACTCTTTCCCAAAGTGGCTGTAGTGACTCACGTTCCCACTACGGGCTCCGGAAGTCCCAGAACCTGAAGATGCTCACCAGCGCACGGTGGTGTCCACTTTTCATCCTTGATTCTGTCTTCCGTGTAGGTGAGCAATGAATCTTCGATGTGCTTTCCGCTTCTCCGTGCTTCTCCACTGACGAATGATGCTGAACATTTTGGCACGTAAATTTGCCACCATTTCCTTTTAGGAAGTTATAATTGACATTTTTTCCTACCAGTTTGATCCCAATAGCTGTCAGGAAATAAAGTCTCGTGGGAGGAAAAGTTTATTATGGCTCAGGGTTTCATACGTGTCAGTCCACTGTGGTGAGGAAGGCGTGTTGAGACTGTGGTGGCGGGGATGTACAGGAGAAGGTGCCCCCATACAGAGGGATAAGAACGCTGAGATGGTGTGACAGGGAGTAGGGCTGGGTTAGCCCTCATCTCCCAAAGCCTCCCTAACCTCCACTATAACCCTGCCAGCTGGGGAATAAGAATTAACTGCGGGCCTGTGGGCACCATTTCAGATTCAAACTACAGCAGATGTTTTGCCTGTGTTTTGAATTAGGTTGTTGTTTTCTTATTATTGAATTTTGAGAATTTTAAAAAAATGTGAATGTAAGTCCTATCAGATCTGCAATTTGCAAATATTTCCTCTACATCTGTAACTTGTCTTATTCACTTATAACTTGAATCAGAAGCAATAATAAAAATCATTACATTTATCATGTACTGTATTTTGTTTTGAAATATGTGTCCAATGTGGAATGATTGCAACAAGCTAATGTAACATACACATAATCTCATATTTGCATTATTTTTAAGTTAAAGGCATGCAGAACCTTAGGCAGTTTCCAAGAATATAATATCTTGGGACTGGAAAGGTGGTTCAGTGATTAAGAGCACTTATTTCTTGGTCACAAACATTGAATTTGGATCCCAGCATCTACACAGCAAAGTGTGCATGGTTTTGTACACCTGTAACACTAGTGAGAGGAGTATTTCCAGGGCTTGCCGACTGCAGCCTAGCCAAAAAGGTCTGTCTCTGGCTACATGGAGAGACTGTCTCAAGAGGATAAGTGGAGTGTGGCAGAGGAAGACACGTGAATGTCCTCTGTCCTCCATGCACACACATGGGCACACATTTGCACATACAGATGGGAGTGCACACACACACACTCATACACACACACACACACTGGGAGAGGGGAAACAGAAGTAGAAAGCCAGTTGCTAAAAATAAAAGACTGTAATGCTGTTCAAATATTAGATCTTTTGAATTCATTTCCTCTATTAAACTGGATTGTATACTTTGACCAACCCCACCCAGCTTGCCTGTTCTCTGCTTATTTTAACCCTTGGTGTCTTCCAAATAGTCTGATGAAGTTCAATTTATCTTTTTTCTTTAACGGAGGTAATTTTTTCTTTTAGTTTTGTATTTCAAGTATGTTTGCTTTATGCTAGGTGGCAAACAGCCACTCTTGTATTTCTTCTAGAGGTCATATGGTTTTGTTCTGCGTTTAACTAAAATCTGAGTTGGTCTCCGCATGCAGCACAACCTGTAAAATGAAATGTTCCTGCTGCTCTTCTGAGGTTTTGCGTTCAGGCTCAGGCATTCCCGCATCACTTATCAACACTGTGTCTCACTAAGTCATGCATAGTTCCACTTGGGCCTATTTATGAAATGTCCAGTCTGTCAGTTGATTTGTATGTCAGTTTTGTTTTTAATATCATACCGTTTTGTTTACTGTGACTCTACTAAACACTTTAAAAATCAGTGTGTGCCCTCCAGCCCTATTCTTTTTCCACAGTGAAAAGTCCCTTATGTAAAGCATAGATACATTTCCTATTTACACCGCACTGAGCACATACCCTTGCTTTAGATGAGAGAGTAATGAATGAGGACTACGGGACAGACACTGACTCCATTCCGGGGATCTGAGACACCGCAGGGCATGTGAACGTATATTGGGAGGGTGCTGAGGAGGACTGGTGGACTCTAGAGACTGGCGACCGTTTGGACCTCTAATTAGCAGTATACCCTGCTAGGGATATTAATACAGCTCACCTCTTCATCTTTCCACCTGTTCTCCTGGCTTCCTCTCCAGGGCTATGGCAAATACCAGGACCAACAGCAGCTAAGGGGAGAAGAGGGCTTGTTGCAGCCTATGACTGACAGTCGTCCACCACCAAGGGAGAGGAGTCAGACAGAAGCTCGAGCTTCCACTACCAGACAAGGGCACCTGGAAGAAAGGGGTTCTTCAAGGCAACGTGTTGTCACAGAAACTCGGATCCAAATTAAATGAGGTGCGTCTGTAGACTCAAGAAGTACAGTGTTCCCATGAGAATAAAAATCTCAGCACTAAGAGTTCGAATTTATGCACATATTTAGTGGGCGAGCTTTCATTGACAGAGCGGAATGGTGCTGCCTTTGCTGCAGAAGACGCCAAACCCGGCGCCACAGAATGGCCCTCTCTGCTGGAAGCCTGCCACAGGTGCGGTGCACACCTCCTGGGAATTGCTAATACCATGAACTGCTTTTTAAAGGGTGTTGCCTTTACTAACGTCCCCAATGGAAAGCTCCTCGAAAGACTGTTCCATGCTTTTAAGTCTGCTCAAGGTCAGTTTTGTGTTGCCTACAGAGCTGGCTTTGAAAACAAAACCCACTTTTTGCTGTGGAGGAGGTTTCTGGGACTCACTGGACATGGGCTTTGTTCTGCTAGGATCCCGTTCCACGGACACGGCCGCTGGAGGCCTCAGCTTGCTTGTGTGAGGTGAAGGAGAGTGTGGTCATAGGACAGGGCTTCCTAGGTCCCATGTGGCATTTGGGTGAGCAGATGAAGCTACGAAAACAAAGAACACTCATGGTCCAGGCAGTGACGGGAGAGCTAAATATGTCAGCCTTGGGGAGCAAAGCGTACGGACAGTGTTTCCCACCAAGTGTGATGGTCGCTGCACTTTTAAGTGGCTTAAATCAGCTACCTGTCTCCACACTGACAGAGTTTTTCTTTACAGACACCAGTTTTTTGTCTTCCTTTTGTAGAAAATGAGATGTAGGTGTGGGGCACTTAAACGCCCATACACATTCTTGCATCTCACACACGTGCACACACATGCTGGGTCAGGCGGGCTTCTGAGGAGTGTCCCGAGGAAGCGGCAAAGGGTGGATGATGTGGACACGCATATGCCCTTGTCTGCCGCCATGTGCCTTGTTCTTTGGCGTGGCCCACTGCTTTTCTAAATAGTGTGTTCTTGGGGTCTGGGGAAGGTTCAGCGGGTAAAGAACGTGACACACAAACACAAGGATGTGAGTTCAAATCCCAAGAATCCCTGCAAAGCCAGACACGTAACTTCTAAAATCCCAGCTCTCCCATGAGGAGATGTGGGCAGAGACAGGAGAATCCCCGGAAGCTTGCAGGCCAGCTGGCCTGGCATATGCTGTAGCAAACAATAGATTTTTATCTCAACAAGGTGGAAGGCAAGGGCTAAGACTGAAGGCACCACACACATATGCCATGGCACGTGTGCCCACCTCCCACAGACACACGTCACACAGAGTGTGTTCCTGTTCCCTTGCTTGTTGACACTGGACTCCAGGCTGCTTGAATCACTGTGTTCCGTATGACTTCTCTTTGGGAAAACATGAGCCTAGGCTGCTGCTTGAGTTGTGTAAACTGGAAGGGGATCTCCTGATGACAAGACCACCCTGGCCACCAGATCACGCGAAATGGGGGCTTAGGCTACAGCAGGAAGAATGCAAATGAGTGATGGGCTCCAGAGATTTAGATTTGCAAATGATTATGGTTCAGAAAGCAAGTAAACGGGAGGGGGGGAGGATGCTAGGATGAAGACCGTTTCTAGTCA
>NW_024429202.1:2108889-2466389 GCF_017639785.1 Mesocricetus auratus | reverse complement strand
TGACTGAGTCCTGCCTGGATGTTTAGAGCCAGCCAAAACAGTGTCCAGTGTACCCAATTTACTAGGAATGAAGGCTGGGGTTTCTTTGGGTCACCTGGCAGATAGACACCGTACTGAGTGCCACCTTCCTTCCCGAAGATGCAATTGGATCATCAGTCTCTGTTGAAGCCCAAGCTCCCCATGAAGAGGCTGGACCAGGATGGGAGCTACCGAGCTTCTTTCCGTCCTCTGTATTATTTTCATTTGTTGTTGTTTTGTTAGTAGCACTGTTTGGTGCATACAGCTGGTGCTTTAATGAATGTGTCCAGTAGGTTTGTTTTGTTTTTATGTCTCTCTCCCCGCCGTGTGTGTGTGTGTGTGTGTGTGTGTGTGTGTGTGTGTGTCACGAGCACTGGTGTTCCAAGTGGTGCCTGCAGAAGAGGGCATCAGATCCCCAGGAGCTGCAGTCACAGGCAGTTGTGAGTTGCCTGCTGGCTGCTGGGAATTGAACTCAGGTCCCCTGCAACAGCCTCACGCTCTGTTAGCCTTTGAGCCACCTCTCTAGCCCAAACACGTTCGAACACAGAAGCCTGCAGAAAGCAAAGCACTAAATCTCAGCGCATTACTACACAGGGCTAAGATTTTTCCTTGTCCTCTCATATTCGCTTCAGGATTTTCCATTCTTTGTGGAAGAATGAAGACAATGCAGATTGCTTAAGTTTTATATTCAGACATTCCTTCTTCCTTATTTTTAAGGGCAACCTCAGTAATGAATATTTTATTATTCATATACAAGTGTTATATTTAAATTGGACATGTGTGTGCTTTTCATATTATATGATATTTTGCATATTCATGAGCCTGCATTTTGTTTACTCCATAGTATGTTTTTCAGAATTTCCACTATATTCATAAGTACAATGGAAGTTGTTTTGTTTAATGGCTACATTGTGCTTAGATAGCCACACATGCCAACTTATTTGGTCCATGCATTCATGGGGAGACATATTTTGTCCCTTTCTGTTTCTAGTGCTTTTTTTTCAAGGATACACACCTATTGGTGAAGCTGCTAGATTGTGTCGACCAACACTAGACTGCTCTTTTTTCTTTAAAGATTTATTTATAATTATGCATTGTGTGCGCATGCATGCGTGTGTGCGTATCGAGCGTGCGTGCACGAGAGCAGGTATCCTTTGAGTGCTGAAGGCGGCACTGGAGCCCCTGAGCTAGAGATGCAGGCAGTCATTGGGTGTGGGTGCTGGGAGCCATCTCTCCAGCCCTCAGACTTCCTTTCAGCCAAGTGATCAATTTATGTATCTTGCGGTGGTTTAGGATTGCTTCTTCTTTTCTGTGATTCACTCGGTATCTCTTAATGCCAGACCTAAAATTTTTGTCACTATGGAGCTAGCAAGTGACTTAGCCAGTAAAAGTGCTCCTGCACACATCTGGTGACCCGAGTTGGATCCCCTAAACTGACGTGAAGGTGGAGAGGAAAGCTGAGTTCACAGTCATCCTCTAATTTCCATATTTGAGTTGTGGCACACTCACGCCCCCCATGGTGCACATGTGCATACACGAAGTATGCACACATACACAATTATAAATACACACTAGAAAATGTTAATAGAAGATGGGTGAATTGGAGACTTCATTCAGTGAGCCTTACTATCTCTAGTTTTCTTCTAAATTGCCTGTTAACAGTCTCTACACATTTTCTTACTGCGCTTGACTTTAAAAAATTGTTTTGTATAATGTAAGCACCAATTCCCTGTCTGTCTGTCTGTCTGTCTGCCTGTCTGTCTGTCTATCTATCTATCTATCTATCTATCTATCTATCTATCTATCTTTTCTCTGTGTATTTGGGTATATGTATTCTTTTATGAGCATGTATGTATGTGTGTGTGACTTTAAAAAGTTGTTTTGTAGTGAATCCTTTGTATAATGTAAGCAACAATTCCCTATCTATTTATCTCTCTCTATCTATCTATCTTTTCTCTGTGTATGTGTATTTATGTGTTCTTTTATGAGCATGTATGTATGTGTGTGTTACATTTCCTTTCTTTGATTAGTTCTGTATATTTTTATTGAATAGAATCCACCATTCCAATGTAGTCAGATGGACAAATCTTGAATTAGCATTTTTTACATTATTATAGCAAAATACCCAAGGCTGGGTAAAAAGAGGTTTGTTCAGCTCACAATTCTGGATGTAGTTCTGCATGGCACCTGTATCAGTATGATTCTGGGTGGGCTTCCCGGTGGGTAGTTCCATGGAGCCATGAGCACATCACATGGAAGAGTTCTCAGTGACAGGAAGCCAAAGCTCTGAGTGGGCTGGCTTGCCCTTGGTGTAACAGTTGTCTCCCACAAACTACTTCAGGGGTCCATAAGAACTACCTAACGCCCCTGACGGCAGTCCCCAGTGACCTCAGAGCTACGTGCTTGAAGTTTCTTACCACTCTTTACCCTAAGATCCAACCTTCCAGATCATTCATTATTGCAACACAGACCATACTCCACAATAACAAACCTTCCTTTATGATTTATGAATTTTTCATCTTAATTAAAAAGTTATTTCAAGTAGGGTTTCTTGTATCTCAGGCCATTCTATACCGACCTCAGCATGTAGCTGAAGATGACATGAGCTTCTGATCCTCCTGCCTCCACCCCTCTAATGAGCATGCACTATGCGTGATTTGTGTGCTGAAATTGGAACCAGGAGGGCTTGATGTGCAATAACTTCTTAAGACACATTCTAGCTAAATTTCCTTGTATTTCCCCCTAAATCTTGATGTTTTCTTTGTATAACCTCAAGTTTTTATTCTACCTGGAATTTGCACCTATATCTCTCTATATTATACATGGAGATGTTTACTCCAGTGTGTATCCCACAGCTGGATGAGTCAATCACACGGGATCAGGTACAAGCCAAAGGCTATTTTGGAAACAGACTCCCTTTAACGTGTTCTTGGGGTCTTCTGCACCTTGCCATAGTCTATTGGAGGAAATGTCCACATCTGTTATTGCGAGGTATCTGTGGCTATTAGCCGAATCATCACCCCATCACTCTCTGGAGTATTCCTCCATTTCTCTGTAGACTTGAGGATGCAGAAGAGATCAAGGAGACAGTTGATAACCAGACCCTATCCAATGCCTTTCCATAGCAGCAAATTGTCCCTGCAGGGGAGGAATTGGTACGTATTCCTTTTCACCACCAGAAGTTTCAGCCCAGTTCAGACATAATGCCGAGCTTCATAATAAATGGAGATAAGCACATCTTTTCTGTTAATTATGTGTGAATACGCATTTCACCTGTAATCCTTCAGAAACCTGTTTTTGCTGATGATTTCATTGTTCTATAAAACTAAGCATTGCCTCAGCAGAGAAGTGTGGCCAAGAGAGAAGATATTGGATTATTCATTAGCCATGAAATATCTGAGACTCTTTCCCACTTGAGTGGAGTGGGCTTTCACCAAAAGTTGTCATTTATGCCATGTGTTGCCTACTTTCTTTTATTTCAGCTCTTCTGTCTGCTTGGAGAGCCAGTCTTCTGAATCACCCACTTCTGAGTTCAATCTTGCTTCTCTTAGGACAGATACACCATCCAATATATGTTCTGGGGATACAAAAAGTACATTTATGAAGAAATCTGTGGTTAGTAACTACCTGTCTGTTAGTGTTATGGAATAAATCACCCTAAACATTGGTGGCTGACAACAACCTGGCTTTTGTTGTTGTTGTTTTTGTTTATTTGTTTTACTGAATCTGTAGGATAACCTGGCGGTTTTGTTGATCTGATATTGGCTCAGCTCAGCTTAGCTGGCTTCTTCTGGAGTTTCTGTCCCAGAGTGAGCTGTCTGGTGTCTGCCTAATGTAAGACCTCAGCTAGAAAAGCTGTGCTCCCCACAACACTCTCTCTGCATGAGAGCACATGTGTGTAGACCAGAAGTAGACTCAGAGTGTTCCCCTCTCTCTGCATGAGAGCACATGTGTGTAGACCAGAAGTAGACTCAGAGTGCTCCCCTCTCTCTGCATGTGAGCACATGTGTGTAGACCAGAAGTAGACTCAGAGTGTTCCCCTCTCTCTGCATGAGAGCACATGTGTGTAGACCAGAAGTAGACTCAGAGTGTTCCCCTCTCTCTGCATGAGAGCACATGTGTGTAGACCAGAAGTAGACTCAGAGTGTTCCCTCTCTCTGCATGAGAGCACATGTGTGTAGACCAGAAGTAGACTCAGAGTGTTCCCCTCTCTCTGCATGAGAGCACATGTGTGTAGACCAGAAGTAGACTCAGAGTGTTCCCCTCTCTCTGCATGAGAGCACATGTGTGTAGACCAGAAGTAGACTCAGAGTGTTCCCCTCTCTCTGCATGAGAGCACATGTGTGTAGACCAGAAGTAGACTCAGAGTGTTCCCCTCTCTCTGCATGAGAGCACATGTGTGTAGACCAGAAGTAGACTCAGAGTGTTCCCTCTCTCTGCATGAGAGCACATGTGTGTAGACCAGAAGTAGACTCAGAGTGTTCCCTCTCTCTGCATGAGAGCACATGTGTGTAGACCAGAAGTAGACTCAGAGTGTTCCCCTCTCTCTGCATGAGAGCACATGTGTGTAGACCAGAAGTAGACTCAGAGTGTTCCCCTCTCTCTGCATGAGAGCACATGTGTGTAGACCAGAAGTAGACTCAGAGTGTTCCCCTCTTTCTGCATGTGAGTACATGTGTGTAGACCAGAAGTAGACGTCAGAGTATCTCCCTCTCTCTGCATGAGAGCACATGTGTATACGCAAGGAGTAGGCTTTCCACTTTACTCTTGGCGACAGGATTTCTCACTGAACCTTTACCTCCCCTTTTCAACTGGACTGATTGTGTTCCAGTAGTGAAAAAAAATAACAGATGGCCACTCCAGACATGCCACTGATATTTTGTTTCTGAAAACCCAGTGGAACCTTGAGCTACTACGATTTCCAGGTAGACTTTCCCATGGTTTGTCTCTGAACATTGATAGGACACACTCTTCAATGGGACTTCAACTGACATCTTCAGATTGTCCAAGGAGTGAAAAAGAACTGGAGAACTTCAGTTAGGTAAGAAGATGAACTTCCCCTTTGGTGATATCTGGAATTCATGTTTTGTTTTGTTTTTTCCCTTGTACCCAGCCAGGGCTCAGGTGAGTGAACAGGTAGCCTATTGTTCTGTTAATTTTGCTCCTCAGGATTTGGAAACCAAAACCCCTCACACTGTTTATTGCTCTCTGTGAATTCTTCCAGCTCTCAATGTTACTGTGAATGCAGTCTATGGATGCTACATTATCCGTGCACAATACTTGAAAGGAAGGGAAGCCATTGTCCTGGCAATGTTAACATATGACTGTTCTCATTCCACTCTAAAGCTGTACTTTATACCACAGTAATGTCTACTTTCTTTTATCTCACCTCTTTTCTCCAGTTTTGGAGTTAGTCACTTTCGAGTTCTTTCTTGCTTGTGTTAATACAGATATAGCATCCTTTTTCACTGGTCCTCTTCACCTTTCAAGTCCATGGCCTTAGATGTCCTCCTGAATCCTCTGATTTCAAAAGGTCATATAACAAATTGCCATTGAGAAACAATATGTGGTCTCCAATCACCAGTTGGGTTTTAAAAACACTTTATTGATGAACATGGTGGCACATGTTTTTAATCCCAGCACACAGGAGGCAGAGGCAGGAGGATCCTTGTGAGTCTGGGGCTAGTCTGATCTACATAATAAAGCCTTTTCTTAGGGGGAGGAAGCTTTGGCAAATGGCCTGAGAATGGTTAGTGAAATATCAAAGATCCAAGCTCACATATTTTATTACATTTATTTATGCACTGTGTGTATGTGGTGGAGGTCAGAGCTAACTTTCAGGAGTCTTGTCCACTCTATAGGGCCTGATGACCAGGCATGGAGGCCAGTGCTTTAACCCTCCAGGCCATCTCTCTGGCCCCAAGTCCATCTTAGTTAAATGTCTTGCTAAAACACATGGTATTTCATCTACTCGGTAATACCTGGAGTTTTTGTTGGCTTTCTCCCTTGCACCACAGACATTATCACCCATGTGACACTGAACTGGATAAATCAGATCTGCACCTGGGTGACCATGCTAGTCTACCCGCCGAATGGCTGTCCTTTGGCATGGCAGGAGAGGTACTTTTACACAATCAAAGCTCACAGCTGCCACATAGCCAGTTAAAGAGAAAAAAACGAAATTGCCTTTCTTTATTATTTCGTCTCTTTCATTCATAGAAAATGGTATGCTCCATCAAAGAAAATGCCCTGACTCTGTGAGAAAAAGTTGAATGGAACAAGGCAGTGGGATACAAAAGGCTGCTGGTCGGGGGGCCCCCAGGGAGCATGATTCTATTCGTGAAAGCCATGGTTGTTGACAAGGAGGTTTCCGATTCATTTGTTCTTGGCTGTGCTACCCTGGAGCTTTCAGTAGTTACTTAAATACTTAAATTCTCACTAACAATGAACAGGAGGAGGAAGGGTCAGAGGTCACTGTGGGTTGAAGGAAACTTGAGGCCACAGCTCTACTGTGGAGTGATGGAATGTGAGCTACATAGGTTCTATGGGATCAGTCATGTGACCCACCTGAACCCCATTTCTTCCACCATGAGACGGGCTGGAGAGAAAACTGCTTAGGGAATCTGTCACTTTGAGGACTCCGTGAGTGACAGGCACCAGGAGCTGCTAACTTGGCATGGTGATTGATTGCTTAGATAATTCCTGGATTTTGCCTCTTACTAAGAGTATCATAATGGCTAATGGTTTAGCGACTGACTTCTCTTGGCCAGGCACCGAGTTTCCCTTCTTAAAAATATCTACCTATATACCCACCTATCTATTTTGAGGTGAGGTTTTATGTAGCCCAGGCTAGTTTTTATCTCCTTATGTGGCCAAGGCTAGCATCAAACTCCTAATTCTTTTGCCTCTACCTCCCTAGAACTATAATGATAGCATGCACCATTGCAGCCCACAATAGCAATACATGCTTTTCAAATTTTCCCACCAACAGTCACGTGATTCTTAATAAAAGTGCCGGACTCTCTCACTATATTGAGGACACACCAGGGTGAAGGCCGGTACTGAACCATTGGCGGAACCCCATCATACCCCATTCCCCACAGGACACCTGCAGGGACCTTCCTACCCTGCCTGCAGGAAACTTTTACTCCCTGAAACAACCAGTGAAGCCAACAGCGTGGACCACCTTCCAGCCAGAGAGGGCTGCTGGAAACCCTCTATGACAGAGAAGGACAGACTTGGGTTTGAGACCAGCTCCCATTGGCTATGGCCCTCTGACCTTGCCAAGCGTCATGCTGTAAGCTGTCTCCCAGCTCCTTGTGTTTGAGCACCTGGTCCCCTGCTGATGGCACTGCTTTTGGAGGTTATAGAACCTTTGGGACATGGCAATATTTTATGACAAGGATGGAGTAGTAACTGGCGCAGGAAGGTCACTGAATCGCACTAACACCCGGCTTCTCAAATTTAGTGGGATGACGATGGATTCTTTCTCCTACAGGGGCTCCCAGGATTGGCTGAACTTCATATTCAACATAGTTCACCACTATGTGTTTTATTCAGACTGAGACGAAGGTGGGGTTTCTGGGAGGTTGTGGGGAATGGAGAGGCTGAGCGTTGCCTGGGGTTGTGCTAACCATCTCATCCTTCTGGAGTACCAGCTGCTTTCTTTCATCTGCCCTGTTCTTTGGCTGTTCTGTAAGTTCGAGCCCAGAGCCTGAAATAGGAAACAGTCCACTGAGTTTTTTTTTTTTCAAGTAATTGGCTAGCCGCACCAGGAAGAGAGTTTGTTGTAAATGCCAACAGTGATCGGCTGGGTTAAAAAAAAAAAAAAAAAAACAGGGAGGCAGAGGAGACTTATTGACCAGAGGGAAAAAAGCCTTGGCTAATTTGTGTAATCAGCTTTATCAATTTGCATAAATTGTGCGTCAGGCTATATTCCTCTTGGGCATAATAAGTCCAAATTTAGTTTTTCTAATTTTAAAGTCATCAGTCTTTCCTTTTTCCCATCCGCTATTTCTTTCTGGTACTTGCATGGGTCATACCTCCATGCATCTGTCAGGTGGTCAAATGTGTCCCTAACCGACAAGGGCCCTGTCAGTGCCTTGCTGTGGCATCTCGTGTCTGTTCTTAGAACTGATGCAGACTTGACCATGGTTCTCCACACGGCTCTGCCTTGCTTGCCCCCTTTTGCTATGTGTTTGTTCAGATCAGAGTTTCCCACCACCTTTAAGGGAAACTTTTCCTCTTCTCTGCTCTTCTAACCCATCCTTTTACGTGATTTTGCTAAATTCTCGATTTTTTCCCCCTCGCAGGCTTTTCTGTCTCCAGTTCCACTGTTTCTTCCTCTCGATAACATTTCTGCTAAGGAGCTCTCAATAAAGGTCTTGGGAATTGCTGCTTTTATTTAGTGGCTGTGCAGTGGTTTTCCGAACCGTGGGGCTGTAATGTAATCCCCATCTGTCCGTTTTCTGCAAGCCTTGCGTGTCTCCCTGGGCCATCTCCGGGCCTCATCACCAACTTGCACTCTCAGCCTTACCACGTGCCCACTCACCCTCCACGTTGCCAGCAGAGTGTGAGCACGGATCTGATTAAAGTCTATCTAATCAAAGGAGGTGATCATAGGACTTGTTCACCAACTTCAGCAATTAGGTAACTGATGAATCTCCTTGAAACCAGCAAGTGTTCAGGAATAAACATGAGAAAACGCTATTTTATACAGCGTATAGATTGCATAAGCAAGCTGAAAGCATCAGCAACTCTGAGAAAGGTTTAAACCTATGGGGACTACTACTTCAGACACGTAGCTCTAAGTTTTGGAAGGGCAAGGCCGCGCTGGAGCCAGGACTATGTGGCATCATTAAAGACTCCTGGGATGACCCAGACAGCATCTCCTGGGGTTTTATGCCATCCAGCAGCCTGAACTTCTGACATAAAATCTTATCTCAAAGTTGCAAATGTGACCCTGATGTCCTTTTTAAGCAGTGGCTGTTAGTGGAGCCGAGATGCTAAGCCCCGGGCTTTACAAACAGTTTGATAATAGCATTAGCCTGGAGATTGCCCCTGCCTCTACTTCATAGCACCGGCATTTGCAAATCTGGACATTTGCAGTTCTTTCTGTTTCATTTGGTGTCATTAGAACCGAGGTGTCGGCTTCCAGAGCATAAACTTTGCTTTCTTCCTCCGGCCGCCCAGCCTAGGGAGGTTAACAGCCAGCACAATGCTGAACTCCTAATGTGCCCCCAGCCTCGGTCACTGCCAACCAGCTCATATTTCCTTTGGGCTTTGGCTATTTGGGCCAATCATTTTCATGGCTGGTTTAAAGAGCATGTGCCTAATTTAGAGCTGCTGACACCAGGCAGGGAACAGGCCACCTGGCAAACGCCTTGGGCTTTGAATGCTTCCCCTGACTTGAAGCTTAGGCCAAGTTCCCCTCAAGTTGTACTGAGGTTTGTAAGCCTTTGGCAAATGCTGGGCTCGGACTGGACCAGGTAATCAGTTTCATGCTCCTCAGCTAGGTGTGAAATTTTAATCAAAGGGATTTTATTTTTTGCAAAAATATAGCACACCACCAAAGATGTCACATAGAATTAAGCCTTAGATTCACTGAGGTTCAAGATGCATCTGACGGTACCGCACAAGGCGGCCAGCTCTGCTCCCTGTGATGGGAAGTAAGAGTGGTGGAAATAAACAGGGCTGCGTGGTTCTGGGCCCCTCGTCTTATGGGGAAAACACAGTAATTTTAGTTCACCTGCGTTTTGGAAAAATGATTTCTTTCCATTTTAACTATAAAATGGAGCAGGCAATACTTAAGTTTCATTCTCTAGATGCACTGCCCAGGTCCAGGAATTCTTGTGGCTTGGTATGGATATTGCTATCATCTTCAATGTGTTATCCTGAGCCTGCCCCAGACCTCCAGAATTCCTCTAGCAAGGCTTGTGCAAACCTTGTATTTGAACAGCATGCTTTAGCAACAGGAGATGTGAGGGAATTAGGCCTGAATAAGAACAGCTTCTCACCCAACAGAGTCAGGGCCATTTCCGTTACAAAGGGCACTGTGGGTTCAGTGAGGAAGCTGGGTTAACCCCTACAGTGTAAATGGTTGATAAAGACCCCTCGGTGGCTTGGTACATTGAACTCATCTGGGTCCATCCTGAGAGATGCTGGAGCACTCTGGAGCCTGTCAGACGACTGTAAAGAATGTCAGTTACCCCATGCTGTCTGTTGCCAGTGTAATTCACGTGAGCACTGTCAGCTTTTTCACGGACCTCATGAGCTCCATGGTCCACTGACTGAGATGCAAAATCCAACCACTTGGTCTGAATCGTGGCTCTGGACTTTTCAACTGTGTGTCATGGGGAGCGGCCGTCATCTTTTAGATGCCTTTTTATCTGTGTTACATTTTTGTAGTTTTGCCATATCTGAAATGGAATTAGTAATAGAACTCACCTCTAAGGAACTGTGTGACAAATAAACTATTGATCATGCTTTTGACTCGGATACCCTTTGATAAATGTGACAACAACACCTTAACAAAAGAGGGTGTGTGTGTGTGTGTGTGCGCGCACGCGTGCATGTGTGTGTGAGTGTGTGCGCGTATGAATGTGTTTGTGTGTGTGCATGTGTATGAGTGTGTGTGCGTGTGTGTGAGTGTGTGTGCATGTGTATGAGTGTGTGAGTGTGTGCATGTGTATGAGTGTGTGTGCATGTGTGTGAGTGTGTGAGTGTATGTGTATGAGTGTGTGTGCGTGTGTGAGTATGTGTGCATGTGTGTGAGTGTGTGTGAGTGTGTGCATGTGTATGAGTGTGTGTGCATGTGTGTGAGTGTGTGCGCGTATGAGTGTGTTTGTGTGTGTGAGTGTATGTGTATGAGTGTGTGTGCGTGTTTGTGAGTGTGTGTGCATGTGTATGAGTGTGCGTGAGTGTGTGTGCATGTGTATGAGTGTATGTGTGAGTGTGTGTGAGTGTGTGCGCGTATGAGTGTGTTTGTGTGTATGTGCACGTGCATGTGTACCAGCAGGCACATGAATGCCACAGTGTGCTGTGGAGGTCAGAGGACAGCTCGACAACAATCTGTTTCCTCTTTTTCCATGTGGGTTCTTGGGGACCAAGCTCGGGTTGCAGGGATTGGCAGCAAGCACTGCTACCCTGAGCCATCTCCTTGGCCCCCATTGTCTTTCTTCTTTATTATCACAAACAGCCGATTTTCCACTACTGGGTTTGAAATACTTTGACATTTATTTGCACAAACAGGGCGTTTCTCTAAGGGCTAAGGTATAGTAACAGCTAAAGTTTCATGTTTGTTTTCCTACCTGTATGGACTTAAATGCTATTCTTGTGAGCACTCTCCTATAATGGAAAGTGTACTGTGAATGGCATTTGTAGAAGGTGAGGCACATTGAAACACACCACCCTGCATTTGTAGAAGGTGAGGCACATTGAAACACACCACCCTGCACGCAGCTCACACAGGAAGTGGGCCAGCCTTTTCCAGGAAGAGAGTTTGGATTAGCCCAAGCTATTGAAGGCTACTCAAGCACCCTACATAACCCTCAGAAACACTTAGATAATGTGTATTCATAAATCAGGAAATAATAACAAAAATGGTTGATAAAAGTAACACTATAAGGATGATCTCTGTTTTTGTCAAACTCAAGATAACCAGTAAAACATTCTATATTAAATCACACAACCAAAGCCATGTGTTTAATATTAACTAATGAATATGTAAAATTTCAGATATTAGTTAATGAATATTATGGTTTGAATTTGACACATCACTCATAGGCCCACTTGTTATTTTTAATTTTTCCTTTTTGGGGGTCCAGGGTCTCACGCACAGCCCTCCTGTCCTGCAACTTACTGAGTAAACCAGGCTGTCCTTGAACTCACAGAGATCAGCCCACTTCTGCCTCCACGGTGCAGGATTAAAGGTGTGAGCCATCACACTGAGCCATTATTTAAACTTTTCATTTACTTGCTTAATCTTGGTGCCCAGCTGGTGGTGCTTGTTTGGAAGCTGTTCGGGATGGACTGTATTAGAAGAAGGAGGACTTCGGGCTATGACTTTGAAGTTCAGCCTGGTCCTCAGACCCTCCCTTGCCTCTGCTTCCTGTCCACCATGAAGTGAAGGCTTTCCTCCTGCACATGCTGCTGTCACCATGGAGTTCTGCCTGAAAGCGTGGGCAAACCACCGTGGACTGAACCTCTGCGATTGGGAGCAGATGCAGCTTGACTCCTTCAAGTTGCTCTGTTGGGTAGTTGAGCATGAGTACACCACAGCAACTGCTGCAACTTAGTAACCCAGACAGTATTTGCATTCCTCTGGCACTGCCTCTTCCGTACTGCCCATGTGTCTTCAAGGTTCCTGTACACCAAGGCAGAGCTATGTCCTTTTAAATTACATTTACTTATGAAGGGTACCAGGGCATATGTGTGGAGGTCGTAAGACATCTTGAAGAAGTTAATTTTCTTCTTCTACTATGTGGATCTCAGGGATGGACTCGGGTCATCAGGCTTAGTGGCAGGTACCTTTACCCTCTGAGTCATCTTGGCAGCAACAATTATTTATTTTTTTTACTGTTGTGTTTATTTATTTTTCAATTTCAATTTCTGGGTATGGGTGGTTTTGTTTATAGGAATGTCTGTTCACTATTTGTGTGCAGATGCCAAAAGAGGCCAGAAGAGGGCGCTGGATCACCTGGCACTGGACTCAGTGAGCATGTGGGTGCCGGGAACGGAGCCCAGGTCCTCTGGGAGAGCAGTCAGTGCTCTTACCAGCTGACTCCGCTCTCTGTCCTCTGCTTACTTACTCCACGTGTGGAATTCCGTGTGGAAGCCGGAGGACAATGGGCAGCAGTCAGTTCTCCCGTGTATGTCCTCTTGGAGGACGAACACAGGTTCTCAGGGCCAAGGGCAAGTGCTGAATCCACTGAGCCAACTCAAGGGTCCTCAAGAATTGATTTTTAATACAATTTCTTGACTGCATTTTTTCTCAGTTCTGGGGATGTAACAGTTCTTAATACTCATAAACTTTCTATCCATTCAGGACATATCTTTTTTGTTCATTCGTGCAATGACCTAGCATTGTCATAACTCTGGATACAGAAGATGCAGCCCACGTTTAGCCTTGAAAACTTTATAAACCTGCTGAAACAGTGAAAACACACAAAATGACTCAAGCATGACAGCGTTGGCAATGCGTTTCTGAGAAGAGCAAGATCAGTTCGGTGGAGCCTGCCAAAGAGGAGCGAGGAATCACAAAGCCTCCGTAGCCCCTGAAAGGAGTGGATAAGGCAATGGGGGGCGCGAACCCTTCTGGCAGGAAGGTTAGCAGGTGCTCGGTTTTGGCTGTGATTGGTGTGTGGATGAACTCCATCCCTTGGGGTCCGCTCCCCTGCCCGTATACCCAGGCCATGTCTATACTTCCCCACTGCCACCCAGTTTAAGATTTAACTCCAGCATTTTACTTACCAGAAATGAGTAGACTCATAAACCTCATTGTTCTTTGAGGCCTGTAACCATGTTTTTAATTTCTGAGACTCCAGCTCTTAGAGGAGCTTCTCAGTGATGACGGAGGGAAGCTTTGCCCAATGAGTTCTCCATGAAGATTGCCTGAGTGCTGGCTGCCCAATCTGAAACTCTCATCTCTCCCAGTCTGCACCATGGTTGGACTCTGGAGTTTTAGAAGCCATTTTCAAATAATGTGTTGGGAAACACTTCTAGCAGCTCCTGCTCACTGGTGTTGGCTGCGCCTTCTAGAGCCAGAGTGGAAACATGCTCAGCCTGGTCCACTTCGACACCGGCTATACAGACACACCTATGCTCTTGGCTGCCTTCGGGGACATGCTGTGAGATTATCCAGCAATGTGGTTCAAAATCAGGCAGGCAAACCCAAATGGCCTACCCCCTCTTATTCGTTGTTTCTCAGTGGAAGAGAAAGGCATGCCAAACCCCTAAGCAACCCAGAAACTCTAGTAAGTCATTGCTCCACTGTGAGCACGTAATGGGAACAGGTCTGTAAAGTCCAAAGTTCAAAGTCTCCTCTGAGATTCATGCAATCTCTTAACTGTAATTCCCTACAAAATCAAAATAAATAAATCATATACCTCCAACATACAATAGCACAGGATATACGTTACTACTCCAAAATGTAGGGAAGGGAGCACAGTAAACCAAAGCAAGGACCAACAGCCAGCTGGGCAAACTCCACACTCTGTGCCTCTATGTTTTATATCAAAGTGCTCTTCAGATCTCCAACTCCCTTCAGCTTTTTCGACTGCAACACACTTCTCTCTCTTGGGCTGTTCATTCCCTGTGAACAGCTCTCCTCGGCAGGTAGCCCACAACTCTGGCATCTCCAACATCTTGAGATCTCCAGGGCAATCCAGGCCTCAACTTCACAGTTTCATACAATTGGCCTCTCTGGGCCTCCATTCAGGGAAAGTCCTGACACACACAGGGCCTCGGTGGCTTTCCCTAGGTGCGGAAGGAGATAACACCCCTTTATCTATCCTTAAAGCCGGAACCATTTGGCAGAAACCGCCAAGCTCTGCTGCTTATTGGGGCTGGAACATGGCCTCCTTGTTCAACTACATCTAACTACATCTTCACCAACTTTCTGTCCTTCAGTGCCTAAGCTTGGCTGTCCTGAAACTTGCTCGATTGACCGGTGTGGCCTCAAACTCAGAGATCTGCCAGCCTCTGCCTTCCAAGTGCTGGGATTAAAGGCGTGTGCCACCATACCTGGGCCTATGCTTTTTTTTTTTTTTTTTTTTTTTTTTTTTGGTTTTTCGAGACAGGGTTTCTCTGTATTGTTTTGGAGGCTGTCCTGGAACTTGCTCTGTAGACCAGGCTGACCTCGAACTCACAGAGATCCACCTGCCTCTGCCCCCCTTGGTGCTGGGATTAAAGGCGTGCACCACCACCGCCTGGCTGGACCTAAGCTTTTTAAAAAATTCCTTTTCACAAGTAGGAAACTTACCTGGGTGGCATCTTGCTCTGAGGTCGTCACTCCCTTTTTTCCATTTCTTAATGTGTTTATTGCCTTGAACACAGGATTTAGCTCCATTCTATTTCCTGGTGCTCCCTTTCTCCTCAGATTTTACATTATGTAGTTCACCCTACTCAGCTTGCTCCTTTTCATTATAAAGCTGTATTAGAGTTATCACTAGTAGTCACATGATGGAGTCTACACTAGGCTTTTTGAGATTTCCTCTGTCAATAGGATTAATCCGAAACTCTTCACCTTTGCCTCAGGCAGACTCTTCAGACAAGGGCAAAGGGTAGCCACATTCTTCACCAAAATGTCACAAGAATGATTTCTAGGCAACATTCTTCTCCTCTGAAGCTTCTTGAGCCAGGTGCCCACAGTTTCAATCACACTCAGCACCATAGTCCTTCATGTTCCTGCGAGGATGGCACGTTAAGCAGCACTTAAAAGATTTAACTGTTTTTCTAATCCACAGTTCCAAGGTCCATATCCCATCAAACAAAAGCATGGTTAGGCCTCAATCCTTGGCACCAACTTCCATCTTAGTTAGCATTTTTATTGCTAGGAAGAGATACCATGACCATGGAAACTCTTGCTTAAAAAAATTTACTTGGGTGTCTTTCAGTTTCAGAGGTTTAATCCATTGTCATCACAACAGGACATGGTGTTGTTGTGCCCAAGTTGCAAAATCCCCAGAGACCACCAGGAAGACAGACCCACTAAACTGCAAAAGCAAGGTTTAATGATTGTTCATCCAACCATGACAGGGACCTCATATAGCAAGCTGACTTCACCCCAGAAGGAGTGAAGTTCCCTGTCTACTGCTAGGTTTTATAGACAAAAGTCACAGGATTACATCAGTAGGTATGGGTTGGTTTCTGATTGGTTGACATTTGGTAACAATTATGAGCATTTCTCAAAATCATATTTTGGCATGAAATACCTGTGTACCAATTATTCTCATTGGTCAATGCTGAGAGGGAACATTCTGTAGGTTTCTATGGCATTGTCTTTTTACTTGCAGTTAGCCTGTTGTACATAGATACCAATAGTTTTCAGAACTATATCCTGGAGACTACAGGAGAGATTTTGGTGCCCTCTGAAGTATCTTTTGTGACCAAACAGTTCCCAGGAACCAAGCTAGGAGGCTGGGGGGTGGGGGAGAGTCTGGAGTTTCTTTGTGTTCAGTTTTGGTCCTAGACTTCAGGAGGCCAGAGGATCTGGAGTTTCCTTGTGTCAGAGGCCTACGTGTCTTTTCTGTAGCCTGTCATGGTTACTAAAGCAGGGACTGAGTGAGGGTCTGGTCTCTTTATTTCTAAATTATTAGAAATGAAGCCTTTGAGTTCAGTTTACCCCTTTCATCCCTCCTCTTCTTATAGGTAACCCAATGCTGTGTTATGAGTGGACAGTTTTTATTGTTATCTTGTCCCCTATGTAAGGGAGTTTTTCTTTGACTTAGCATCTCAACCAGGGAAAAGGGGCGACATATTCTTTTCTGTGCTACTTCCTGCTGACTTTGGGGTGTCATAGTCAGGGACATAAGTAGGTTGAAATGCTAATCAAAAGCAGTAGAGTATTTATCAGAAGCATCTTGTTGGCAGACTCTGTTGAAGAAACAGAGAGTGTTCACATCGGCTGGACTGGTTTATATCCATAGCAATTCTAGAGCTCACAGTCTTTAGGAGCAGGCTGTAGTCAACAACTGATGCTCAGATGTGTCTGCTAGAAGTGGAAACCAGAGTGGAAATCTGTTTGAGACACGTCCACAGTTTTAGTGATCAGTAAGGGCAAGAGTCCCAAGACCAGGGGAGGAAAATCCCATCCTCATGAATGAGGTGGGATATCAAAAAGCTGTACTTATCTGGAGTCCTTTTGAACTGTGAGAAGTGGATCCAAGCTTATGACTTTTGATCCTCTGAAGCCTATATGAACTTTATTATTTAAAAGTACTTAAAAGTTTTAGATATATTAGTATTGTCAGTCTGTAGCAAAATCTACATTGTAAAAAAAGCAGCAATCAGGTATCTGTAATGCTGCAGGAACAGACTCATACCTTTGAATATTAGTAAAAACTACAGGTTTGAGTTAGAAGCTTGTACATTTTTCTTCTGTCCAGAGTATAGATTGGACAGAGGTGCCTTTGGCCCGATGAAAAGTCCTTTAAGTTTATATTTAGATGACAACTAAAATAAATCTAGAAACCTTGAACTTGTGACTGAAGAGCAGGTAGTCATTGTTCTATCAGCTTATCAGAACTTTATTAAATGAGCTATTAAGCTGGCTACAATTTAACCATTAATACTATCATAGATCTGAGAAGGATAAATTTTACACAGCTTATGAATCTATTAAAAATGACAGGGTCCAGTCCATATACAGTTAGTCATACCCAAGTCTCCATTAGCAGGTAGAAATATCAAAGCATCAATCTTCACCAGGTCTACAAGGTAAGTTTTTTTTCTCTCTGTGTAAGAGGGACATGGAAAAGACTGATCTTATTTTGTCTAGGCAAAAGGGATACAATCAATTCTTCAATGTCCTGTCACTTGTCCATGGTCTGGACCAGGTCCTGGCAGCAGACATGCATTGGGGCATCTTGCCCCCTGGTCAGCGTTGTGTAGACATCAAGATGTCCCGTAGTCTTCTTTGGAGACTTTGGGTCACCGTCAGGATCTGGAATTCTCTGATATTATAAACTTTTTAGTTAACATTTAAATGCCATATTCTGTATATCGCTGGAAGCATTAAGAGTGTTGTCTAGGTAAATCTGGATAGACAATTTTGTTTTTAGTTATTTGTTTTAAGCTTAACCTTTGAAAACATATACAGGGGATTGAGTAAGGTTTATCCCTGTTATAAAAATTTTTTGTACTTAATATGACTACAATGATATTAGTGTATGTCCTTAAAACTATTATCATCTGGGTGATTGTTAAATTATAAAGTTTATATATTGTAATTTATAAATTATAACTTTTTTTAGAACAGAAAACTCTAACAGAGTAGATTTTATTGCTCCTTAAAAGGGGGAAGGCACAAGTCAGAAATAGGAGTCTCTAGCTCTACTGACTGAGGTATACTCCCAGCCTCACATCTCTTTTGTCAGTGATTGGCCATGCATGAAGGGCTGATAAAATTTGGTACAAGTTATGTGAAAAAGTTAAGCAGCCACATGTCTGATAGAGAACCTACATAAAACTTAACAGTGACACGAACAAATGATCCAAGTAGAAAATGGGCAAAAGACATGAACAGACATCTTATTCATAAGAATATACAGATGGTAACATCATATTAACCTGTTAAAACCTTTACCTTGGCCATTCTGCTTGAGTTGGCTGCTAGCCGCGTGAGGTGAGGCGAAGCCCAGAAAGACTGCGTCCAGGCATCAGGGGAGAACTGGCCTACAGCCAGCAGCTAGGGTAATCCTTCTCCCATGGGAACTGCTGTATGTAGCCACCATAAATGACTATTAACCCACATAATTTTTTCCCTGTGGAAGCAAAAGTATAAAGTATACAGACTAGAAGGGAAGGGAGCGGCACTGGTGAGCACAGAGTGCCGTTGACTGTCAGCGTTCCTGAAAGAAAAAAATTTTTTTCCCAACATTTTTAGTCACTATCGTAGATTTTCTGCTTTATGTCTTTAATGGGTCAGGCAGAGATCTAGAGAGGAGGAGGGTGTCTGTTCCATGTTAGGTTGCATCCCAGTCAGGTCTGTACTGTCAGTACTGTCAAGACAAGACAAAAAAAACAAAACAAAACAAAACAAAAAAAAAAAAAAACACAGCACTTAGACAAAAGAAAGGGGCCCATTTCAAAGACTTGCAAGCTTCAGATTCATGGTCTGGAGGCAAACTCCCCAGTAGCTTCTCAGATTCAGATGGTGCATTAATTAGCCAGATTTTTCCCCAAATTCAGATTCAGATGGTGGGATTCCAATAAGCAGAGACATGTCTCAGCTCCTCCCGATCTGACCTTATAACATATCTGCCAAGGTCTTCTTGATCTGTTTCTTACAATTTCAGATTGTCTGCCAGCGAACCAGAAACAAAAACATAAAAATCACAAAAATGTAAAATCACAAACCTGCCACAGAATTCAGGACACAGAACTTGCCAGCCAGCACAACAAATAACACAGAAACAAACAAACAAACAGAACATTTACGTGTTAGGTTGGAAACTTAAACCTTTAGGGGGTCTGAGGTCCTGGGGATCCCGGACGAGCCCCCAAATGCTGTGCCCAAGTTGCAAAGTCCCCAGAGACCACCAGGAAGACAGACCCACTAAACTGCAAAAGCAAGGTTTAATGATTGTTCATCCAACCATGACAGGGACCCCATGTAGCAAGCTGACTCAGCAGCCTCCAGAGGGAGTGAAGTTACCTGTCTACTGCTAGGTTTTATAGACAAAAGTCACAGGATTACATCAGTAGGTATGGGTTGGTTTCTGATTGGTTGACATTTGGTAACAATTATGAGCATTTCTCAAAATCATATTTTGGCATGAAATACCTGTGTACCAATTATTCTCATTGGTCAATGCTGAGAGGGAACATTCTGTGGTTTTTATGGCATTGTCTTGTTACTTGCAGGTGGCCTGTTGCACATAGATACCAATAGTTTTCAGAGCTACATCCTGGAGACTGCAGGGGAGGTTTTGGTGCCCTCTGGAGTATCTTTTGTGGCCAAATAGTTCCCAGAAACCAAGCATCTAGGAGGCCGAGGGGGGAGGGAGTCTGCAGTTTCTTTGTGTTCAGTTTTGGCCCTAGACTCCGGGAGGCCAGGGGATCTGGAGTTTTCTTGTGTCAGAGGCCTATGTGTCTTTTCTGTAGCCTGTCATGGCTACTAAAGCAGGGGGCTGAGTAAGGGTCTGGTCCCTTTATTTCTAAATTATTAGAAGTGAAGCCTTTGAGTTTAGTTTACCCCTTTCAGTGTATGTAGTCAGACATGGTGTTGGAGAAGAATCTGAGAGTTCTACATCTTGCAGGCAACAGGAGGTGAACTGATACACTGGGTGTGGCTTGAGCATATATGAGATATCAAAGTCCACTCCCACAGTGACAGACTTCCTCCAACAAGGCTATACCCACTCTAACAAAGGCTCATCTCCTCAGAGGGCTATTTTCTTTCAAACCACCACACCTGTTTTTCTGTAGTTTTGTAAATACTTCCCTTAGAAATCATATTCTGATGCATATGGCTTGCAGTGCTTTTTTTTTACAAGATTTGTGCTGAATTTAGAGAGACAGTGAAGATGCTACTATATAGAAGTTCACACTAATCCAGTGTCACCCCACAAGTTTAATTAGTTTTTAATTTTTTATGTTCTATCAATGAGTATGTGACATGTGTGTCAGAGTCTGTGTCTGTTTGTGTGTATGACATATCTGTGTGGGTACCCATGGAGGCCATAAGAGGGCACTAGTAGTGTATTCTTGTAATCCCAGCTATTCTGGAGACTGATATGGGAGGATTATAAATTTAAGGACTGCCAGGTTACATGGTGAGATTAAGACCATCCAGGGCTGCCTGGAGAGACCCTATATCAAAATAAAAATAAAAAAGAAGTGGTGATATAGGGTGCTTTGCCTAGCATGTGTCAAGTCTTGGGTTCAATCTCAAGCACCATTCTAGAAGTTTGTGATTGTCTCTGTCCCTGATAGGGTACAAGCTAGATGGAGATAATGTTTGTTAGCTGTTTTAGCTAGCAGACGTGCAACGACACTAGGTTTAGTGTTACTGGTAGTGCCCGAGTTCCAGAGATGCTCCAGTGTGGCCATCACTCCACTTCCTTAGGCCTGTTTTAATGAGTTTATATGTGTGATACTATTACCTTTCAGTCTTTTAGCTAAGTGAAAGAATAGCATCAAGTTTTTGTGTGTACCATATCTGAACATTTCCTGAACCTCTCAGCCTCCCAGACTGGGAAGTTCATAGATTCCATGTAAACATTCACCATATAGCAGGATCCTAATCATACCCCAAATTACAGGTAACACCTCCCAACTGTAGTTTTTATTCATTGAAAGAACTCTAGACAACCAGCTGAGCTGTACATGTCAATTATGGCTGTTTCTCGTAGAAACATGTGATCATTACATTACTCCTTTGGTTCTGTTACTGATGAATCACAAATGAGCCTTTATTAGAAAATGATTAAAAGTGGACAATGTCTGGGAGCTGTGATAGTCTACCTCATGTGGGATATGAGTTGGTTTTAACTCAACCGTTTTTTCCCTCATGATTATTCCCATATGATCTCAAACCCTCCAGACCCCCTCACTGCTGGATTTCTCCTGGGTCTCATGGGCTGGTGGGGTGCAATCCAGGGACTCTTAGTTTTGATAAGCTCTCAGGGATGTCTTCTGATGTCAGCTACGGTTCTGTAACCAGACTGGATGAAGTCAGAGAGAGGATTAAAAATGTGAGCTGTGTCTATTCCACTATTCCACTAATCATGGCTATTCTTACATCCACAGTTCCTTACCAGGCACTCAGATGCTCAGATACACTAGTGTGGTGGCCCAGGGCCTGCAGGGGGAAGCTCACAGAGACCAAGGCTTTTGCTTTCATCAATGCCTCATTTATTCAGTCTCCTGTAAAGGTGTACTTCCTCTTCCTTCTCTGTAGACCTGTCTGCTCAGGGGTGTAGTGCAGTGGAGAGATTCATAAACTGTGTCCCTAATGAGGAGCATTAGCTTGTGCCATCCAGATTGGAAGGAAAACTTTTGTAGGCAAGTATGGGTAACACGGAGATTAGAACATACACGTTGTGTAAAATTAAAACAACAGATCTCCAGGCTGTCCTTGGAGCTCTACGGAATTTAGCAGTTCACTCTCTGCCAGGAGACTTGTTTGCAGATGTGGGTGGTAACCCAAGGGTGGGACTTGCAGCTGGGACTCTGCAGTCACAGTTCCAGGGAGCCTTATTATTTTCTTACTCATTCACCTCCTAGTCATAAACTCTCTGCAACACTGGTCTTGAACTTGCGATACTTCTGTCTCAATGTCCTATGTGGCTGAGGTTGCATGCCTACACCCCAGGCCCAGCACCTCCACAAATTCTCTATTCTTAATTGTATATTACCTGTACCCAGATTTCTTTTCTTCCTCCATTCCCATCCCCCCTTCTCTCACTCCTTTTCATCCTGTACTTCCAGACACACTGGCTGTGCTTATAAGGGAGCCACTGATTCAGCCACTGGAATAAAGGTTTCAGGGGACTCTAGCATGGCATTTTCATTTTAACACAAAGCTCAGCTAAACAAGGCATTTGACTCACTTTAGTACAAACACGGCTGTACTATCCTCACTTGCTGTTGCATAGGTGTCCCAGCCCAGACTTGCCACAAGCTCAGTGGGTTGTACACATTTGCAGTGGGCTCCATGCTGCCCACTAAGCTCCTAGCTCTGCTTTCTCCTGTCAGCCACCTACTTGCATTCTGTCTCTCTCCGTGTGGAGGAGCTGGCCTATGGGCTGCAGAGGCCTCACTCTTCTGACACCAAAACATGGCTGCACAGTAACGATTTCAAAGTTGCTTGTGTACTTGTGTGGGGCACTTTCACAAACTGCTGTTGTAGACAAATTTTCTCCACTGTTGGGAAGGCCTGCCCAAGCCTGCTTGTTGTTGGAGACCAAACCCCAGAAGCCTTAAAGGTCTTAAAGGCCGTCATGCAGGAAGGAAGGGTCTCGTCAAGCATGGACTTGAATGTGGAGGTTTCCCATTCTTGAGTTTTCCTTCCCTTCCTGTGCCCTCCGAGACTTCAGACCAGAGGAAGGAAATGTGCCTGTCCTTTCGCTCTGTTCCGTTAAATAATTCATAGAAAAAGAAAACCTTTATGATATTTCTCACACTTGACTTATTCACAGAGCACTGAACTGAAGCATAATGTTTTCTTTTTCTTTATTATCATAGAATTCTCTAACCAACCTTGTGTCTAAGACAAAGATGCAGGTCAGCCTACTTCCCATTAGAAGACAGCAGAAAAATTAATAATTAAACTATGGATACTGGGAGCTGGAGAGACCATTCAGTGGGTAGAGGTTTGGTCCTCAGCACCCCACGTGGCATCTCCCAACAGTCAAACTCCAGTTTCAGGGGATCTGATACCCTCTTCTGGCCTCCATGGGTACCAGGCACACGCAGACTAACAGTCACACATTAACTAAAAATAAATGAGTCTTTAAAAGACAAAATATGGATGCTTTTGCATTAATTTTTAAATGTTGATTAGTTTTTCCAAGTATTTTTTGAGACTACACATTAGACTGAGACTTTTTTGACCCATGATTTCTACCAGAAGGTAATATAGGCAAAGGTATTTGCTGTAGTTTCAGCAGGATTGCCCCCTCTGAAAATGAGTGCTGATATTTAAACACCTCTATGATATAGGAAAGGTGGAAGCAGGTGGACTTTTAAAAAGTGAGTGGGGTGATCTTTTCAACAGGATTGTTAGACTAGGTCTCTGTCTTTGTGAGGGGGGTGGTCTCTTCAACAGGTCTATTAGACTAGGCCTCTGTCTTTGTGAAGGGGGTGGCCTCTTCAACAGGTCTGTTAGACTAGGTCTCTGTCTTTGTGAAGGGGGGGTGGTCTCTTCAACAGGTCTGTTAGACTAGGCCTCTGTCTTTTAAAAAGTGAGGGTGGTCTCTTCAACAGGTCTGTTAGACTAGGTCTCTGTCTTTCTTCTCACCTTGTGTGCTCTGCAATGCTCCCAGAGCAGCAAGAGACCTGACACTAGGCCTCCGCCTTAGGCCCAAACTATGAGCAAAGTGTATGTTCTCCACGATGGGAAAAGGACTGCAACAGTGCCCACTAAGCTCCGAGTCCCACTTTCTCCAGATGGCTTTTCTTGCAGGAAGTTCCTCAAACCCTGAAGAAGATAATGCTCTTGTACACTGTAAAGATTTGTCACTCGTATTGTTTAATAAAGTGCTGATTGGTCAGTACCCAGACAGGAAGTGTAGGCGGGGTCACCAGACGAGGAGAATTCTGGGAAGAGGAAGGCAGGGCAGCAGTCACCAGCCAGACACAGAGGAAGCAAGATGAGAATGCCTTAATGAGAAAAGGTACCGAGCCACCGTGGCTAAACATAGATGAGAATTATGGGTTAATTTAAGTTGTAAGAGCTTGTTAGTAATAAGCCTAATCAGTTTATAATTAATCTAAGCCTCTGTGTGTATATTTAGGGCTGATGGGCAGTGGGACCAGGCTGGACAGAAACTTCTGTCCACAGTTGTTCAGATCTGCGGGCTCTGCTGTCAGTCAGGCTCACTGGGTCCCACTACAAACTGGTAAGAACCTCACCAAAAGTTATGATGGTAAGAGTCTGGTACAAACTGCCAAACAGACAACGTGACTATACAAGAAAACATCCTTTTTTTTTTCTCTAAGGAAGTTGGCCATTTGGATTTTCAATAATGAGAACTACCATAGAATCTTAGACTTTACTGGATTAGAAGATTCAAGGAAAATGGAAATAGTAGGAATCAAATGGTCTCCATCAGAAATTGCTTTGACATTTTTCTGAGAAGGTGACTGGATGGGTACCAGTGTCATCATATTTCATGGGTCTGAAATATTCAAAGCTCTGTTTGTAGCGCCAATAGGGGCTCCCCTCCCATCTGGAAACAGCCAGCTTTGGGGTGTACATTGGAAGGTGCTTTTAGCGTCCCCTCTTTTCCTATCACAAGCTGAGATGGGGGACGGTGTTCTGAGGAGGGAGGGTGGTCCTATCCTGCCATCTCAGATGATGGAGTGTCGCTGCAGGCAGGATTCCATCGCGGCTCCTGGATGCGTCTCACTGAGGATGTGTGCCTCCGAAAAGCCTAAGGTGCGGTTCTCCACTGCCTTCCCTTTACTAAAAAGCTCAGGAAACTGTTCTCCTGGTGAGCCAATGCTGGCCATTTGCCTGATGCCGTTTGAGAATGAAGCACCTACCCCAGACTTCAGTTTCGTTGCCAAAGGCAACGAAGATCCCCCCTTCTTCACCACAACCGCAGCATCAGGGAGGAAACTGAACCCTAAACCACTGTCTTCACCCCGGTCGGTGTGGCTCTGGCCATGACAGCTGCTAGGTCCCCGCTGCATGCTCTCTCAGTCTGCCACTGTGGGGGGAGCCACCCTACTTAGCAAAGAATGACATTGCATGCTAGGTCTAGAACACGGCAGGGAGCCGGCCCACACAGCACAGGCATGCAGACACAGGAGTAACACGAAGGGAGAGAACGAAGAATGGCACCTAAACCCCAGCGTGTTGGAAGAGCTCAGGGCAAGCTGCACCCACGAACTCGAAATTGTGCATTCCGAACTCGTTCCGGGCAGCACACCTTCCTCTGGCGACTGCAGTTCTCTAGGCAGAAGCGGGCAAGCAACAGCAGCAAAGGGCTGCAGGGTACAAAGAATGAGCGGGATCGCCAGCAGCGTAAGCCCACAGCGTGCACCGGGCGGATAAGGAATCTCTGCCCTTGGCAACCCGAGAAGTAGTGCTGGGCCATCACTTGCCAGGAAAGCCTGTGAGTCTCAAATCTTAACGCAGATCCTGCCTCAGTGGATGGCAGATCTGGCTGTGTGTGGATTCCCTGGAAGCCCTGAGGCGGGCAGCATAGCATCCTAGATCTACTCTGGGGCTTTGGATTTCCTTCATCTGAGGAGAAGGAGACAGCGATGTCTTTGGAGATCCCTCCCTGGTGGTTGTATCGTGCAGCAAGGTCACCATGCAGCGAGGTTGCCATGCAGCGAGGTCGCCATGCAGCGAGGTCACCATCCATAGTTCGCAACCAGAGCGGCCGGGACCTGGCCTCAGAGTAGGTGGTCAGCAGCTCTATGCGTCAGCACCCCTGTCTCGGGCTGAGGGACGAAGTGCAGTTAAATCTTCCTTCATGAAACTGTTGCGAAATAAAGTATTGATCTTACTTGAGAGACTTTTATGTTAGTCAATTAAATTAGTATTGTACCTTTCTACTAGTAAAATAAGAGAACCGTTACTGTATGGAAATATAATGTTCCATAATATTTTTATTGTGAGACAGGGGACGAGTCTTACTGCACTCCAATGTACAGTTTGCACACGACTATAAAGTCAGCTGTAATCCATAAACAGGCGATATAGATCTTAGATATCTCTTTTAAGATCAGTTGGAAGGAAAATCCCTCATTCCTTAGCAACACCATACGAAGCAGGAGTGCCTCCAAGAAGAGAAAGTCCTTATCTTTCCTAATTATCCCACATGAAAAGGCAATAGGATGTTCCATTATTCTAATATTTGAAGGGGAATGAATGCATTTCTCATCACTCTCGTGTATATTGTTCAAGCACTGCTATTGAAATTTGAAAACAAAAAGTATTTTTTCCACTGATACTCAGTGAGCTTCCCCAAATGAGAACCAGATGAGATGTTTTCCCTGAATGTTGTATGCTATGATAGACAACACAGTACACAAAGGTCACGTGTTCCTGGGCCATAGGGCCCGGCCTGTAGGGCTTACCCAGGAAGGTCACGTGTTCCTGGGCCATGGGGCCCGGCCTGTGGGGCTTACCCAGGAAGGTCACGTGTTCCTGGGCCATGGGGCCCGGCCTGTGGGGCTTACCCAGGAAGGTCACGTGTTCCTGGGCTATGGGGCCCGGCCTGTGGGGCTTACCCAGGAAGGTCACGTGTTCCTGGGCTATGAGGCTGACCGTCCCGAATACAACATAAATAGCCAGATTCCTTGAGCGATTTCACTGCAGGCTATTTGGAAATGTGTCATTTAAAATGTGGAATCCTGGCATGAGATTTTTCACACTGAAATTTTTTCAAAACTATCTAAAATGTGTCTTATTTGTGAAAATGCATCTTATTAATCCATTGTGATAGAAAATAACAGCTGCTAGTGTGGTTTTAAAGTTTGTAATAAAGTACGTCAAAATGTCTATAGAACGGATCGTGACAGCGCAGCCAACAAGCGGTATTTCAGGGACTTTTGAAATATTTGAGGGAAATGCCAACATGGCAGAAAATGAAAATTCCCAAGTGTATCTTTTCTGATTTTGACATTTATTTTCCTAGTGTGAACCCCACAAATGTCCCAGATATTTCTGCTGTTAGCCAGGAGGAGGAAGGTAGTGGCTGCTGGTGGGAGAGTAAATGCTACCACCTCTAGTGCCCATTTGTATCTGTTAGCTTTTGCTGTAGCAGTGCTGTGTAACAAAGCACGCTAGCTCTGTTTGCTTGAAACCATTCATTTCAATGTTTTGGGACAGCTAGGCTTTGGCTGGTCCAGGCTCCACTCAGTTGTTTAAGCTGCAAGCTTCAGGGTGGCACTGGGCCCTGTTGTAGTAATCTGACCCAATTTTTGCATCAGTAACTAACCAAGACGCCAGTGGGAGCACACTGAAAACACTCCAAACTGGGGTGTGAACTGGAACTCATATTTCACTAGCTACAGCAAATCGTGGGGTCCAACGTGACACCCGTGGTTGAAGGTTATATGCTGTATAGGCGACTGTACCCTGCTGTCACCAGGAGAAATCACATCTGCAGACCACAGCAGCCGCTTGTGACCAGGAAGGGGCAGGTTCCTCATATAGCTGAGATTTTCTTCTTAGATCAATGAATTGATATAGTTGTACAACCTTATGTGCTGAAAGTGGCTGTGTGTGTGTGTTTGTGTGTGCATATGAGTGTGTGTTTGCATGTGTGTTTGTGTGTGTGCATGTGAGTGTGTGAATGTGTGTGAGAGTGTGTGTGTGTGAGCAATTGCAACCACATGGATGTTTTGAGGGGTAGTTTTGCCCATAGTGTTTATGTGAGTCCTAGAGTCCAAAGAAGGAGAATCTGTGATCATGATGTCTAAGGATAGGAAAACAATGTCTTGGCTCACGAAGAAAGCAGGTAAGTATCGTAAGAGTTCATTTCGCCTAGGGCCCTAGCTGATTAGATACCGTCCACCCACATCGAGGTTGTATCTTTCCTCTCTGGCCCACTGAGTCAGTCTCAATCAGATATCCCCTCAGAGAGTAGCAGGCAGGCAAATACAGATGATGAGGCCAATCTATTAAGTGGTCTTCAGTGGAAAGGGGGACAATAGCAGTGCTTGTGCCACAGGTTACCTTGAGGACTAAGTAAATCATTATTTGTAGATCACTTAGAACACTACCTTGTAATTACGTATCGTATTTTTAGTACTGTGGCACTCAGTTTCTTTAACCATCACCATGCTTACCCATGAAAAAAGATGACGCCGCATACTCTGTGCTGTGCTCATTGATGCAAGGATGCAGTGATGTCCACACCACAGGCTCTGAGGACGTTTAAATGAAGTCACAGCAGTGACATGAATTTGTTGAGCATGCCGCCACTTTGGCCAACTGTGAGTCATCTGGCATGCTGTGAGACGTCCAGGAAGGACAATGATTGCAACAATGCTGGAAGGCTGGGCTGGACACGGAGCTTCAACACATGAGGCCTGGGTTTTAATACCTGGGCAATAAGAACATTGGGGAGCTCAGTCCTGATTAGTTCAACCACACTAAGGCTAGCATGGGTATGGAAGAGAAGGGTGTCTGGAGGTCAAGGAATTACTTAGAAGCTCTCACACGGATGCAGGAACAAGGAAAGATGGGCATAAATCCCAAGGTTTGGGCCAATGACAAGGAAGAAGATGAAACAGGGGCAAAGGTACTGTGTATGAGGCTTGCACGCACATGAGGTAGGAACTGGTGGGGTCTGGTGAGTAATTGCATGGGGTTGGTGGCAGCACTGTATACCTAATTGTGTTAATTAACTTCACAACCATGTGCTAAGCTTTCACAGCCAGAAGGCGCTGACCATCATAAATGGTAAGAAGACAGTGATGCAGGTTAACATCATTGAGAGATCTCGGAAGAGGTCCCTTTCTCTTCTCTGACCCTGGACTGGCTCTGAGCACCAGTGGAAACCAATAGGCTTCTGTGAACAGAGGAATGGCTTCTCAGTCTCCTGGTCCCTCCTCACAAGGTGCCCAAGCTACAGGCCACAGGAGCTCATGGTTCCTCCTTGAGCTCTCCATTTTCTTTATGCCACGTGAAAAAAATCCATGTTCCTTGTTATTAATTTCTTTCCACTTCAAGTGCCTCTCAGGATCAGGAGGGTTGCTGTGTGTGATTAGAGCAATGACTCAATTAGTTTATCATAGTGATTTGTAGTTCAGGTTTGTCACTGAACATTAGGGCTCCGAGAGGAGGCTCACCGAAGACAGTAGTTAAAATACATCCAGGTGGTGTGAAATTACCCTTGCCATGAAAAGATTAATTGTGGAGCTGAACTAATAGGGTCAAAGTGGAAGTTATGTAGGTAAATACATTAATGTATAATTATGACTGCATCCTCGTAACTATAGGTAGGAGCATAACGGAACCACATCCCAGGCTTCACCCGCTTGCTTTCCCTTCGCCATTCTGTCTGCCCACTCCGCTACAGGACGCTGCGATCAGCCTGAGTATGTTTGTTCTGCTCTTCATTGGAAATACTGTGCACCTTGAGACTTGTCTGTATGGCTCTCATCTTCTCTGGAGTCTTAGGAGCTTGGAAAATTGAGAGCGTTCGTAGGCAAGGTTGGCTGACACAGGAGGAAACGAAAACGCTAAGAAGAGACAGAAGCAGTCTTGGACATTTTTCAGAGGCAAATGCACGTGCTCACTCGAATCCAAAAGGCCGAATGTTTCTTTCCTCCCTGAAGCCGGTGCTTAATCTGCTGAGGTGAAGACAGGACGAAAGGCACTAACCTGGAGTCGGGAGCGCAGACGGGACCTGGATTCGTCATGGTGGGCTGTGCTCCAGAGAACAGGAAGGAAAACATGAGGGGCGTGTGAAGTCTGTAACACTCTTCCCAGCATTATGCTGCTATGAAATGCGACTTAACAGAAGCTCTGCTTGGAAAAGAATTAAATCCAAAAGGAAAATAGCTTCTGTAATCATATCTGAACATTTAATTTGTCATTTGCTTTATGACGTATGCATGAGGCTTATTTAAAATAGCGCTACAAGGTTAATTACCAGTGCAGAATAGACGATTGTGTCGGCAGTACAATATTTTGTTAGGCATGTGTGACAACATTGCAAAATGGATCAGCTGCGTGACTGTTTGTGATCTGGCGTCCCCTTAGTTTAAAATGGCCACAGTCCTGAACATGTGTTCTCCCAATCCCCACCTCTGTAGACAAAGTGTGTCACATTAAAAAAAAATTAACCCAAACTGGAGCTTGCTGGTAGTTTACTGAACTTCTTAGAAGCCATACAAAGGGTAGCCAAACAGAGGAGTGTTTCTGTGTCGCCCAGGTATGATCAGTGCATTGTGCTGTGTCCCACCAGGCTGTGTGCCCCCTTAGGAAGCTAGCCTGTATTCAAGCAGTGACAAACAAAAGTGGTCTTAGCTGAGGAGAGACACTGGGCTGGTCAGAGGGTAATGCTGTAGTGTCAGTGGCTGCTAAAATGCTTACAATAATCCCGTGCTTTCAGCAAAGTCAGTCTCTGGAAACCATCTCCATAAACTCTTTCAAATGACCCTGTGGTCTAAGCAGGTGACGGACGATCAGAACTGTAGCCATTTGTAAACACAACGTGAATTCTCACTAGGCCAGGAGAACACACTAGCGGTGATAAGCATGCTGCACCCAGGAACATGTCCCTTCTCTCTTCCCTTAGGGAAATGAAGCCTAGGTCAGCTCAAGGAGTACTGAATGGGTGCTCCGAGAATACAGGCCTCTGTTGTTTTCCTCGGAGACTGTTGACTGATGGTTAGCTTTAAGTGTTAATGCAGCCTAGAACCACTGGGGACTTAGTAAGAAGTTGTCTTCGGTGGGTGGCATGCGGCATGCTATGGGGGACTGTCTTAACTAAGTTAGTCGGTGGGGGAGACCCAGCCCAGTGAGGGGGCACCCTTCTCTAGGCAGGGGCGTCGTGAGCGGTGTAAGAATGGGGAAGCTGAGCTGGGAACAGGAGTATGCATATAATGTAGCCAGCTGTTGGAAGTTCCTGCCCTAGACTCCACGATTATAGACTAACCTAGACCTGGGAGATGAAGGAAGCCTCTTTCTGCACCAAGTTGCTTTCTCTCTGGTATTTCTTAAAATCATGGTGGCAGCAACGAAACTAGAATGTTAGCAGTCGTGAATATCAGAACGCTTACTGGAGTTTCCTCTTGTCGTTTATGTGACTCTAAAAGAGTTAGAAAACAGGAGGGTTGGAGGATCTTGGAGGAGCTGGAGGACAGGAAACTGTAAACAGAAAGCATTGTGTTAAAAACTATTTTCAATAAAAGAAAATAGGCAAAAAAATAGTCTGAGTAAAAAAAAGAACGAGTTAGTATAGAAGGGTATTTATGTCAGGCCAAACATACCAACTCAGGTATTTTGTCAAAGTTTAATACTGGTTATTTAAGACAATAATACGGATCTTTAAACTATCTTTTTGCAGCATAAAACAGCAACTAAACACGCTTGTGATTTAGATAAAGAGCAGAACCATCGTAGTCTCCCCAGAAAAGCTGCTAGTAAGGAAAGTCCACAGCTAATCAATCCTGATTGACACCAAGAACAAGCAGAAACCACTGTGGCTTAGGAGCTCGTTAAGGTCAATGTGGTTTGTCCCAAGGGATACAGCTTTCATTCAGCCTGAAAAGTGACTTGGGTCATGATCGAATACAGTTTTAGAATATGGTTCTCTCTCTCTCTCTCTCTCTCTCTCTCTCTCTCTCTCTCTCTCTCTCTCTCTCTCTCTCTCTCTCTCTCTCTCTCTCTCTCTGTGTGTGTGTGTGGACGCGGTTGCATTGACACCTGGCTAATAACTGATGCCGATGTCAACCATGGGCTGTAACCTGATGAAAGTAACTAGGCAGACGTCAATGCACACAGGACAAATTCCAGCTAATCTGCATTCCTAAAGCCTGTCTGTTGGCTGTTTGAAGATGTGTTTTCCTTTGTAAATTACATGTCTGTGTACGCACAAATGTGAGTATGCATGTGTGCAGGTAAGTGCAGGTAGCCTTGCAGGCCAGAGGCGCCAGCCTCCCTGGAGCTGAAGACGCAGCTCAGACAGCAGCAGCCCTGTGTGGATGCTCTGAGCTGAGCTCAGGTCCTCAAGAGTAGCATGTGTCTTATCGTTTCAGCCGCCTCGCCGGCCCTAGCTATTTATTTTTAGTCTCTATACTCTAAAATTCTTCTGGAGAGAGAACAAGGAACCCTAAAACACGCAGCACCTGAAAAAAACCTGCAGGGAGAAGGCTATTTCCAAACGTCGAACTTGGCACTTAGGAAATTTCTCATACTTTCTTCAAATGAATTATTTGAGTTCAATTCCTTCCAAGCATGAAAATAAATGGTATAGAATGTGGACAGATTTCATTACTTCTTGCTTAAGACCCTCATGTTTTGTTTTTAATTGCAGTTTGTTGGTTGTCTTTGTTAAGATGAATACGCTACTGGACTGTCTTTGCCCAACAAGTAAATAACTAATCGATAGTGTAACTGATGGCATGGCTGCCCAGACTGTGTAGGAGAAGCTACCTCTCTGGGACACTGGACCTGAGGGCTTTGACTTTCTCACCCTCCTGTGTGTCTCATACATAAAACAGACTTACTTGATTGACATCTGAGGACGTCCTTGACCTCTGAGTTCTGGCTGGGCTCAGGACAGGAAGGTGTGTACAGTCATAGTAGAATAGCAAGGGAGAAATCGTCATGGCTGCCCGGCCAAGGTCACCTTTGACTCAGATCACTGGCTCTGCCAGCACACAGGCCTCTGCCCATGACTCCTTCTCCATTTTCTGCTCACTTCCTTCAGTTCCCTTTCAGTGTGCGTGTGTGTGTGTGTGCGCGCGCGCGCACGCGCGCTCGCGTACAATTTATCTGTGTTTGTATGGCAGGGTACAGCTGTAGAAAGAGAATCAATGTTAGAGGAAGTAGAGTGGAATGAACTGAGGGAGATAATGCTTAGAAAAAACAGTAATTTCCCCCCCTTTAACACCCAAGAATAGTCTTCATTAAGCTAAGCATCATGCAAGGCATGGCGAGCAGGAAACTGGGATCACGGATGATCATCGAGCATTTGCACCGTGACGCTCACGGTGGTCACAGCAGACCAGGGTCAGCTCGCCGTTGCAGTTATGAGCCATGCGTAGCTGTTTACATTCCTATTCATTTTTGTTAAGCAAAAGTAAAATTTCCATATCAGAAAGCTAGTCACACCGTAAGTGCCTGGTGGACACCTGAGGCCGGTGGCCACCTTGTGAAAACTGAGGTCCTGCACGGCTACCTTCTCCCATGGCAGAGGGCTCTTCTGGAGAGAGCCGACGCAGACACAGGAAAAGCTCTTGCCCAGTGAGACATTTGGAACTGCAATGTCCTTTACCCCATCTCCCCTCGCATCCAGCGCTGTGGTATAGGAAGAACGGAACCACTCTGTAAAAGCAGAAAGGAAAAGAGGAGGAAAGGCAGGCCAGAGGACGGCTGTAAAAGTAAAATGTGATGAAGACTGACCCAGGGCTCCCACGGGAGCTGCTCTGTGCCCTGACCCATGGGAGCTGCTCTGTGCCGGGGGCAGACTCTCGCAAGGCTTCCAAAACGGCTTTCTCCTCGTCAAGCCCGAAGAAGTAAAAAATTAGGGGATTTAGCTTGGTGCTGGCAGGGGCTGGAAGGCCTCTGACTCAGATGTGGGGTTCATCTGCAAACAGGGGTGATGTTTTACAGCTAATGGATACTCCTCAGCTGGGAATTGGATAATTTAGCTAGGCCACCATGAAAAGTTCTTCCATCTGTACATATTTTAGATTAAAATGCAACACTGGGAATGAAAAAAGCTACCACGAATATGAAAAAGAAAGACTAGAGGTATATGGGAGGCTTGGAGGGAGAAAAGGGAAGGAAGAAATGATGTAATTATATGATAATCTCAAAAATAAAAGAAAAAAATTTAAAAACTACATTAAAAACAGAACTTGTAACAACTTATACTGGTTTACATAGAGCTAAAGATAGGGATAAATATAAATATATGATTTGGTTAAAGATAAGGCATAGTACAACACAATATTTAATTTTTTTAAAACTTTTGTGTGTGAGGTGCACATGTAAGTGCAGTACCCCTGGAGGTCAGAAGAGGGCTGGATCCTTGCAGCTGGACTTGTGAGTCTTCACCATGGGTGCTGGGAACTGAACTTGACACTGAAAACAGGAAAGGATTCCACTAATGACTTTTTTACTATATATACTTAATAGTATTTCTGTGGTTCCAAGTCCATTTAAGATATTATTTCTTACCCCTTTCCTAGTGGAGTTTTTGTGTGTGGTTCTTGCCTTATTATTCTGGGTAAGAATTGCTGGCCTTAAGTAGCTGGTTGTGAACACTCTAGGTATTACTTCTTCAAAGCTATGGAGACAAAATGAATATTCTGGTGAGTTATGTGAACTTTCTCTTCCAATACAAATTGCCTGAGAAAAGATGCATTCATAATATGCCATCATTTTTCTTCCAAAAAAAGCCACTTAAACCATAAAATCTAACGGCACTAGAGAAGGAAGCCATTTTGGTTTGATGCGTGTGACTCAGCATCAGCGGAATCTTTCTAGGATTGAATGGGAATGTCTGCTGACTAGAGACAGGCCCCATCTCAAGGTTGGCATCACAGTGAGTTCCACCCCAGCTCTGTGATTTGCTGGCCTCCTGATTGCTCTCTTGGCTTAACGTCATTCTTCTCTCTCTCTCCAGAAGAGAGCTCATTTTTCACATTCTCTCAGCACAAGTTTTCCCCTCTGACTGACACAGAGAAATGTGAGATCACTGGCTTCATTTTCTGTTTGATGCTCCACATTTGTTTTGGGGGTAAATGAACATTTATGTGAAGATTTCATGAGAAAATTTCGCATCTGAATCACACTATTTTCCTTCCTTCCTTCACTCACTCACTCTTCTATTCATTCATCCAACAGACATGTTCCAGATGCCGTACTACCAACTGGAGAAAAAGTGAAAAGATAATGTATCACTCACCCTTGCATATTATCTTCTAGAAAACGAGAACCAGGAATATATGAGCCTTGTGCTCCTGTAACACATGGACAGAAATTTCATGGCTGTGAAGTACACATTTATCATCTTACAGTTCTGTAGATGGGACATCTAATGATGTCACTGGGCTAAGATCCACTTCTTCCTCTGGAATAGAAGAGAGGCCAGAGGTGACTCCCTTCCCTCACTCTCTCCAGCACTGGGGGCCGCCAGAGGTGGCAGGACAAGCCCCTCCCAAGCTGCATCTCTCCCTGACCACAACAGAAAAAGGACTGCTTTAGACTTTGTCGAAGAACTTGGGTCTACTATGATGTTCATTCCCCCTCAGTGTCCCACAGAATCACACTTGCACAGTTCCTTCATGCAATATGAGGCAAAATAGCACATGCTTTGGGACCATGCATATCCTTGAAGGGGCCGTAATCTGGCCTCCTGTATCAGACAAAGAAATGAGCAAAATAGTTATGCCTTCTACTTACTGTATAAGACAAAGAGATACTGAGGCAGAACAGCATCGAGGGACACACCTGGAGATCACCAGAAAAGGCTCTGGGAGGGTGGGATTTAGGGTGAACTCCCATCTATCAGGGGAGCGTCCCAGGGGCCCCTTTCTTTTTTAGCCTCAGGTATCAGTGAGGGTGCTCACTGGATTCAGACCACACCCACCAGAGTCCATTTTGGAGATTTTAAATCTTGGAAAGGAAGAAGTTTATTTCAGCGTACACTGCTAGGTCTCAGCCCATCACGAGGGACATCAGGTCAGGAAACCAAACAGAAACCATGGGTCTCTGTGTGGCTTACTCAGCTCTTTCTTACAGCCCAGCCCATGTGTTGAGGGATGATGTTGCCCACCGTGGGCTGGGCCCTCTCATGTGCATCGTAAATCGAGACAAGTTCTCACAAAAGCATCCACAGGCCAGTCTGATGCGGGCAATCAAGGATCCCTCTTCCCAGGTAACTCTAGGTTGTGTCAGGTTAATCACAAAAGTTAACCAGCACAGAACCATACTAGTAAGTGAGTAAAATGAGCAAATAAAATTGTAATTGATATTTAGTCTTGATTTACAGCACAGAACAAAATCATTTTTGTTATTGTTTCATTGTGAGCCTATAAAACACAAACCTTCACAAAATACTTGCCTGAAAATGTCCCAAACTGCAAACAGCTCAGACAAGCGTCTATCCTTAGGAAAGTGGATTTCAGCTAGAGTATTTACATAACAGCCCACTATTTGATACTCCGCAAATAGTAAAGAATTAACATGTTATCAACACAACAACATGATTGAATCTCCAAAACACTGTGCAGAAGGAAGCCTTCTGTAATAAATGAGAGCTGAAAATCACAGTTGGGCTCCAGTTCTAGAACTGATGGGAAGAACACGGCTGCCCTGGAGCTCGGGTGGATACTGGTGGAATGGACAGGGGCGTGGCTGAGCTTTTCAGGATGTCCCATATCTCATAGAGGTTTGAGTTACAATTAGGAAAACACATTTTTCAAGTTTTGCCTATTTTAAATGTCTGATGATGTCTTTTTGAAAGGCTGCTGCTGGGGCTGGAGAGATATTCAGTCAGGGTTCTTCCCAGACCCTAGTGAAAAAGGGTCCCAGAGCCGGAGAAGCAAAGGCAGGTGGATCCCTGAGGCTGACTAGTCAAATCACCAAGTTAAGGGGCAGTGAGATATCCTGTCTCAAAAAGACATGTTTGTATCCTGAGAAGAAACACCCGAGGCTAACCTCTGGCTTCTACATGCACATATAAGAACATGCACCACACACACACATGCACAATACACACAATATATACATACACATGAGAACACACACTACACATATATACACACATGCACACAATACATACATACACCTGCGCACCCATACACGCACACACATTTGCACACTTACACACATGCACACATGCACACGCACACACAAGCTTGAGTATGCGCTCACACACACACATTGAATATGGTTTTGAAGGTTAACTGAGCTTGGTACTCTGCTTTGAGCTAAGAGCTGGGTTTGTGCCCTACATTTTGAAGATCCCTTAACCATCTCTGGCTTGCCTTGTTTTTTTCTAGTGGCTGTGTTTCTGTGGGATCTTCCCGGCTGCTTTTATCGTTGCCTTTGTGTTTTGTGACGTTAGTGGAGGTGAATCTAAGGGAAAAATTTCTTGCACTTATTCTGCTGAAAAACTACAGGTTCTCAACTCTGATTCTGCTGTCTTTTGCCCATTCTAGAAAGTTCTCAACCATTATTCCTTGGCCTGTGGCCTACCTGTTTTCAGTAGTAACTGCTTATAGGACTCAAGTCAGACATCCCAGTGTGGTCTTTCTGTCCTCCACTGTGCCACTAACACAATGATAACCTGTAGCTGGGAAACTGTTTCTAATTTCAATCACTGTATTTATTTCTTTTTGAAATCTGCCAGAGTATGCCAAGTTGCTATTAGTTTCCTTACGTTTAAATTTTTCTCTAAACAAAGAGCTGATTGTAAACCCAGTGCCCAGAAGGCACAGGTGGAGGTCAAGGCCAGCCTGGACGACATAACAAGTCCCACTCTAGACTGAGCAAGAAGAGAACCAGGACCATTTGTCTAAACATATAAAGTACCCACTTTAAATTTCGTGTGTACTGTTTCTCCACGCTATTGTCTTTGTGTATCCAGTTGTATCATTTCTTCCTCTTAAGATATTTACTCAGTGTGTTTTGCCTCCTCCTGTGTGCAATACTTTTTATTTTGTTGAAAACATGAGAATTCTACACATGTGGGTTAAAACATTTTTCATGAAGTAATTTCGTTTGTTCACACTGGATACCTGGAGACACTGCTGATCTGGGGCAACTTTCAAAAAGTTTAGAAACTGATCTGAATGGACACAAACACATCTAAATGTATTTCTAGAGCTGACATTTCCCCGGGGAGACATTTATCTTTTTCTATTTGCAAAACTCCAAAGCCAAGATAGGCAGCTCGTTCAGCCTCCAGGATGCTGAGATTTGTGCGACAGTCTCCACTGTGACCTTACAGAAGTCATTGTCCACCTGCGGTGAACTTGGCCATGGAGGACCAGTCGGCTTCCTAGAGAAACTCCTGCCTATCGCAAAAACTGCCTTCCCTGGGTTTGGATATTTCATGGGCGGTGCCTGTGCTAATGCCGGGCTTTGTTGTTCAACACATGGTAATGATGGAAACCGCTGTCAAGAGAAACTATCTTCATTTGACTTTAAGTTAGAGAAATAGTGATTTATACTAACTTGTAACTTGTAATTCATTTTGTTCTCTTCACTATATATCAAGACAGGATACATACAAGAAAAATAACCAAAGCATTTGTATAACACAATATTTTTGCCCCATTTATATCTCATTTGCAGAACCAGTTCCCAGGGGGAAGCAGTGACCACCTTATTTTCCCACCCCCATATCTCACACCTTGCCATCAAACCCACCCTCTCTGCTACTAAAAATAAACAGAAATCCAATTAAAAACCCGGTGCTTGCTCTGCAAACACAGCTTTGCGATAAATCTCTTGGCCTCCCCTTCCCACCAGATTGCCATCCCTAAATACCCAGAAGTTCCTTTATAAAAACTTTGGAGCCTGCACAGCTCTCTGTCTCTGCCTTTAAGTTCTCCAAGCTCTCAGTTGTTGGATCGCCCTTCATTATTGGTTTTGGATCAGTTATTTTTGCTCCCATGGAAATCGTAAAGCACTGTTCTCTTACATCTGCAAACACTCGGATTTAAGTGCAGATTTTCAGGTCTTTAGCTCCAGAGCCTTTCACCCCCATTCTGCTGTCACTGAACAGATCTTACCTAATTTTATAGGAGGATGTTTGAGTTGGGTGTCTTAGGATCTTGTCAAAATTGTGTTTCCTTTACTTCACACATGGCAACTTAGATTTTACAGCAACCTTTCCTGAAAAATCTAGTAATTGCCACCAAAACCCTTCACTGTCATGGGGAAGGGAGCCCTTAATTAAATCATTAAAGTGAAAAATAACCGTAAGTGTGATTTTATTCTTGTACACTGTAAATGGCTTTTAAAAAAGATGAAGACAGAAAACTTTCTTCCAGAAATCCAGGAGTTTTGGTCTTTTAAGGTTTATGCTCTTAAGAGAGTACTTCCCGCCTACCCAACCTCAATGGCTGAGACCATCACAGGACAGAGGGCCAAAGGGCTTTCAGAGCCAGCAATCAGGGAGGACAGTAATGACAGAGCATCTTCTAGACATGGCAGGACCAGTACACTCCAACTCACAGAAGCTGTAGGTGCCGGCATAAGACCTGCACAGAATCAAGCCAGTCGACATGAAGCACGGAGTGGGAAGGGATTCAAAATCCCCACCCATAACTCAAGATGACTTGGGGGCTGTCAGTTTTCTTTAAGGGTGTGGCCTCTGGTAGATCAACTACACTCCAATGGATGGCCCCATACCAGGAATGTATGGCCAGCACAAATTAAACTTGATGGGTGATTAAAAAGAAAAGAGTGGGTGGGAGGATCTAGCTGAAGTAAGGGGAAGGAGTGTGGGAAGAGTATGAACATAGTACGTACACTGCGTGTAATTCCCAAAGAATTAATGAAATGTTTTAAAAATTAAGAGTGTGTTCTTTAGAAGAGTGGCGTGGAAGCATGACAGTCAGACTTTTCGTCCCTGTGTCAAACACACGAGAAAAGGAGTTTAACAAAGGGGTGTCGGTGCTGTCTCACAGTTCTAGGGGGTCCTCAGTCCGAGGTTAGCCTGCTCTGTTGCTTTGGGTCTGTGGTGTTGCAGCAAGAATGCACGGCACAGCAAAAGCCGCTCAGTGCAGGAGGCAGAGAGGCAGAGAAAGGGCAGGGAGAGTGTGCCTAAGCCCAGGTCACCCTCTGCTTGCTTCTACCTCTCTACCCTCTGCTTCCCAGCACTCCCCAATCAAGCCGTCAAATCCAGCAAGGGACGAGCTCATTGCTGAAGGCAGGCAGGGTCGTCATGACCCTGACACTGAAACCTTTTTGAGGAATACCCCAAATCCAAACTGTAAGAAATTCCCTTTCACTTAGCCAGGGACATTGGGCTTCTAATAAAGGTATGAGGATGCATATAAAGAGTTGGGAAACTACAAATGCCCCCTCTGTACTCACTGAGGAACACCAGGTAACAAGTTGCTGTGCTGCTTCAGCTGTCACCCACCATACTGTATAGCACCATTCCTGGGGCGATGGGAACAAATGTCTATTTACCCTAGTTTGGGAACCAATGACAGACCAAAGAAACAGGGTCACCAAAGGTTAGAAGCAGCCGCATCATCAAAAACCTACCCCAGCATGGGTGACAACTTAGGAAAGCTAGAACCTTGGGGCTTTCTACGTGATTCGCAGGCAACTTGACAGGCCAGAGTCTCCTCTCCACAGAGGCTCTTACTGCTTGTGTAACCTCCAGGAGGGAGGGGCCTTGTGTATCTGGTAAGTTTCAGGGTCTTCCTAGGACTTGTGAGCTGCTCTCTCCCTGAGTAGTAACAAGCCTGCCTTCAAGATGAACGGCTTCAACTGCAAAGCAATTGCTGCACAACAATCCACTTTATGTGTTTTTAACTTAGCATAGTTTAATTTGCTTAAATGATTAAATAAGCAAAACATCGTGACCACGTTTTCACATGCACAAAGCATGCACGGCAGGTTAGAAAACGTACCTCAGTCCACTCTATGTTTTTGCTGAGAATGGGACCATAATGCTGCCTCCAATGTCTGTGCTCTTTACCAGTTAGAAATTTCTGAAATTTGTGATAGTTTTTCTGTCATAAACAAAAAGACACACCATTTATTTTTAGTTCGTTATAGTCTTATATCAACATAATGCGTCATTTCTCTTACCTTTGCCACTAAATTGCATTCTTCCTAACTTTAATATTGTCACATGTTTTCTCCTTGGTAGTATTTTCATGAGGCAGCCATATTTCTACAATTTATCTTTGACTTTCTAAATAAAACTTGGTCTTTTTGGTATCTGTCAGCATAGAGGTGGGTTTTCTTTTTATTTTAATCTAAGAATCACTTAGCTGACTATGGAGGTTTCCCTTTGTTCATCTACAGACTTGTTCCTAAATATTTTAAAAACTCATATTTCTTTTTGTTTTCTTTCCTTTATAGATTAGAAAGTTTTATTCTACATTTCTCTATTTGTATTGAATTTAAGTATTGTAATTTCTAGGATTTTCAGAAATAGTTATAACTTTAAAGTTTGGGGCTTGGGCTGTAGCTCAGTTGATAGAAGACTTGCCTAGAATGCATGAAATACTGGGCTCACTTCCCAGTGCCACAGAAACTACACATGGTGACACACATCTGGCAGGTGGAGCCAGGAGGATCAGGAGTTCAGTGTCATCCTCTGCTGTCTAGCTTGTCTGGGCAGCCTGATATATGGTATTTTGCCTCAAAAAAAGAAGGAAATAAATAAACCTATTTTTAGTTAAGAAGTCTCAGTTTCTAGATCCAATTAGCACCTGCCAAGTCTCTTTCAGGTGTGTGTGTGTGTGTGTGTGTGTGTGTGTGTGTGTGTGTGTGTTGTTTCATTATTTGTTTGAACCCCTGAAACTCACTATGTGGACTAGCCAGGAACACAGAGAGATTTGCCTACCTCTGCCTTCTGAGTGTATAACTCATGCTCAACCTGTGGTGGTTCGAATGAAAATAGCTCCCACACAGGCCCACAGGGAGTGGCTCATTAGGAGGTGTGGCCTTGTTGGAGGAGGTGTGTCACTGGGGGTGGGCTTTGAGTTCTCAGAAGCTCAAGCCAGGCCTAGAGTGTTTCTTCCTGCTCCTGCTGATCCAGATGCAGAACTCTGGCTACCTCTGCAGCACCCTGTCTGCCTGCACACTGCTATGCTTCTCACCAGGATGATAACGGACTGCACTTCTGAACTGCAAGGCAACCCAAACTAAATGTTTTTCTTCATAAGAATTTTTGGTGGTCATTGTAAGCAATTTGAGGAACCCAAGTGACCAGTCCTGTACCTCCATCTGCCAAGTTCCACCCACAGAACACTCTACCTGCCCTAACTGGAGGACCCTGCCCCTGCCCTACAGAGTGAAAAGCCCAAGCTCTGGACTAGAAATCCTACCAACCTCTGCCCTGGAAAGCTTTGTCCTGAAAAGTTCCACACATACCCCCTCCAAGAACCCTGCCTTCTGTTCAGTTCCCTGCTGTTTCTTGCCTGAGCAGAGCAGCCACTCACCTGTTCTTCCCCTCCCGGTAAATCTCTTGTGTGGGGTTTTGTTGTGAGGTGTGTCTCTGTAGTGGTCCTTGGCTCCCGGCCACCAGGATATCTTTCTGTCTGAGCCATAACACAGTCATGGTGTCTCTTCACAGCATTAGAACCCCTCACTAACTATTCCAATTCACCTCTTTCTTCATGTTTTTGGTGGTCACCAGGTGATGTTGCCAAAGATCTCTCACCCAAGACTTGGTCTGGACATCATGACCAGTGGTGTCACAGCACACTCCCTGTTGTGACAGGGAAAGGCTTATTATTGTCTCCATGTGGTCTCTCTAGCTGTCGCCAATAAGCAGAGCTCCACAAAGGGACTGCTGTCTTCCCTGTGGTTAAGACACTGCTGGAGTCCTGCATTTCCCTAGAACTTGTGTTTTGGACCTCCTGCAGGCACCAGAGGAAGACACAGTCCGAGTTGAAAACACAGAAAGGGAACTGTGAGACCACTGTCCAGCATTGTCACCCTTTCTTCTGTGCTGAGATGTCGGAGTAATGTTTCCCAGGTGTCCATTGCTTTTCATTAAGTTGATTTGATTAGTTTCTTGTATCCAACATTTCATTCTTTAAGAGGTCCATTGTTTTCTTTTTGCTAGAATATGTAGGCTATTTCTTCAGTGCTTGGAACAGAACCTGGGACTCTGCTTGCCTGGTAGCAACTGTACCAGTGAGCTAGCTTCCAGACCATACTGTAAGTATGAGGTGGTCTGTGAATGTTAAAGTTTTATTTTGTCCTTATCAAATCTACACATCTACCTTTATGTGTAGAACGGTTCTTTCTCAAAACTTTTTTCTTGTGCTGGTGCCTACTCTTCCCAGTGAGGATGCAGACTGTGGTTTTATTCCCATTTTTAAATCACCAAAACCCCTCTGGTAACTTGGTCTGCTTGTTGGAATGTGTACATTCCAGGCTGGCCTTGAACTCCTACCCCTACTGCCTCCACCTCCCAACTTTTGGGATTACAGCTACATGACACCTGTGTGCTCAGAACTAAATTTTTTGTACATATTTGAGTTACAGTGTGCTATTTTGATACATGTGTATACGGCGGAATGTACAGTCAGACTAAAACCCACCACCTCACATAGTAATCATTTCTTTGTAGTGAGAAACCACTCTATGGTTTGGTTTTTTTGTTTGTTTGGGTTTTTCTTTTTTTTTTTTTTGTAGTGCTATGAACTGAATGTATGACCTCATGCCTACAAGGAGAACACACTATCACCAAGCTATGTCCCCGGCTGTCAGAATCCTCTCCTTTAGTAATTTTGAAATGCACAGTGTGCTCTTATTAGCTGTATCGGCTTTGTTGTGTGGCATTTGCTTGTCTAACCGATGCGCCCCTCCCCCCACCTGCAGCCTCTGGTAACCCACTTTCACTTTTCCTTGGGGCTTTGCCGTGGCCAGCATCCCTCCTGTGACTGAGGTCACGCAACCGCCGTCTAGGAGCTTTCTCCCTCTGTCTTGCTTTACCGTCTTCACTCCACATTTTCACGGCAGTTTGCCCTTCTTGCGTCCAATGAGACCTCCCAGTCTGAAGTCTCAGCTCTTTCTTTACTTCTAGTTTTGCTGCTCACTGTCATGCTCATCCGCATTGATTCTGCTGTGGAGTCTATTGGCCATGCTTTAATGCTGATGATATTAGTACTTTAGTTTTAGAATTATTCTTCATATTATATAATATCTTCTGGATTTTCTCCAAAGAGAAGCAACATATTTACTTTAAATGCTTCCCCATTTTGCTTATTTGTTAGCTTTATTTGCTCAAGAATAAGTGTTTCTGTCTATTCTGCAGATATGTGCAAAGTTTTTGAAGATTCTATTTTTATTTCTATTTATGTGTGTGTGTTTTGGTTCTCTGAAAAAGCAAAACTGATGGACTTAATATAATATATGAATATGTTAATGAATCTGCATATATATATACACAAGTATACATACATATATACATCAGTGGTTCTCAGTCTGTGGGTCACTGCCCCCACAGGGGTTGAACAGTAGATATCCTACATATCAGATATATACATTACAACTAATAACAGTAGCAAAATTATAGTTATAAAGTAGCAACAAAATAATTTTATGGTTGGGGGTCATCACAACATAAGAAACTGTACACATACACACATATATACATACATGCATACATATACACATATATACATATAAATGCATACATTACATATTATACAGGTGTATACACACACACACACACATATATGTAGGCTCTAATAGAATGCTACAGCAACAGGACAGGTGAACTTGCCAGTGAGAGTAAAGAGAAAAGGCAAAAAAAAAAAACAAAAGCTTCCTTCTCCCATGTCCTTCTCTGTGGGCTGCCACTAGGAGGTGTGGCCCAGATGTAGGGTGTGTCTTCCCACCTCAAATGACCCAATCAAGAAAGCCCCTCAGGTGTGGCCAGTTGCTTGGGTTTCGGTTGACGCCAGACATAGTCAGAGTTGAGGACCACGCTTAGCTATCACAGTGTGTGCCTATGTTTATGTGTGTGTGCCATTATGTGGATTCCTGCAGAGTCCAGAAGCCAGTGTCACACCTGAAGTGATGTGAGAGCTGGGACTGCACTCTGCTTCTCCACAGAGCAGTCAGCGCTATTCACGCTCTTCAGGCTGAGTCATCTTCCCGGCCTGCTGGAGGCTTTGATTGACAGCTCACTTTTCTGGTCACCGCCTTGCCCCTGAGGATTCTGTCTTCAGTGCAAAAGCAGCTGGTCCGCTGTTTGAGTAGGAGCTGGGTGTACTTCCAAGCAGCATACACTTAGAGCGGACTTCATTTCTGAAGGCGGCCCAATTTTTCTAGATTCTCTGGCTGTCTGAATGACAACCTGACTTTTTGGCTCCCTCAAGCACACCACCTGCCCTGGTCTGAAGGGATGTGCCAGCCACACCTGCTCGAGTCAATGAGAGGCCATGCTGCCTGCATCCATTTTCTTTACCAGTTACAGTTATGTTTATACCACAGCAAATCCTTCTTAGGTATTTTTATAAATTCATGTATTTTATTTGCACGGATCTAGGCTCATATTCTCATTTCAAACTACCTCTACTACCCCACATTACAATATTTTCCATATTAAGTTTCCATGTATGATTCACCTTAAAAACAGTGAATGAGTCTTTAAACGCTGCAGATGTGACCCTGTATCCGTCATATTCTCCCTGGGAGCACAACCTATGCTAGGCCTCTAACACTCTTGTCAATGGTGATGCCATTGAAGGCCATGTTTGGAATTGTGGGGGACCTTTAAATACGAGAAGAAGGAGACTTGAGTAAACGTAAACAATATTTTGAATTTCTATCAATATTTTCTTCCATAGTAATCTGGCATTGGTTTCTTATGCCACAAATATTCCTGCAGTCCCAAAGCTCCTTAGATGAATGTTGGGTCTTGGCTGAGCTAAAAAGAACTTGAATGAGGGCAGTCTCTAGTCTTCTAAGATTTCCGACAATATGTGACAGGCTTCGCGACCAGGCTTAGCCAGGACAGGTGGTAGAGAACAGCCTGCCGTTTGGGATGGAGACATTTCCTGCCCCTGGACATCGAATCTGTTCAGTTTTCCGAATTCTGCAGTGCACTATGGGCAACATTGGACAGGGAGTCGACTTTCTATTATTTGACTGGGGTGGGTGGAATAATTTTAATTGCTAAGAAATTGCATTTTCATTGTAAAGCAATTCAAGTTATAGCACATTCATAATGCAGCTATTGTAAAAGTGACATTTCAGTGACATTTCTGTGAGAGGAACATGGTGATTTTGCAAATGACATGGTGAGGGCACTGCAGTTATGTGAATAACACATTTTCGCAATATGTGAGCCAGGAGCATAAATAACGATGATGGCAATAATAATATTAATAATAATGGCATTCCATGAAGGGAAACCCTTTCATCGTTGCAATCCCAAAGATCTTTAACTCACACCTGTCCATGCTTCATTAAAGTACCCGGTGTTGACTCTTTCTGGTGGGAGCAAACTTAGGAACCAGGTAGCTGTCCCAAACTTCAGTAGATTCACGGCAAATAATAGAACCCAAACTCCATTTTCTTCTTAAAAAGCCTTTTGGGATGACTCACCAAAATGAGTCGCATGCAGGCACTTGAAATTATGTTTTATTTTATTGTAGATATATTTTCATCAGTCTTTTAGGTGGATTGTAGGTGAGCAATTAGCATCTTCCCTCTTCAGGTCCATAAAAGAAAATGTTGTGTTGTTTATTTGCAGATGAGCCGACTTGATCATCTCCCATGTTAGCTGGGTAAAGCGCGTTTGCTAGCCTGAGGGCAGATTATTCCCACAGTGGGTACGCCATCACCGTTTAATTTCACGATGTCATTAGCATGTCATTAATACAGAAATTTCCCTTTTTTTCTTCAACATATATTTTAAAAGAAAAATAACTCCTTAACAATGATATTGCCAGTTTCTGAGAACAAGGTCTGGAATGATAATGGTCAGTATATAATCCAAGGTCAGCGCTCTGCTCTGATGTCACCAAACACACTTCAAAACAGAGGAGACATGTGTGTTTTCTTACATACCCTTTGACCAAATGTCTTAACCACTTACTTTGTTGATTTCATATCAGCTTTTACAAATGAAATAGCTGAGTATATTTAAGAATTTGGGGTCAAAGTCTAATTGCATGTTATTGTTTTTTAAAAGATTTTATTTAGTATTTTAAGTTATGGATAGTGTGTATGTTGCTGGAGTTTCTTGTCCCACCAGGTCCTGCCGCCCTTTTCAGCCCCAAATAAGCACACAGAGACTTATATTAATGATTAAACTGTTGGCCTGTGGCTAGGGCTTCTTATTGGCTAGTTCAGTCTTAACTATTAATCCATAACTAAAAATCTATGTATTTCTACATGGCCTGATCTTACCAGAGAACACCTGGTGCGTCCTATCCTGCCAGTCCCTCTGGGAACCTCGCTGCCTACCTTTCCAGATTTCTCCTCATCTCCTAGTCCCTCCTATCTTCCTGCCTCTATTAGCCAAACAGTGTTTCCTCATCAACCAATAAGAGAAATGTATATACAGAAGGACCTCCCCCATTGTGTGTATGTTTCTGGTGGTAGGGAGTGGGGAGGTGACTTATGCATGTGAATTCAGTTCCTGGAGAGACCAGAAGAGGCACTGGGTTCCCTGGAGCTGGAGTCTCAGGGGTTTCTGAGATGCCGGGTGTGGACTGGATGCTGGGAACTGAACTCAGGACACGAGCCACCATCACTGTAGCCCCACCAAGTTATTGGCATTTTGCATGTGGTTGGTAGTTTAGCATAATGTGAAACACACTGAAGCTTGGGTTTCTCCATACTTGAGGGTAAGGAAACAGTATGAAGGATGACATCCAGAAATTCCAATTTGATCCATTTGTGAGATATCTGTCTATTATGGTCACTTAGTTTGCTATGCATGAAACTGGTGTTGGAGTCATGCCTTCCCATTTTATCATCATGTCTTTGATATTTTGGGAGGCCAAGCACACTTACTTAAGTTTTATCTTTATTTTTGGTAGTGAGCCTAGCCTTTAATGGCTGAGCCATCTAATACAGTGTTTCTTTCCTAGCAAAGCATGTCACTCCAGGCTAATTCCATTGTAGATTTGTCACCCTATCAGTCATCAGAGCCTGAATTATGATTCTTAGGTTGTGATACACGTGCCGTTTGGGTCACTTGGTCCCACGATGCTAAGTTCTCCATTAAGATGCCATGGGGTGACTTCTTCATTTCCACAGCTTGAGGGCAACAGCTCCTCCTGTCTTCTGCCTCCCAGGCTCTCAGGCCTCTTGTCAGCGTTCACCCAAATGACTAAATGGCAAGGTGTATCAGTGCATGTGAAAACTATGATGCAAATTAGCCACAAAACATTGACATTGTAACATCTGCAGAGGAGTCATCGCCACGTCAATAATGATAAGTAATATGCCATTTCTCCCCTATTGCTTCAGCTGAGAACGACACTTCCAGAGCTGGCATGGGGAGGACTCGACTGCATTTCATTTGGCGTGCATCTTTTATATGAGTCTGCCTGCAAAACAAAAGAAAGTACATTCATACCTCGAGGTAGCTCAATGCCTAAAGGCACCGAGCCACTGACCTGAGTTTCATCACCAGACCACACGTAGTGAAAGGACAGAATTGACCCCTGCAAGCTTTCCTCTGACATCCATACACATGCCATGCATACATGCATGAGAACAGATGTGCACACATGTGCACGAGCACACACGCACTTGCACACACACAAATAAGTGAATACACAGATACATGAAATAAAAGGGAAGTATATTCAAAGTATATCCCATGTAAACTAACTCAACATTGTGGTTGGCCAGGACCCAGCACGATCTGTAGTTCTGTAGAAAGGCCAGGGCTGCATAAAATCTCCTTCTAACTTGACACCATGGGCATGGCTTAAAAATGAATGAAGGTTCATGTCAGGAAAAAGAGTCGTTGGCAGCTTTTGTTGGCAGCTTTGGTTCCACTGCCAGCTACAGAGTAAAGGAACTCCACGGAGCCTATGACTTCAACTGTGGCACGGAGTGACCACCAGGCCTCCTCAGGCGAGTGCAGGACTTCATGGAGACAAACTGTCAGCGGGGTCTCCTGAGGGGGAACTTGGAGATTCTGGGGCTGCCACCTCCCATCTAGGAGCAGCTTGTGCAGAGGCCACAGTAATCAGTCACACTTTCTTCTGTCATGTGCTATCATGCCATGCCTGCATCTGATCACAGGCAGCGTGAAGGCCACACCAGAGTGGCCTCTGGGCACGCATGGCTCTTCAGAGCCCACTCCATGCCTGAACACAAGTCCTCAACTATCAGCTTCCACCTTGTTTGTGGAAGGCTTGTACTGCTTGTGTTTGGAAAACCAACACTATATTCCACAGAAAACTTGATGAGAGGGAATATGCTTTACTGGGGTTGAGGAGGTAAATTCAGGTAATTAAAGAGATAGGAACCTCTTGCCCTAGCAGAGAAAGAAATGGCAGTGTTTGATGGAATGTGATAGGGATCTGATGGGTTAGTCAGTGGTTGAAAAGCCGTATTTACTTTATTCTCTCTCTCTCCCCCCCTGTATGTTTGTTTAATGTCTTCTGCCAGGAATCTTGTTTAGACCACCTCTAGGCTGACCTTGTAACTAACACATTTCTCAATGTGAAGTGGCATGTGGAGCTCAGAACTCGTGACTCACACATTTCACCAGAAGAGCTCCTTTTGGTGCCTGGACATGAATTCCAGCCTCAGCACCATTCTGGCTGTGTCTCTGACCCACAATCTGGTAGGCACCATGAGCTACACAAAGTCCTGGCTGCATCACAAGAAATGAGAGCCCGTTCTGAGCTCCGAGCCTGTGCCCGCAGGGGAATCTTGGCTAGCCTCATCTAATGTTTTTGGAGCTCAGCTCCTCTGCCTGTCTAGTGAGCGCCGGTGACTTCACCTCGGGTACGGCTTCCCGGGTACCGGCTTCCCCTTCCTCGCTCTCTATACTTTCATGGACAGTAGCTGCCGCCAGCCCACAGCACTGATCTGAGACGCCCAGGTTACAGCTGGACCTCTCCCAAGGGCCGATTTTACACCAGTGAGTCAGGTTCCAAATATTTCCTACTTCATGGAAGATAAATAAAATATATTGGGAAAATGACTCTTAGGTCTAGAAGTCCCCAGACTGGCCAGATATCATCGTGAAAATTGGTTGCACTGTTTGGTTTGGGTCTACGAAATCAGTTTGTGGGGGTGAGGATTTTCCGTATTCGTGCATCGTGGTTTTCTGAAGCTCGAATGGAGGTCACGGCTTGGATTCACTTATGAAAAAGGCAGCTTCCTTGCACAGAAAGAGGAAATCCTGCTGCTCTTCAGGTTCTGAATTTTTTTTCTCCACTTCACCCTCCTCATCTTCAATCCTTTACCTCCCATCTTTTGTGCTCAGAGATCTGCAGCCGGAGGTTAAATAAAGGTGCTATGCCTTTAAAACCAGACACAGCAAATGGGTTTTAATAACCCAACGGGATCTTGGTCATCATAACATTTAATCTGCATTATATCCCATTTCCTAATCACTGTTTCTATTCCAATTGTGAGCAGGGAGAGTGGCGAGTGCGGTGTTTCAGACAAGTGCCAGTAAAACAAGTTTGCCTTACAGCTGGCGAGCCTCAGACAACGGCTCAGTTGCCTTCTGGCCACATTCAATCAGATGATCCCATAAACTCAAAATAATCACCCCTAATACTAATACCTCTTCTCCTTCATTGTTGCCGGTCGCTATGGCGCTGCATTCGACTGTGAAAAATTCACCGCCATTATTACCCTCAGTGTCTCTCTCTCTGAAATGTGATCTAATTGCAGAATCCACACCTGTTCCACAGTTCAATAGAATTTAGCTTTCACGGAGGCAGACTTTCAAATCAAACACACACACACACAGTTGTGCGCACACACACACATAGGCAATTACCCAGGGGTTTAGTTGAGGCCAAAAAAATAAATTAATAAAGAGGGTGAGTTTATCAGAAAATAATACGGGGAGGGGGAGGCAGTGCTGCGTGGTCACTGGAAGATTGCTGATGGGTGCATAAATAAGGCATGCTGGAACATCTGTTCTTTGTTGTGCATTCAGCTTTTTAATGTGTTCAAAGAGCAGCTCTGACGCATCGCTGACTACCACTCCCCATCCGAGCAACATTCTACCAGAAAATAATAAACCTTCCTGGTGGGGTGCAGGGAGCCAAGGCATTCGGGCAATGCCATTAATTTGGAAATAACTCTTTTTTTTCTAGGATTTTAAAATCTCTCTCTCTCTCTCTCTCTGAACATTGCAGAAATTTGGGACCCAGCCTAGCATCCCTGTCAGCCTACACATTAAATCAGTCTGCATATCTATTCAGCCCTCTTTAAAAGCAAAAAACCAAAACAGCAAAGGAAGGGGAGCATTCAAGTCAGAGTTTATACACCTCCCACCTCCCTTCAGGCTTGGCTCTTAATTCTATTAATGATAGCTCCTATCTATTGGGATTATTTTTTAACATGCTCCAGTATTTATTTGCACTGATGAAATTCAGAGGCAGCTGAGGCCCCTGACAGTTGAGCAATATTGGCCGGTTGTTTTGATACAGTGTGGCAGGCAGGAAAAGCTTAAAAACCAGGGCATCCTAAACGGAGGGGAAACCAGCTTGAATTCTAAAATAAAATTTTAGCAGCATGGATTTCTCTTGCCATAGGCTATGAGGCTACTATGAATTCCAGATGCATTTCCCGAGCTGTCAATGAGGTGGAAAGATGGGATTGGCATTATGAAGATTTGTTGCATTGCGGCTCCATTCTGTGTAATTGCAATGGAAGGTATAGACATTAAGCCACCACCCAAGAAGAGCTGTTTGTGCACACACGGTATGGAAACAGCTCACCAGACAACCACAGGACCAGGATGGGGCTTTCTTTATGCCACTTGATGTGGTGTTTATATGTCTTCCCTTTTAGGTCCTAGCTCAGAGGCTCTGCAGTTCGGAGGAGATGGAGATAGCCTCCAAAGGGCTTGACTAAGTCTCTTGAAAGGAAGATAGGATCTATTGTAGATGGGCAGTTATGCAAATTCCCCCTTTGCAGCCTTCGCTCTTTATCTTCTCCAGTATCTGGGCTCTGGTCCTCACGCACTTGGGTCAGCCATCCCTCTTCCATCACCAATGGAAGCTCCCATTTGATCTGTGTTTCCACATGGTCCCCTTGGCTTCTCACAGCAGCCTCACAAGGTTCAGTATCTACATGACGTAACTTAGGGCTGGGAGATGAAGCAGTGTGAGTATGAGAGGCTAAGTCCAGATGGTTAGCTCCACAGAGTCTTCAGTCATGGAGGTGCTTCTATGAATTACGTCTGGACGGATGGAGATAGGCAAGTCGTGGGTGCTCAAATGGTGAGCTCTTGATATGCCAAAAGACCCTGCTCAACACACACACACACACACACACACACAAACACACACAAGTGTGCACACAAAACACACAAAAATAATGTCATTTAAAGATATGGGTTTGTGATAGCTGAAAGAAATGATGCTGTATTTGAATATGTTGCTGCTTAAGAATCACAGAGGCCCAAAGAAATGACTGAGCAGTTAAAAGCACTGCCTGCTCTTCCAGAGGACCCAGGAGTAGTTTCCAGCACTCATATGTTCATGACTCCAGTTCCGGGACATCCAATGTTTCCTTCTGGCCTCTGTGGGCACCAGACATACATGCAAACAAAGCATCCAAAAACATGAAATAAAAACAAGTAAACCCTTTTTAAAATTGTGAACAGTGTCGGGGTATAGTGATGCACACAAGGAATTCCAACACTAGGAGTTCAAGGCCAGACTAGACTATAATACAACCCTAGATCACAAAAAGATGCACACAAAAACAGTCCCAAAGAGTGACCGTTCTCCAAAGGGCCAATGGCCTGTGTGTTGTGCTGTTAGTACTCTACAGTGACTGTGCCCATGGCACTACCCTTGGGTGCCTCACTCGACACTTTCAGAACCAGCAATATATGAGCAAGCAATTATTTAGGAACAGCTAAGAAATTTTTAACAAAATTTATTTACCTTAAAATCAAAAGGCATATTTTTGTGGTGCTTGTGGTTAGGTCAGATCATACATAAACCTACTTGCATCTTCAGTATTCAGTTGGTAGTTACAATAGCAACCCTTGAGAATCTATTGACGCTATCAGCCAGCCCCTTCCAACTGCATAAGAACTTTTTCTTCTCGTTGCCTCAGTGAAACACTCTGTAGACAATGTCTCAGGTAAAAACCTGCTCACCAGTTCCCTCAACACAACACCATCCAGGCCAAGAATGAAATTTGGAACAGGCTTGAATTTCATGCCTTAGGGACAAATGCCACAGAAGGAGAGGCAGCCTGTCTGTGCTGCTGTCCCACGTGTTCCCAAGCTTCACCTTGATCAGGATATCACAGAAACAAAGGCCTTAAATTTGGGGCTGTGTGGGTCAGATACTGAATTCTGGTGTGTGAGTCAGCTGCCTGGCCTCATAACCTGCTCCCAAATGCACAGTTCTGTAAGGCCCAGAGGAGTAGAGCTTAGTAATGGGGAAAGCAAGCCATTGATCTTCTTTGTGGGTGGGTGGACCTCTTTATGAGTCACCCTAGGTTAAAGACAACAACCTTGACCAAGGAATTGCCATATCCCTAGGACCTGAAGTGTGAGCTTGCAGAGTACTACTGTCTCTGTCTTCTTCTCTTTAGTATGATTTGGAAGCACTGTCTCAATCCTAGAGCTACTACTGTTATTGGGCAGGACATCACCAAGACCACTCTACGCGGCTTCCTTCTTTTCTTCCTTGTTCACTAGGTGTCATTCTTAACGAACTTTGCCATGTTTCAGAATCTTCTTCTGAGTGAGCCCCTAGCCTATGGGCATCTGAATCTCTGGTTCATTTAACCCTGTTGTTGCCTTTGATAGAGATAACCATTATTGTACACTATGTGGGCAGGGCGTGTTATTTGCTCACACAACTGTTACCGGAATTTGTTTGGCTAACATACTTTTCAACTGAAATGATGTGAGTGCTGTATTAGTTACATTTCTGTTGTGATAAAATGTTGTGAGGGTTTGAATGAGATGTCCCTTGTATTCTCGGACATTTGAATACTTGGTCCTCATTTTCTGTGCTTTGTGGGGAGACTGAGCAGTGTGACTTTGATGGAGGAAGTGGATCTGTTTCTCTCTCTCTGTCTCTCTCTCTCTCTCTGATTCCTATTTGCACTTGGAAATTCTTAACCCTCTGGAGCTATAAATTCCATATAAACCCTTTCACCTGTCAACTGCTTGGCTCTGTGTTTTATCACAGCAATAGAAAAGAAACCCCTGCAAATTCCCAGACAAAAAGCAACCTAAGAAAGAAAGGGTGTGTGCCAGCTTACAGTTCCATAAGAGGAGAATACATGACAACAGTGATGGGGAGTGACCAGTCACATTTCATCTTCACACAAGTAGAGGAGGTGTCTATAGACACCCCGCAGTGCTGCACTTTACCTAGAGGTTTTAGGCTCCACAACAGACCAACGGGGGGGGGGCAAATATTCAAATACATGCACCTTTGAAAGATATTCAAACCATCACAGATGCCTTGAGTTGAGATAGAATACATTATATTTCTTCTCATAAGTAAATGAAGATATTGCTTTCTTTAAAAGTTTTAATACAATAGCAGGGCATTAAAGAAAATTAAAATTACTAAGTATGGTATAGGTATTGTTGGCAGGTATAGAAGTTGGAGTGCTGGTAACAGAAGTCCAACCCTGAGTGACTTAAACAATAAGGATGAAAGCTTGGTAACAATGTGTCTTCACCCCAGAGGAATAGACACCAGGAAATAATCCAATTGAGGGCCGAGGCAAAGAAAACAATACAAAGAATCAATGAAACAAAGAGTTGGTTCTTCAAAAAAAAATCAACAAGATAGACAAACCTTTATCCAAACTAACCACATTAACAAAATCAGAAATGAAAAGGGGTACATAACAACAGACACTGGGGAAATCCAGAGACATCCTTTGAAAACCTGTACTCCACAAAATTGGAAAATTTAAAGGAAATGGACAATTTTCTGGATAGATATCACTTACTGAAATTAAATCAAGAACAGATAAGCAATTTAAATATAACTATAACCCCTAATGAAATAGAAGCAGTCACCAAAAGTCTCCAACCAAAAAAAGCTCAGGGCCAGATGGTTTCGGTGCAGAATTCTACCAGAAATTCAAAGAGGAGCTAATTCCAATACTCCTCAAAGTGTTCCACACAATAGAAGCAGAAGGATCATTGCCACTTTTTATGAGTCTTCAATAACCTTGGTACCCAAACCACACAAAGACACAACTAAGAAAGAGAAAGAGAATTACAGACCACTATCCCTCATGAACATTGATGCAAACATACTCAATAAAGTGCTGGCAAATCAGATCCAAGAACACACCAGAAAACTCATCCACCATGATGAAGTAGGCTTCATCCCAGGGATGCAGGGATGGTTCAACATACGAAAATCCATTAATGTAATCCACCATATAAACAAACTGAAAAAGAAAAATCACATGATCATCTCACTAGATGCTGAAAAAGCCTTTGATAAAAGCCAACATCCCTTCATGATAAAGGTCTCAGACAGATCAGAGATAACAGGAACATACCTAAGCATAATAAAGGCAATATACAGGAAACCAGCAGTCAACCTCAAACTAAATGGAGAGAAACTCAATGTAATTTTTCTAAAATCAGGAACAAGACAAGACTGTCCACTCTCTCCATAGCTCTTCAATATTGTACTTGAAGTTCTAGCTAGAGCAAAAAGACAACAAAAGGAGATCAAGGGGATACAAATTGGAAAGGAAGAAGTCAAACTTTCACTATTTGCAGATGATATGATAGTTTACATAAGTGACCCGAAAAACTCTACCAGGGAACTCTTACAGCTGATAACACCTTCAGCAAAGTGGCAGGATACAAGATTAACTTAAAAAAAGAAATCAGTAGCCCTACTATATACAGACAATAAATGGGCTGAGAAAAACATCAGAGACACATCATCTTTACAATAGCCACAAACAACTTAAAATATCTTGGGGTAGTGCTAATCAAACAAGTGAAATACCTGCATAACAAGAACTTTGAGTCTTTAAAGAAAGAAATTAAAGAAGACACCAGAAAATGGAAAGATCTTCCACGCTTTTGGATAGGTAGGACCACACAGTAAAAATGACAATCTTACCAAAAACAATCTACAGATTCAGTACAATCTCCATCAAAATCCCAACACAATTTTTCACAGACCTTTAAAGAACAATAATCAACTTTATATGGTGAAAAAAACCCAGAATAGCTGAAACAACCCTGTACAATAAAGGAACTTCAGGAGACATCATCATCCTTGACTTCAAGCTCTATTATAGAGCTTTAGTCCTGAAAAGAGCTTGGTATTTGTACAAATTAGACAGGTAGACCAATGGAATCAAATTGAAAACCCTGATATTAACCCACACACCTTATTTTTGACAAAGAAGATAAAATTATTATACAATGGAAAAAAGAAAATATCTTCAACAAATGGTACTAGCATAACTGGATACTGGCATGTAGAAGATTGCAGATAGATCCATATATATTGCCATGCACAAAACATAAGTACAAATGGATCAAAGACCTCGCCATGAACCCAGCCACACTGAACCTCTTAGAAAAGAAAGTAGGTGGTACCCTCAAACGAATTGGTACAGGAGATCACTTCCTGAACATAACACTTGTAGCACAGACACTGAGAGCAACTATTAATAAACAGGACCTTCTGAAACTGAGAAGCTTCTGCAAGGCAAAAGACACAGTCAACAAAACCAAACAACAGCCCACAGAATGGGAAAAGATATTCACAAATTCCACATCTGACGGGGACTGATTTTCAGAATATACTAAGAACTCAAGAAACTTGTCACCAAAACACCAAACAATTCAATTAAAAAGTGGGGTACAGAGCTAAATAGAGATTTCCCAATAGAGGAATCTAAAAATGGCTGAAAGGCTCTTAAGAAAGTGTTCAACATCAATAGCCATCAGGGAAATGCAAATCAAAAACCAACTCTGAGATACCATCTTACTCCTGTCAGAATGGCTAAAACCAAAAACACCAATGACAGTTTATGGTGGAGAGGATGTAGAGAAAGGAGAACACTCCTCCTCTGCTGGTGAGAGAGCAAACTCATGCAGCCACTTTGGAAATCTGTATGACAGTTCCTCAGGAAAATGGCAATCAATCTACCACAAGATCCAGCAATTTCACTCTTAGGCATATACCCAAAGGATGCACATTCATATAACAAGGACATCTGTTCAACTGTTTTCATAGCAGCATTATTTGTAATAACTAGAACCTGGAAGCAACCTAGATGCCCATCAACTGAAGAATGGATAAAGACAGTGTGGTACATTTACACAATGGAATCTTGAAATTTGCAGGCAAATGGATGGAACAAGAAGAAACCTCCTGAATGAGGCAACCCTGTCATAAAAAGACAAACATCGTATGTACTCATTCATATATGGATTTTAGATATAGAGCAAGGGATTACCAGCCTAATCCACACTGTCAGAGAAGCTAGGAAACAAGAACCCTAAGAGAGACATACATGGTCCTCTGGAGAAGAGGAAAGGAACCAGATATCCTGAGCAAATTGGGAGCAGGAGAGAGGGGAGAGGGAGTTATGAGTAAGAGAAGGGGAGAAAAGGAGGAGGATATGAGGGAGCAGGAAGACTGAGTCGGGGGAAGAGGAGAGGAGAGCAAAAAAAGATACCTTAACAGAGGGAGCCATGATAGGTTTAAAGAGAAAGAAATCGGGCACTAAGGAAATGTCCAGAGATCTACAAGGATGACCCCAACTAACAATCTAAGTAATATTGGAGAGACTACCTTAAATGCCCTTTCCCAATAATGAGGTTGATGACTACCTATATGCCATCCTAGAGTCTTCATCCAGTAGCTGATGGAAGCAGAAGCAGACACCCACAGCTAAGCACTGAGCTGAACTCCTGGAATTCAGTTGCAGAGTGGGAGGAGTGATGAGCAAAGGGGACCAGGCTGGGGAAACCCACAGAGGCAGCTGACCTGAACAAGGGGGAGCTCATGGACCCCAGTTTCACAGCTGGGGAGCCAGCATAGGAGGGAACCAGGCCCCCTGCATATAGGTGTTAGGAGGCCTGGGCAGTCTATGGGACCTCTGGTAGTGAATCAGTATTTATCCCTAGTGTACTAATGGACATTGGGAGTTCATTCTCCATAGAGGGATACTTTCTGTCTAGATGCATGGGCTAGGACTTAGGCCTTGCCCCAAATGATGTAACAGACTTTTATGATCCCCCATGGAAGGCCTTACCCTTTCTATGGAGCAGAAGAGGGATGAGATAAGGGAGTTGGTGGGGGACATGGGAGGATGGGAGGGAGAGAGAACTGGGATTGATATATAAAATAAGATTGCTTCTAATTTAAATTAAAAAGATGTTTCTTCATTGGTAAGAAGTCCAGAAGTGGGAAAATTCGGGAGTTTGACTGTTCAGTTATTTAATGATAGCATCAAGGTGTACGAACTTCCTTCGGTCTTTTCTGTTTCTTCATGTCCAATATAAACACCACATTTCTGGCATTCAGAAGACACCCACTAAATGTAACCGACAACCAGATAAGTGAAGGGGATACAGGACTCCCTCGGTTCCAAACACAGTGAAATATTGCCCGAGCTCCCTCTGTAGATGTCACTCATGCGAGTCTGACAAGAGGTTTTTCTATTGTTCTTTCTTAAAACAGTAACTTACAGCAAGATTAAAGACAGTTTAAGTGGCTTCCATCAAAGGGTCAACTACCTCCGGGAATGGCTGAGTCCACCCTTCTTGGGAGGACAAAGCTGCCCTAACCTTGAGCAGAAATGGATTTTGTCATTGATCACACAGTGAAGTGTAGATGGATGGAGGGTGCTCACACATAGGTAGGTGACTTAATGCTACAAAAGTCTACGGAGTAGTAGGGATGTAACTCAGTCGGTGCAGTCTGAACAAAGCTCGAGTTCTCTGTACAACACTCTAACCACAGGGCCACTTGCCCACTTGCAATCACAACACTAAGAAAATAGAAACCGGAGGATCCAAAGTTCAAGGCCATACTCAGCAACACAGCAAGTGCATTAGGGCCTGTCTCAAAAGGAAGTCAAAAAGGCAGAAATGAAGGAAGGAGAAAGGGAGTAAAGAGGGAGGGAGGGAGGAAGAGGGGAAGGAGGGGGTCTATTGGTTTTCTGGCCAGCGATTTCCACTGGTGGTTTTGATTTATAGTAGCCAACTTATGTCTGAGGAGCATGATTCAATAATGGCTTAGGGAGTAAGTTATCTTCTTATAAATTCATTACAAATCACTTAGCGTATAGTTAATGTGTGTGTTGTGTGTACAGTCTAGAGATATGACTGATGTTTGTGTTGTATATACAGTCTAAATATGATGTGTGTGGATGCATAAACAGACACCAAAGCTATGCATGTGTGTTAATGACACTGGCAGGATGCACAATAGTCTAACTGAAAAAAAATACGGATTCCAGTTGAACTTCATTTCTAATGTCACAAGTAATTTTTAAGGCTGGTGGGATAAAATGCAATCATTTTATTTCATTAAATGTAATCGCTTTATGTTGGCATAGTTTACATACAGGCTAAGCTATTTGTCTACAGTTCCTACACATATGCGAATATATTTATGAGAAAATAATTCATTCTAAATTCAGGAACCTTTGAATATCTTAAAGACAGTTTTTTCCCCAAGCACTTAGATGTACCACGAAATTAACAAGAACTCAAATGTCCATCAGGCATGTTTTCTGCAGCAAGTTTCTCACACTGGGAAGACAAGTCAGTCTTCCATGGTTCCTAGAACTGTGCACAGTAACTATGCTATTTATCATTTCATTATGGTTCTAAACTTTTCAGTATGTCATAAGTAGTTTATTAGTGATTGGTACAGTTGGGGAAGGGCCATTTCATGTTCCATTCAAGGAAGTAACAAGGAATCAATCTGGTGTCAACATTAAATTATTTTATTTTTATTTCTAGCCACTGTAAGGCATCTGAAGTACATTTGGGAAAACACCCTCACTATGAGATTGTATCATTTCCTTAAGATAAAATTACTGCATAAGAAATTGCCAGACTGAAGGACAGACTTATTTCAAAGAACTGATTCAAATTTCATGTTAGAACATCTGCATGGATGATTTCTTTTTCTCACACCTTCCTCAACACCACAGATAAATAATTGTTAAAATTTCCTTGGGAGAAAGTTGTTCCTATTTGAATCCTTTTATGATTTTTGAATTGTGTGGCTTGCTTTGTTGCTGTTGTTGTTGAGATTTAGAAGTTCTTTATCTATTCTGAATATTATTCCTTAATTGTGAACATGGTTTGAAAATCCTTTCTCCTATTCTGCTCACCACTTTTTTACTCTTGAACTTGAAAGAACTCTAGGACCAGCACCATGCTTTTTAAAGGCATAGTAGACAAATATCACTAAATATACTTGGGTTTGTAATTAATGTCTCCAATCCAGGGGGATCATCATGGTTGTTGTCTTCATCCTCTCCCTCCTCCTTCTCTATTCATTATCATCATCCAGGGTTGGAGGAAGAACTAACTTGAAGGGTGTAGCATGCAATTTCTAACTTGAAAAATACCCTTGGGGTGATCTAGTTTTCAAGTGTTTGTCCCCTTTTTTCAACAATAGATTTTTAGTTCCATTGAAGGTGTCCTATGTGTCAGGAAGTGTAGGGAGAGACCAGGTACCTGCAGCTGACCATGCCCCCAGGGTCATGGGTACGTGGGAAGATTCTGGGGATAAAAGAAGAAACATGTGGGAACCCTCTGGCTCTCTTGGATCCTAACCACAGTTCAGAGACCATAGAGTGCTGACCTGGCTGTTCGTGTAAGTGATTGCTCTTTCTAAATAAATATCTAGACCTCCTTTCCAATACTAGTTGCGTGATCTGTTCCATCATCAAGGCAGCCTTTGTGTCTCCCCACATCTTCTTGACTCAAGCATCTTTTGTTTCAGTCATTGCCATGGCAACCATGAATTCAGGATTCACATGGTGTCTTCTTCCCTCTGGATACCATGCATCCCCTGCATTCTGTGCTAGGATATCCTGGTGCTGGTATGAATCATACATCTGAGAATCTGCCTGCTACACAAGTGTCTCATGTGAAGAACTCTTGAGATACATTCTGTATTGGTCACAGGAGGCCAAGGGGAATTTGTGTGACTACAATCTACCTCAATAACCAACTTGTGTGGGGTTTCTGCCTTTTGTCGTCATTTCTTCTTCTTCTTCTTCTTCTTCTTCTTCTTCTTCTTCTTCTTCTTCTTCTTCTTCTTCTTCTTCTTCTCCTTCTTCTCCTTCTCCTCCTCCTCCTTCTCCTCCTCCTCCTCCTCCTCCTCCTCCTTCTTCTTCTTGTGCTTCTCCTCCTCCTCCTCCTTCTTCTTCCCAGATTCTCAACAATTTTTTCTTTTTACTCACATTCCAAAATAAGCTGCCTGCATGTAAACCATTAACCCAACCTCTGCTTTTTAAAAATAATCCAGATAAAAACATAGCATCATTTCCCATGACATAAAGACTCATTCTATAGGAAGGTATGGTGACACATGCCTATATAATCCAATAATCCCAGCACTAGAGAGGCCAATATATGAAAAAGACCATTACATGTTTGAGGCCAACCTGGGTATATAGTGAGATTTAGGCCAGATTAAACTACAATATAAGACTGTTTCAGCAACAACAAAAGATGTGGTTTACACTTCCTTTGGAAAGAGTAGATACGTCTTCCCAGCTGATGCCTACTTACCTCCTTGGAAACTTGACATCCTGTAGTGATACATTTACAACTTCCTTGAGCTCAAGTTTCATTTTTTCTCTTTGGTTTTTTTTTTTTTGGCAGGATTTCTGGTGTCCCAAGTTGACCTCGATCCTGCCAAGTAGTTGAAGATGGCCTTGAACTTCTGATACTCCTACTTTCATGACCTGAGTACTGAAATTATAAATGCGTCTTCCACACTCAGTTGGTTTTATTTGTTTTTTCCTGCAATCTTTTTGGACAGAATTTAAAATAACCCCTATCCCAGTGCTCTGTGAAAGAGCCAGGTTCACAAATCCTAAACAAGAAAATAAAGCAAACACTTAAAACACACCTTTGGTATAGGGCTGGCTAGCTTGCCACATGCTAAAGGTTTCAAGAATATCTTGAAATGGTAAAGCCAATAAAAGGGATTGTGGGAACACCAGACCTTGAGCAGAGACCCACTTCCCCTTCTGCCTGGGAGTAGGCAGCTGTAAGACAATGTTTAGTAAAAACATGTTTACTAAAAATGATACAATAAGTTCCTGGCCACTTCCCCTTCTGCCTGGGAGTAGGCAGCTGTAAGACAATGTTTAGTAAAAAACATGTTTACTAAAAATGATACAATAAGTTCCTGGGAAAGGCCTTCCCACAGAAACCGCCCTGACCTCGACCTTGTCCAAAGACTAACCGCACCTTCAAAAACCCACACACATCCACCTCTGGTGTCAGAGCAGAACCAGCCAGGGTAGAGGAGGGAGCAGAAGCTTCTCTGGTGGGAGCTTTTCTTAGGAAGTTTTTCTTGAACCTTTTTGGAGCCTGTTTAAAGTTCTCTTTATATCGTTGCTCTGTGTTGTCAATCCCCGACACCCTCCGCACGTTCTCGGACACAGGCCACGCAGCAGACGTGACAAGGGATAACATTAAGCCTTTCATGTGGTCCCTCTATAATGCACACCCTGACCTGCATGACCTCTTGGAGAGTAGGTTTCATAGTATCCCAACAGCTCTCTCGAAACTGTTATCCTTGCATGTCGTCTCCCCCCTCATCTCTCTCATCTTTTATGACAAGGGTAATGGTCAATTAAGACCTTCTAAATCAGCTATTAAATACTACTTTCCATGTCCTATATAGATAAAGTCCCATCTTGATGCGATGCATAGCTTTGAGATCTTGGCACAGTCATAATAATGTTACATGTACAAAGGATGGCATCTCTAAGGTCTGCCACTGGGGATAGAATTATGTGACTGCAGCAGTGGGCCCCGGTGTGTAGAGAACAGGCAGAAAAATGACACGATCCTAAATGTGAGTTCATTCTCAGCTTCAAGAATGGCAGACTTGGAACTGAAGACTGGCTTTTCAGCAGTTCTTGTTTAGCTCTTTGTTGGGGATTGAAAACATAAGCATCCCCTCCTGTGACTCTGTTTGCACAAGCTTGCCGTAACTCTTTCTGTATTTGGGGGCCTCAAAAGAGAGAGAAAAGGATGATCAAACTGATGAAGAGAGAATGGGGAAATAAATAGAGTAATTACGAGCTAGAGTAACAAATACTACTTAGGCAGATACCAATTATTTCTACAAAATCCACAATTTATGGAAAGAAATCTCAATGTTTACATATTGATCAGCTTTTATTCATACCCAAAGAGAATACTTGCAATAAAGATTTCTCACAGTTTGGGGAAGTGTATTACATTGATGTGTCAGATTGCTGCTTCGTCTCTTCTTATCTTCACCACAACAAAACAGCTTGTTGGAGGCAAATATTGTGTTTACAGTCTCTTTGTGAATGAATGAACTGGAGGGAGTGTCCAGGTTCTGTTCATGCGAATAAAATAAAAGCAAATTTGGGGAATTCTTGGACCAAATCCACTGATGAAGTTTTGCCATAACAAGTATATTTTTCTGAACTTAGAGACATCCAACCATTCTCTTCTGATTATGAATGAGAAAACCAAGGCCATGGGCAAATTGTGAGGAATTGTCCCTAACTCAAACGCCTTACAGTTCCACATCTAGCATTATTCCTAGTGTGCCATGAATTGAGAGATTTGAACAAACGTCTCATCTTGGAGAAAGGTAACATTGTTCTCCAGAACAGAAAAGTTAGTTTTAAAATCCACATAATGGAATGTCCAAGTTACAGGTGAAAGGCTGAACATCAGCTCCCAAGTTTTACTTGCACATTTTTGTTGTTATTTTGAGATAGTATGTTACATAGGCAAGGTTAGACCCAAAGTGTGGTTTTCTCCCTCTGCCTTTCAGGCCCAAGGACTACACCTGAGGCACCACACCCAGCTGTTCTTGACTTTTAGCTGAGAGCTCTTGCCTAGTATTTGTAGCTCAACCATTGGGGTCAGACAGTAATGTTTCCTGGCAGGCCTTTTCTTCCGTGTCACCTCCAGCGGCCAATCCCTCTGTGTCTGAGGCTGTGATGGGGGAAACAGGTCACTGAAGTCCATCTCCCATACTTCCCCCTCCAGACCCAGTTCTAAGTAAGATAAAAATCCAGCTTGATTCTCCTCACTTTTCCCTTCGGGTTGTCTTCCCTAGGGATATGACTATAAGTACCGTGAAGGGGCACATCCTTTCAAAGTGTGTGAGCTCAGAGACAAAGACGAGACTGTTTGTGGCATGTTCTGCTAGGTGGGGCCTTGGAACAGGGAAATAGGAGTGCACACATCACTCAGGACATGTGTCTGTGTGAGCATGAGGAGCACGTCATGTGCCAGAATCTCCATCGCCACAGGAATGGACAGCACCATTTCTGGGGATGGAGGGGGTGAGGTGGAGGCAGGTACTTCCTGAAACTGAGCAGATGGTTAGATGATGTGGCCATTCACGTGGGTGGAGATGGAGTCCAGCACTGAACACCACCCTGCCTCTGGAATGAGCTGATGAAGTCCCTCCTCGGGTTATTTTAGAACAAGCAATTTAATGCTTGGGGACATGTGAGTTTTTAGCTATGACACCCACCCCTGCCTCTTTGTGAGAAAGGTGGGGACCATTCACCTATGACAGGTAGAAGCATTTCAGTTCAGGAGGCGGTTTGCGATCTGAAGAAGCTGGGTTACAACTTTAAAAATGAATGTGTGTCTGTTTGCACACACACACACATGTACAGGTGCCACGGCGCACATGTGGAGGATGGGGCCAGCTCATGAGAGTTGGGTCTCTCTATCCACTATGTGGGTTCCACGAATAGAACTTGGGTTGTCAGGCTTGGCTACAAGCACTGTCACCTGCTGAGCCACCAGTGTTGCTGTTTATCTAAAACCAGCGGGAAGGAGTGATGCCATACAACAGGGCTCACATGGGAGGATAGAGAAGGGGCAGAGATGGGGTCAGAGGCCAGATCTTGGGGACAAGAGTGGCAGGAGAGAGAGAGAGAGAGAGAGAGAGAGAGAGAGAGAGAGAGAGAGAGAGAGAGAGAGAGAGAGAGAGAGAGAGAGTCTTTTAAAGGGGAATGTGGCAAATGTTCTTAGTGGATGCAGCTGATAATGTATCCCGTCAGGACCCTAAGGGCAGGCCAGTACAGATGCCTGACTACTAACGTTCCTCCATTTTGCTTATTAGAAAAAGGTGAGGCATGAGAAGGGAGTAGCAGGTGAGGTGGGGATGAGGACAGGGTATTCTCAAAACTGCTTCCTGCTGACCTGGGGTGGGTGTCGGTCATGTTTGGGGGACCCGAGAAAGCTGGGGTACTGGCCACATCCTGGGGTATCTGGCTGTTTCGCTTCACTGTCCAAGCTCTTGAAGTCTCTTTAAAACAAAAGTTACAATTTTTAAAATTTGTGTGGGGGGGGGCACATGTGTGCCCATGTGAAGGTTAGAGGGCAACTTTTGGGAGTGTGTTTTCCTTCTACTATGTGGGGCCCTGGGATGGAACGCAGGGTACCAGGCTTGGTGGCAAATGCCTTTACTTGCCAAGTCATCTCATAGTGTATGGTCCCTATCTTTGGCAGATGTGTAAATCTGGGGTTAAGGATTAAAGGTATGTGCTTGGCTTCTATGGCTAACTAGCATGGCTGATTTGCTATTTCAATCTTCAGTGGCTTTAATAAATCATAAACAATAGATCACCACAATTGAAGAAATCCAGAGAATCATAAGGAAATACTTTAAAAAACATGTACTCCACCAAATTGGAAAATCTAAAAGAAGTAGATTGTTTTCTAGATAGTACCACTTGCCAAGATAAAATAAACAATTAAATCAAGTTATAACCCCTAGGAGAAGGAATTATTAAAAGGCTCCCAACCAAAAGAGCCAGACAGTTTTAGTGCAGAATTCTACCAGACTTTCAAAAAAGAGTTAACACCAATACTCCTAAAATTATTCCACAGAATAGAAACAGAAGGAACATTGTTCAATTCATTTTAGGAGGTCACAGTCAGCCTGATACCCAAACCACAAAAATGCAACTAAGAAAGTGAATTACAGACCAATTTCTCTTATGAATGCAGATGCAAAAATACTCAATAAAATCCTTGAAAATGGACTAAGAACTCATCAAAAAGATAATCTACGCCGGGCGGTGGTGGCAGGCAGATCTCTGTGAGTTTGAGGCCGGGCTGGACCGACAGCCTCCAAAACAATACAGAGAAACCCTGTCTTGTAAAACCAAAAAAAAATCATCTACTGTGATCAAGTAGGCTTAATCCCAGAGATACAGGGATTTCTGTTATGAAAATCATAATCCACCATATAAACAAACTGAAAGAAAAAACCCACATGATCATCTCATTAGATATAGAAAAGGCCTTTGGCAAAATGCAACACCCTTCATAAAAGTCCCAATGAGATTAGAAATATCATAGACATACCTAAACATACTACAGACAGTTTACAGCAAGCCTATATCCAGCATCATACTAACCGGAGAGAAACTCAAAGCAATTCTACTAAAATCAGGAACAAGACAAGGTTGTCCACTCTCTCCATATCTATTTAAAATGTTATTTGAAGCTTTAGCTAGAGCAATAAGACAACTGAAGGAGATCAAGGGGATACAAATTGGAAAAGAAGAAATCAAAGTAGCATTATTGATTCAAACTGCATGATATTGACATAAAAGAGACATGTTGATCAATGAAATTGATTTGAAGACCTAGACATTAATCCACACACCTATGAACACCTGATTTTATAAAGAACAGAAGTACACACTGGAAAAAAGACAACATATTCTCTAAATTGTGCTTATCAAACTGGATGTCTGCCTGTAGAATAATGCAAATGCATCCATATTTTTCACCCAGCCCCAAACTCCAGTCTAAGTGAATCAAATACTTGAATGTACACTGAACCTGGTAGAATAGAAAGTGGGGAATAGCCTTGAAAGCATTGGCATGGGAGATGACTTTCTGAACAAAACTGCTATAGTACAGTCTCTAAGATCAATGATTCATAAAGGGAACCTCATGAAACTGAAAAGCTTCTATAAGGCAAAGGACATCGTCAACAGGACCAAGTGTTAGCCTCCAGTATGGGAAAAGATTTTTACACACTCAACACTGAATAGAAGACTAATATCCAAAATAATTCTAAAGAACTCAAGAAACCAGACATAAAATACAACAACAAATAATCCAATTATAAAATGGAGTACAGATCTAAATAGAGAATTATCAATAGGAGAATTTCAAATGGCAGAGAAACACAGACGTGCTCAACATCCTTAGCCACAAGGGAAAGGCAAATCATAACTGCTTTGAGAGTCCACCTTATACCTGTCAGAATAGCTAAGATCAATAACACAAATGACAGCTCCTACTGGCAAGGATATGGAGCAGGGGGGCACTCCTTCATTGCTTGTAGAAGTGCAAACTTGTGCAACCACCGTGAAAATCAATATGGAAGTTCCTCAGAAAATCTGGAATCAATTTACCTGAAAACCCACCACTCTCGGGCACACATCCCAAGGACCCTCCATCCTAACACAAGGACACTTGCTCAACTACGTTCATAGCAGCTTTGTTTGTAAAAACCAGAACCTGGAAATAACCTAGATGCCCCTCAACTGAAAATGTGGTTTGTTTACACAAGGGAGTATTCCTCAGCTGTTTGAAAACTGATAGAAGGGGCCAGAGGTCTGCCTGCTGCTCACGGGGCAATAGGGGGGAAGACGAGGCTCCTGGGCGCCACTGTAACGAGCAAATACGAGGTGGAGAAGTAGGAGAGAAAGACGCGGGGCTGTTCATGTGCTGTGGGGCCTGTGCTGTCTGCAACTGAGGACCATGCCTGTGGCTGTGGCCTACTGCAGCCAAGTTCTGTACTGATGTCTGCGGCCTGTGATTTCCTTCACCAAAGGCCATGCAGATACCTATGATCTAGGCTGCTGCCTAAAGCCAAGTTGAGCAGGCCCCACCCCTCACTGGGCCTGGGAGAGTTGGCCTCTGAGCCCTTGGTGGCTGGTATGTTCCAATAAGCTGATCCTGCCCCAGTGGCATCACTGGTAGTGCAGGGGTGGAGGGGGGGAAGTGGGGGGGGTGGTAGTGGTAGTCTGGGTTTGGGAGAGCTTTCCCCAGTTGCAGGGGCGTGGGAGAACTGCCTCTAACTCTTACTTGAGGCCTCACTTGAGACCCTGCTCCTTGCTGGAGTCTGGGGCTAAACAACTCAGCTACCATGTAGGCCTACATCCAGGGTTATGAGTTGGCTGTTCCCAACTACCCCATCTATGACCTGCTGGAGCACATGAAGAAACCAGTCCTCTGGAACCATAGCTGCAGGATCTCTGTGACTCAGGGCAGCAGCAGGATATCTGACAGCAGTCTCAGTGAGGGTTCAATATGGACAGTGTACCAGAAACCAGAGGCTTATTTGCAAATGTTTGGGGAAAGAGGTGCACTGTATGTCACACGTCAGCATCCCAACACCGCTGCGGTGAAGGAATATGTGATGGGGAGGCAAGCAGATGGAGGAGTAAAACTCTTTGTCATTAGTATTCTTTTTATTTCTTTTTGAGGGGACAATTCAAGGGTGGACATGGAAGGACTGGGAAACGAGTGGAATTGAAGTGCATGATGTGAAATTCCCAAAGAATCAGTTTAACAAATCACATTAAAAATGGCAGAATGGAATTTGCAGACAAATAGATGGGACAGCAACAGCAGCAGCAGCAGCAGCCACAACAACAACAAAAAAATCCCGAGTGAGGTAACCCAGACTCAGAAGGACAACTGTAGCATGTACTCATTTATGTGTGTGTATTAGTCTTTAAGTAAATGATAAGCAAGCTACAATCCACAGACCCAGAGAGGTTAGGTAACGAGGAGAACTATAGGGGGAACGCATGGATCTCCCTGAGATGGGGAAATGGAATGGATTTTGCGGGTAGAGTGGGGTCAGGTGGGAATTGGAGCAGGAGGGGTCAGACGGGATGGAAAGAGAAAGTGTCAGGAGAGATGGCTGGAACTGGGGGGCGCATTCAGGGAGCAGTGTGGAAACCTACTGGAGTGGAAACTTTCTGGAATTGATGAGGTTATCCTAGTGAGGACTCCTAGTAATGGGGATGCAGAGTCTTAACTGGCTTCCAATGATGGGGTTGGTTGCATTTGATTGAGTTGTTAGCTAAGGGGTCCCATTGCAAATCCCAAACAACCGAGGCTGATGAGAGGACAGAAGTTTGCTCTCAATGAACGCTGGCGGGGCCCCGTTGCTGAGGACAACATCGGCACAGCTCACTGAATACGGAGAGGTGGGGCTGGGATCTGCTTAGAGCCTTCACCAGTGCGTTCTCTTTGGTATGGGAATGTACTCTGCAGTCTACTGGAAGTGAAACCCACACACCTACCCAGCCACAAAACCCTTGAGCAATTCTCAGGCGGTAAGATGTGGGCCAGTGGTGGCTCAGGACTTGTGGGAGTAGCCAACCAATGTCTGGTTTAACTTCAGGCCCACGTCAAGAGAAGGACTGCATGCCCTACACTTGCCTACCTGGGCAGGCGCCAAGAACTGGAGCCTGGATAACCCAGAGATTCAGAGTAGAACCAACACATAAATTCAATGAAATGATTCCTAATGATAGTCTGCTATATTAATAGATCAGCACCTTGTCCAGTCTTCATCCTAGAGGCTTCCTCTGGCAGCAGATGGGGGTGTAGCAACCCACAACCAGACATTATGCAGAAAGAAAATTGGAGGACTCCATTGGGTCTCTCTCCTCAGAGCTCAGGGAACCCCACAAAAGAGGGGAGGGAAACCTGTAGGAGTCAGAGGGGATGAGGGGCTGGAGGACACCAGGAAGACGTGGTCCACTGAGTAAACTAAGCAGGGCTTACAGAGAGACTGAAGCAGCAAGCATGGGCCTGCATGGGTCTGTGCCAGGTCCTCTGAGCATGTTACGGCTGCTAGCTTGGTGTTTTGGGGGCTCCTAGCAGTGGGGGAGGGCGTGTCTCTGACACTTACTTCATCCTGCCCTCGGGACTTCCCCCCATTGGATTGCTTGCCCAGCCTTGATGTGCCTTGCTTTATTGTGTCTTGCTTGGTCCTGTTGGGCTGTTGTCTCACCTGCTCTTTCCTGACGTGAGATGGAAAGGGAGTTGATCTGGATAAGAGGTGAGGAAGAAAGCTGGGAGGAGTGGAGGGAGGGAGGGGGGAAATTGCGGTCTGGGTTTTTGTTTGCTTATTATTTTTTGTTTTTGCTATTTTGAGACAAGGTTTCTCTCTGTAGCTTTGGAGCCTGTCCTAGAACTCACTCTGTAGACCAGGCTGGTCTCAAATTCACAGAGATCCCCCTGCCTCTACCTCCAGAGTGCTAGGATTAAAGGTGTGCACTACCACCGCCCAGCTAGTTGGAATGTATTGTCTGAGAGGAGAATCTATTTTCTATTGTTGGCACCATTTTCAATTTGGGCAAACAACAAAATAAAATTTCAGGGATTCATTGTAAGCATGGAGAGTAAAGTTTGGGGGAAAAGAAGTCATACAAAAAAGTACCCAGCATGATGGCATATGCCTTCAGTCCCAGAATTTAAGAGGCAGATCTCTGTGAGTTCAAGGCTATCCTGTCAAATAGTCAGGATGAGAGAGAGAGAGAGAGGGAGGGAGGGAGGGAGGGAGGGAGGAGAGAGAGACAGAGAGAGACAGAGAGAGAGAGAGACAGAGAGAGAGAGAGAGAGAGAGAGAGAGAGAGGGAGGGAGAGAGGGAGGGAGGGAGAGAGGGAGGGAGGGAGAGAAATGGTAAGAAATACAGGATTTGGATTGACCTTCTGACTGAATTTGAGTCTTAAGAAAGGGAGAGGGAGGGTTTCTGTGGCTGTGATTGCTAGAACCTCCAACCAGAAATTCGGTAGGACTGAGAAAAAGGAAGCCACGATGGAATGGGTTTTCACTGTTGTTCATTTTCAGGTAAACAGGAGTTCTACAGCATGAAAGGAAGGAAGGGATTCAGAGGACATCTGAAAGCAATCGTATTTAAGGGACTGGGCTTGAATGAGATGGGAACACAGAAACCTTCCACATCCCAAAGAGCAGAACTGGGAGAGTTTGTACCCATGGCAGAAGTTAGATAAGGATGCCTTCCACACGCATGGGGCAAGCACTTCTTTCCTGTTGGAGCTTTACTTGTGAACTACTCTGAGTTAACACTGAGAACCTGATACTGCCTTCAGACAGACAAAGCAGAGAGAACCCCGCTCTTCTTAAGAACACCCTGAAACAGTGGTCTGAAGGTTTGAGACTCACAGTACCCACACCCTGAGGTCAGCTACCCATTGGGCTATGGATTTGGAAGTACTTGCCCAAAGTCAAAGTCAAAGGTTTTCAACCTACTCTAACCAAGTCATCTCAGAGGTGGTCCTTGTCACACTGAGTGCCCAGAGGAAAAAACCGTGGAGTTGGCTTGTGCATAGGCAGAGCCCATCCGTTGCTTTGTCAGCGTGCCCAACCCACCAAATTATGTACACAGCGCTACACAGTGTAAGAGCTAAGAGAGTATTAGATAAGAGAATACCTTGGAACCTAAGAACAAACAGATTTTCTTTGTTTTGCAGAGGAATAAAAGGACTGATATAACACACATTCAAGGCTGAATAAATGGGCAAAACAAAGCCTCATTATGAGGCATGTGAAGAGTTTTCTAACTTTAAGAAATGGAAATATAGTACTCAAGAGGCAAAGGAAAAGCATACTTTGAAAAAGATTTACTACAGGAAATATGAATAAATTTTAGGTAGCATATGCTTTGTGGTCTAAATAACATTCAAAGACCCCATGAAACAGAGATGAAAAATGAGAAAAGAAGGCATCTGGAAGACAAGAGGTTGAGAAAATGGAGTGTGGAGAAAAAGATGAAAGGAAGAAAATGTTATGCCATTGCATATGAAACACCAGTATTGAAAATCAATTAGAATCAATAAAGCACTTAACTGGCAAAGCTTAAAATCAAATCAGTAATAGAAGGAAAATTTGAGTCACTTTTGCAGAATCAAGGAAAATGAGATAAAAACATCAAAAAAGAAGACAATGATTTCGATGGCAGAGTAGAAATCCAACATGAAGATGCCCTCAAAAGATGCCTGAGCAAGTAGAAACTAACAGTGGTCCTCACTTCACAGAAAGGACTTCCAAGCCATTAAAAGTAAAGTTGCAGAGTGAATGGGCAGAACAGACTGTGTGTCTGGGTTTTCTCAACTAGACACAAGCTAGGATCACCTGGCAAGAGTCTCACTGAGGGACTAGATCAGGCTGGCCTGTGTGTAATGTGTAGTCTTTCCTGCCAGCTGCCTGCGTCCCGCCGCTGTCTCTGCCCCCAAATAGCACACGAGACACTATATTAATTGTGAAGTTGTTGGCCGTTTGCTATGGTTTCTTATCGGCTAGCTCTGACTTAATTATTAACCCATAATTACCAATATATATTTTTATACGGTCTTATCTTACCGAGAACCCCAGACTTGCGTCCTCTCCTCCCGGGATCACATGGTGACTCCCTACTCTTGTCTACCTTTCCCAGAGTCCTCCTCGACTCCTAGCTCCACCTATCTTGCTTCCCTGTTAGCCAACAGTGCTTTATTTATCAACCAATAGGACAAACATATACACAGAAGGACTTCCCCCATCACCTGTGGGCAAGTCTGAGGGTAAAGTGCTTGTCTAGATAGCTTTAACTGACCTGGGAAGACCCAACCTGAAAGTGGGTGACCCCATCCTCTGGGTTGGTTCCTGGACTGCCTATGGGTGGAGACAGCCAGCTGTGCTGGCCCACGCACACATACACACACACACACACACACACACACACACATACACGTCCTCTCTGCTCCTATGAAGAGTGACTTCAAGTTCTTACTGCTTCTACTTTTGTGTAACAATGTGTTCTAGAATTGTGTGAGGACATAAACCCTCACTCCTCTAAGCTGTCTTTTTGTCAATATATGTTATCATGGCCAAAGGAAGTTGACCTAGAATGGAAATCAGCCCCAGGAGAAGACCAGAATCTCAATTTTGAAAAGGAATTCTGGAACAAAGGAGGGGAAATATCAGCTATGGGAGGGAAAACAACCAGATTTAGCAGAGCAACGTCCACAAAGGCCCAGTTCAGGGTGTTACACTCTGTACGGAGGGAGGGATGCAGAAACGGGTCTCAGAGGTTAAAAATACTTGCTGCTCTTGTAGAGAACCTGGGTACATTCCTAGCACCCACACAGCAGTTTACAACTGCCTGCAACTCCAGTTTCCCCAGATCTGATACCCTCTTCTGACCTCTGTGGGCAACCAGGTACAAATGCACTGAGTCTATGTGCTGCCTTTCAAATGTGAGGTCAACAAAAGTGCATTCTCTGATACAAAACATTTTAAATTCATTAGGTTTTCTTCACAGAAAGGCAGTCCCTGGATAACTATGACACAAGCTCCGCAAAATCCCTCCAGATTGGCCACATTCATGGAAGGATGTCAAAGGGAGATCAGCTTGTAAACAGACATAGTTACAAGAGATTTGGTCAAACTGCTCCATTGTTCTGGAAAAGGAAGACATGAGTAAGCATGCTTACCAGATATCAATTTGGGTCTCAGTTCTAAGGCAGCAGAAGAGATGCAGAAGTCAAAACAGTTGAAACATGAAGTTTAATCCTGACACAATCCATGTGAGGCATTCCTGCCAGCAATAAGAAAGATTACCAATGAGATATTTAGCCATTTTTACTTGAAAACTAACTTCATCCGGATTAAAAATGTGGAACCTGCACTGACTGCAGACTAAGTCAAACTTCCTGTTCTCAGGAGTTGAGTAGAAAGGGGAGCCAAGGGTCTGATGACACGCCTACAAAATTAGTTTACAGATGGACATGGCATTCGGTGACCTTGAGCAGATAGCATACTCTTGCTAAATATCTGTGTATCTGTGAATTACAATTTATGCACATTAGATCACAGAGAAGATACAGAATTTCATAAAACAGATCTACACAGACCATATCCTGAGGTCAAAGTGTAGCAAAATGAATAGTAGAATAAGAATAAGTTTAACTTTCTCCCCACACTATTGCTAGCAGAGCACCCTAGCAAAGTTCTTCTTCAGAACTGGGCCATAGAGGAGATGGAAGTGTTCTCACAGGACACCCAGAGGTTTTTAGTAATAAAACATTTGAATCTTTAAATTTAAGGTGGAGGCAGGCGAATCTCTGTGAGTTCGAGGTCAGGCTGGTCTACAGAGTGAGCTCCAGGACAACCTCCAAAACTACAGAGAAACCCTGTCTCAAAAAACCAAAAATAAAAAGTAGTAATAATAATAATAATAAATTTAAGTCAAAGCTGTAATTGGTGGGAATTTACCAAACATACTTTTCTTATTTTTAAATAACAAAAGAAATGAATGAATGAATGAATCAAACTATTAACTTGAGAAGTTAAGTGGCAAACAAGACAATCCTAATTCAGGGGAAAAAATAACAGAGAGAGGAAATAATCACAGATGAAAGCAGAAATTAAAATTTAGTAAACAAAAAGGAACAGAATCGATAAATAAATTTCAAGTGTTTCTTTGAAGGGAGAAAAAGCAAACAGTAAATAGAACCAAAAGCATTAAGTGTAGAAACTGCTATTTATTTTAATCAAGGAAATAATGAAAGAAAGAACCAAAATTAGGCACTAAGAATGGAGGTATCATCTCGGTATGCATGTGTAGAGATCTTGGGATAATGAGCCATCTCCATTCCTCTCACGGAGGACTCTCAACTGCTAAAGAAATGGAAAACTTTCTCAAGAGGACACTGAAAACTAGAACTAAAGATAGACCTGTTCAGAGCCCTTCCACAAAGGGAATTTGTGATTTGAAGCAACAAGTACTTTTCTGACTGTAGTTAATTCCTTGAGAGCATTGAGGTATGTCGGGTCAGCCAGGGCTACAGAGTGAGCTCCCATCTCAGAAAAGGAAAAGGTTATTTTGAGGGCAGGCATCTCAGTTAAATACCAATAAGAAAACCCTAACAAAAGAGCTTACAGAATCCTTACAAAAAGGAAAAAGAAAATAATGCCATAAACATGAATGCTCCAACCTGAAAACCCAATATTAAATCTATCCCGCTGTCTATAAGGCACAGAGAAACTCCTAATAGGTTTAGCTCCAATAATGTAACAATTTAACATTGCAAATTCATTAATATAAGTTTCATACTAATACGTCATAGTAAAAAAAGGAGTAATCAAATCAAAAATTAAGTTGGAGAAAATACCTGCTTCTAGTAAAAATACATAAATGGTACTACAACGAGAAGGAAGTTTTCTTTCTCAGTCAACGTGGAATGTGAATTCTAGAGCAGGATATACAGTTTTAAAATATTAGGAGCATAATCTTCAAATGAAAAACAAACAAACATAAGGATGTTCCCTTCTGAAATTTATAACCCATAAAATAAGATTATGCAAGGAAAAAATAGTTACTGAAAACGATAAAGCATTGTTCACCGGCGCTGTGTTTTATTTCCCAGAGTTGAAGGCAGACAAACAAACAGGGGGAAGCTATTGAAGAAGTAACTGTCTCAACAAGGGGTGTCATCCGGGTGACCAGTCACATGGCAACTACTCAAACAGCAAGAGGCTTCACGTGTAGCAGGAACAATGGACCAGGATCCATCTGTCACACGCATCCCCTCATGGACAGGTTACTGGGCTTACACTCAGGAAGAAATGTCACGACTGACCAGCTGGAAACTGCACAGGTGTGCTGCAGGCTCGGAGGCAAGCATAACTCAACAAGAGGCACGTCGTCTGTGATGCATTCCGCTGGCGGACAACTTGCAAGGCTGTCAGCTTTGACCCGGGCCCCCAGCAACACAGTCTGATACCACTAATGAACACAGATGCACAGCTCCTCAGCAAAACAGAATCAAATCAAGGGCAGCAGCGCATAAAAGCGCGGCACTTCTAAATCAAACCGTGCTCATGATAGGAATGAAAAGATTGATCGGCTTTAGGGCAGAAGCCTGCCTATCTCTTTCACTTTTTAGTCACTGATTTATCATAGCTCTTGGCACGCAGTAGCTGCTCAATAAATACATGTTGACTGAACAAATATGATACAGTCTTTTAATTTGTTTTGCCACATTAATAGATCAAGGATAAAAATCCACACCGCATCTTAGTGACACCAAACAAGTATTTGACAAATTCAACATCCACTTGTTTCTTTTACCAGGTTCCAGGAAAGCTATGAACTTCTTAAGGTTTTCTGTCTTGAATTCACTAGGACATAGTGGTTTTCTCAGCAATGAAATTTTGGGCTCTAGAAAAAAAGTGGGAGGAGTGCTTTCTGTCACCTTGACTTGTTAAAATATGGAAGCTTTAATCAAAAAATAAAGACCTGTGAATTTGGGAAGACAGACAAAACGGCCATTATTGATTCGTGATAGCATCTGATGAGCCGATGAGGTAGGCTGGGTATCAGTGCCCTCTCTGAGTTTGAATATTGAAAGCTGGGTGCCCACTGTGATGGGGTCTGGAGAGGGGGTCACTGGGAAATACCCAGATCAGGAGCATGGGGTCCATGTGACAACTTCAGTGTCCTTGGAGGAACAAAGGACACTTAACAACTTCCCAAGATGGGGGGTGGCAAGAAGAAGTTTTGTTTTCAAAGACTAGTGTCCCCCAACAACAGCGTAGCATCTGAGTGACCTTCTGTGGTTTAATCTCCAAAAACCAGAGTCACTTCTGTCATGCTCTGTTGGCCCACCAATCACCAAAACTGGTTCAGATTCAAGGAGAACACCACGTGGGCCTTCCTTTTCACTGATGGAAAGTCAAAGAATTTAACCTGGTTTTAAAATCCTCAAACTATCTCTCCCTCGTGGGCGTGAGGTCTGAAGGCTACCGTGGTCACTGCTTACAAATGCAAGTTTATTAAGAGGTAACCTCATTGCCACAGTTAGAAATGAAATGTTGCCTCCTCGTCTGTCTGCATATTCACTTATTCAACTTTTCTGTGGCTGTGCTGCACAGGGCTCCAGTTGCTGTGCCACAGACCGAGGAAGTCTGAGGGGCCAGCCAGGTCAGTGGTGTTTATGTTGACAACAGCAATAGAATTCCTAGGTCTTCACCTTCCTAGAAGTGTAAGAGGCTCACTCATCTGTCCAAACACGTCTCCCCAAGTGAGCAACCTCTAGTTTTTGTATTCAGCCTCATCTGGTTTCAAGTTTTAAAAAAAAGTCTCTGACTGAATATTCTCTTTTCCCTCAGCAGTCCTTGGTGCTGTGGGCATTGCAGTGCGGATCTAGAAAATCCCACATTTACATAGAAAGCCCTCACAGGAGTCACCACACAACACTCTTTGCTGTGCTTAGATGGTGAGCACGGGCTCATAAAATGCATATCGTATCATTATGTTATGTTTAAACGTTTTTATTTCTCCAGAGAATTTAAAATATACAAACATGTGACTCTGTGAGGAAATGATCCAAAAAAGATTATAAATACAGCTATAAATGTCAAAGTTGCTAAAACATTTCACTGGCTCTATCTTCAGAAGAAAGTGTTTGCGCAGAGCGTACGCCAGCATGTTTTATTATTGTTATTGTGGGCATTAAATGTTACAAATGCAATCTGCTCACCGTGCGCATAAACAATGGTCTCCACAAACTCTGAGAATCACCTCTAGCTCAATGAAGCTGATCAGGGTGAGAGAGTCAGTAAGGCCTGGGCCGCAGGCTGCCCACGGTGTACGAGAGGTGCACTCCTACAATGCACGTGGACTTTACCCTCAGTTATTGGCCCGGCACATATTTAATTTAAAGCTTTAGTTGCCCTTGGCGCTGCAGGCTTGCAGTCATAGTTACTCAAGAAGCTGAAGCAAGAGGTCAAGGTCAAGGACACTGTGAACTGCAGAGGCCATTCAAGGACAACCTGGGCACAATGAGACTCTGCCTCAAAACAGAAGGGAAAAAGGATTGAGAATAGAGCTTAGGGGCAAACCATTCCTCTACCCCAGTGTTAGGCATAAATAAATGAATAAGTAATTTGTTGATTTTTTTAGGTATCACACTAAGGGCTTAATCACCACTTGCTTTATCTCTGACCCACTCGGTAGAATTGAAATTCCTTGACTTTAAAGGAAGTGGGTGGAGAAGAAGATAGGACAGGAGAAAGGAAGAGAGGGGGAGAAAACCCAAGCAAAGAGAAGCGGGGTGGGGGCTCGAACAAGAGCACTTACTGTCATTGCTTGTTGCCGAGTGATGGAAAAATCCTTCTTTAAACCTTTGCTAGCCTCATGGTGGTTTTTATGAAATTCTGAGGCCTCCAGCACACTTCCTATTAATATATGATCAAGTTCATCATTGCCTTGTGCTAGAGGACCTGGCAGACCATACGGGATCTGATGTGTGTTTTACATACAGGATGAGTCCTATTCCTGATTGTTTCTTGTCATTGTAATTTTCTCTAACCTCCTCACACAGCACCACCAGCCAGGGCCAAGTGTTCAGACATGGAAGCTCATGGAGGACATTCCTCATAAAAACCACCTCAACTACAGTTCCAGGAATTGTTTGGCATGATATCAATTTCCTTCTAGCTTTATGCCGTTGAGGTCTGTGGGATTATCCATGGTGTCTGGGACCACAATGTTTAACTTTGTTTTTCCTGAGATAAGATCCTTAAATTTGGTTGTTAGTCTTTTGTTTCTGTTTTGCCAAAAAGGTTGGTGGAGAACAAATTTCCCTGCTGGTGATTCAGGGGCCCCTTCACAATGCCTTTTGGGACAATCATGAAGTCTCTTTTACATTCAGCTACCCTAATGAGTCACTGTCTTTGATACCTTATAATTTCATTAATTTCAATCCAAATAAAGACCAAATTTTCCGGTTCATCTAAGCCACTTATTAGCTTTAGTTTTCTTGGTGACTAACTTTGATGACAATAGCTTTTCATGAAATGTATGGGCATAAAACACCTTTCTTGCATTACAATGAGGTTATCTTTTGGTAAACATTTTATTTGGGAACAGTTGAGGAAACCATGAGTTTACAAGTTAATGAGACAAGCCTCAGTTTACCTATTAAACAAATTTCTTTTCTGTAAAATGTGGCAAACATATAGCCTTTGTTATTACATGTATGAGTAGTGAGTATGTCAAAAAAGACACAAGGAAAATGATTATTTTAAAGATTATTCTTGTGCTATTGACAGCATTTATGATTAAAATGATTGTTTGACCCCAAAAAAATGAACACTTGTTATTTCTAGAATTTTCTATAATTGTAGTTATTTCCTTATTTCAGTGGAGTTCAGGCTAAGACCTCAAATGCAAAATTGAAGAGATGTCCAAAATCTCAGTTTTCAATACAAATATTAAAATGCTGCATTTATACAAATAAAAATTATGCAAAATTATGTTGGAAAATATATTTGAATTTTAAATAAAGATAAGATCAGAGATTATAGTGAGCAGAGATCATAGACCTTAGATCTTTAATAAAATATTCATTATCAAACCACATGACTGTGGTTTGTATGTAATTTCAGAAGCATCAACCACACGCAGAACGCACTCAGCTTTCAGATTGTAAGTAATCACTCAGTTCCAATCTATTTTCTTGTATTTCATTGTTCCCTCAATCTTCTCCCTTTGAGGTTTCCCCTAAATATTATATTAGGAAATTCAAATACATTTCCGTCTTCAAAGTCAAAATTAAAGAAGTACTCTGTCAATGCTGCATGGTTCTAAATAACTGTGAAACCTACTTTTAGGCAGAGTATAAATAACCAGCTTGAGAATAGAAACCTATGACTAGTTCTTTGAGTGAGAGAATGATGCTTCCAGATTGACTCCACTGAGGTGACACTAAACAGCCGAGGTTGTCTGTTTCATACAAAAATGACCAGATTAACCATGAGAAACTACAGAAAGATTTCAGTAATGTTTTTCTTTTTTCAGCTTGGATTTTTACTTTTCTCTGCTGTTGGAAACAGAATTGTCAGAGGAGACATGATCATTTAAAATCAATTTGTCCAAGACTTGACCTTATCAATAGTCTCCCGATCATTATTCTAGCTCATCGGGTGCTCGGGTAAGCTGGGAAGAAGGAATCAGTATAGTTGGTAGGATGTAGTAATGAAATCTAAGTCTCTGTATTTGTTGATTTTCTTGCTGTTGTGACAGAATACAAAACAATTTCAAGAAGGAAGGGTTTATTTGGGCTCGTGGTTTGACACTACAGTCCATCACCGCAGGGCAGCATGGTGGTGGGAACTTGAGTTGTCTGGTCACATTATGTCTGCTCTTAGGCAGCAGAGAGAGACAAATGTTGCTCAACTAACTACCCCCATTTTATCCTTTTCATTCCATCCAGAGGAAGGGGACAGCCTATGGGACAGTGCCAGCCACACTTAGGTTCTTCCCTAAGGTAAGCCTCTCAGACACACCCAGAGATTCATCCATAGGTCATTCCAAATCCTTCCAAGTTGACAATGAAAATTCCACAGTCAACTTTTTAAACTTTATTATGAATTTGCAGGGAACTTCTTAAATGCAAATTGTAAGGCAGGACCTGAAATTCTATATTTTTCCCGAGATTCTGGGTGATACTCAAGTCACTGCCTCATAGACCACATTTTCTAATCTAATATTCAGTGGCTAATTTTTAATATAGAATGTATGGTAATTGTTTGAAAATTCCATACATTCATACAATGTATTCTGATCAAATTTACCCTCGCCCGCTTACTTCCCACGGACCCACTCCGTTTAACTTGAGTCGTGGTCCATACTTTGAGAGGCATGTCTGTGTTCCTTATCACGGGGGTTGAATGTTTGAAGACTTTACCAGGAAAACGAGATTGCTTCCTCTCTAGAATATGAAGTCCTTGAAGATAGAAATTTTTTTGTTTCTTCCTTTATTCTTAGTTCCCAGAACACGAATAAACTTGCTATTAATGTTATTCATTGTTGGTAATTGGATGAATGAATGTAATGTGCAACCAGTTTTAGACCAGGAGTAGTTAAGTCTTTTTTTTTTTTATACATTAGACCCTATCCTCTGGGGATCTGGTAAAACAAATGGGCCCCTTCTCAAGATAACATTTTAAGTTCATACAATGAAATGTATAGGGATTGCAAAAGAAACCTATTACCAAGAATTATAGTTATCAAGTCTATACAAGTCAGTTGTGATCTACTAATTCACATGCTTTGAAAAAACAAAACCTGGAAGATGCTCTAACAATTGTTATCATTTGAAGAAGCTATGAATACAAACAATGTATCATATCTACAACCATAATTTGGTAAGAAAATATCCGTGATTTCTTTGGTGGTAAAGGGACAGGCATGACTCACAAGAACCCCTGGTTGTTTTGTCTGCTCAGAACTGAACTTGTAATCGAGGGAGGTGTCGTAGCCACTGCGTGTTCAATTCCCCATCTCCTGATTTCCATGCCTCACCCTCCTGGGGTTGTGAACCTCAGTTTAGAACCCGTTTAAACAGCTTGTAGGCTTGTGAGCTTATGGGTCTCCTTCTTCCTTCCTTCCTCCTTCCCTCCCTTCTTTCCTTCCTTCCTCCCTCCCTCCCTCCCTTCCTTCCTTCCTCTTCTTCTTTTTAAAACTGTTTAATATTAGCTGGGATGGCTCAGTTGGAAACCCATGCCAGCATGGAGAACTGGGTCCGATCCCAAGCACCACCCCAGTAGACAGAGCTCTCTGGAGCTTGCTGGCTACTGTAGCTGAACTATCAAGCTCCGGGTTCAGTGAGAAGCAGACTGAGCATACACCAGATGACAGCCTCTGGCCTGCGCATGGAGACACACCCTTGTGCGTGTAGCTGTACAAGAACACATACACACAATAATAGCAAAAATTAAAAAGTAATGCACTTGTACTTATAGATATTTATTAAGATGCATAACAAGTGTTTGAGGCTAGATATATTATTCTGTTTTTTTTAATTTTTCTAAACAAGTTTTCTCTGTGTAGATTTGTAGACCAGGCTGGCTTCAAACTCAAAGAGATCTGCCTGCCTCTGCCTCCCGAATACTGTGATTAAAGGCGTGTGCCACCACCGCCTGGCTTATTATTCCATTTTTTTAAACACAGAACTTCATCCTGAAAAAATAAATCTACAATAAATTTTGTAGCAATTATTTTCTTCCCTTTTATTCACATCCACAATGACAAGAATATAACGGATGCCTTCACTCACTGAATAAGAAACTTAACAAATGGAACTTTGGAAAGTGTGCCCCCATGGAACAGATCTATAACCTGGAGAGCACACTGAGACCAATCAGGAATGTCTGAAGTAAATCTTCAGCGGCTGTCCCTGAGCGTTTCCGGGGCCCTCCAGACGAATTGCGTGCTCCATCATTGACAGCAAATGTAACAGACTACACACTGAAGAGACGAACGGGACTTGTGGAATCAGTTTACGGAACAGTTTCACCGGTGCTCACAACAGAGGCGGGCTGAAGAGTCCCACCCTCAGGCCGAGCGGAGTTCCAGAAACACCTGTTGCTATGTCCCTTGATCATAATTTGGCAGGCCACCTCACTGGTGGCTCCCTTCAGCCCTCAGAGAGTGAAGGGAGGAGAGGAGAAAGGGAAGGCACAGAGGGTGCAAGCTGGCCTGACAGCAGCCCACCAGTCCCAGGCGCTCCGGAGCCTCAAGGCAGGATATGAGCAATTGCATTCATTAAACAGTCCAGTCTGAGTACTCTTGTCACATATAAGTGAATGTTTAACAGGCCCCAGTCAGGTTGGGGGTACTTGCTACCAAGCCTGTGACCTAAATTTAATCCCCAGAACTTGCATGATGGAAGGAGAGAACTGGCTTCCTCATGACCTTCACGTGTGTCATGAGCACACACACACACACACACACACACACACACAGACACAGACACGCACAGACACACAGACACACAGACACACACACACACACACACACACACACACTTTCTTTTTTAATGTTAATTCTCTGAAGCTCCAGATAGAGGACAAAGCCTGATTTGTTACGTTTGACCAAGTCCAAATTGTTCTCCAGTTCACAAGGCAAAGGCTCGGGAAAGGGATTTGACCCGGCCTCACCCCAGAGTCTCAGTTCAGCCCTGCCTTGCTGCCTGTCCTGGTTGTTCTGGGGTCCTAGTGCCAGGATCCAGAACTTCCTCTGCCCCCTTTCAACTGCCCCCTCAATTCCACTGTGACTAGTGGCTTCCCCACAGCCTTGCTGGGCTCCTGAAGTTGGTTCCAAGCTGGGATGAGGAGAGTGTGGGCTATTTTGAGTCGAGGTGTGATGAGAGGCTTGTATTTGTCACGGGGGTGGGGATTTTGGGGGTGGGCAGAGATTTGGCAGAAACAAAGCAAGGCTGCGCCTGGGATGCAGCAGCTAGGGAAGTGTGGCTGGTGGCTTGACTGTTGCTACCTGTCTGTCTCCATCTGCCAGCGCAGCTGGAGGCACACCCGGAAGGAAGCGGAAGAAGAAACTTCACTGTCCTCTCTCCCTTGACTTCCTCCACACCGAGGCAACACGAGCAAGGGCTGGGTGCTGTTTCTCCCTTTCTCGGGTCTCCTTTCACTATCAGTGGGCGTTGGAGAGCTGTTTTGAATGTGTAGGTTGGGTGGAAAGTGATCGCATTAAGAATTATATACATGTAGTTCTCACCAATTTTAATGATACAGTTTTGGGGATCATCCAATTGCTGAAAATAAAATAAAGACTAGTTATTTAAAAATTACATCATTTATCTCTTTGCTTCACATTTAAACCGGGGGAAGGGGGAAGCCTATATTCATTGGTAAAAATGTTTATCAAATAAAAAAATGTTCATGACTGGAGACCTAGTTCAGTGGATAAAACACTTGCCACACAGGTGGGAAGATCAGAGTTCAGCCCTCCAGAACCCATGTAAAACCAAACAGGTGTGGCAACCTGCCCTTAATTCCGGTACTAGAGAAGTCTGGGTTCAGCAAGAGACCTTGCCTCAGGGACTAAAGCAGAGAGGGATGGAGGAAGACACTAGACATCATGCTCCGACATCCACATATGTCTGTATGAACATACGTGCAAACACATGAACACACACCACACACACATACATGTGTATGGTTCAAATTACCAGATCACAATTGCAAGCCCTTTGAGTCTCCAGCTTCCCACCCAGCCCTGACAACCCCTGCCTGACTCAAAGACACCTGTGTTAAGAAGGGAGCCTTGAGCCAACTGCTGAACCTTGTCACCACGGCCACGGCCCCCCTCACCTCAGCCCTACTGAAGTCACTGTTGACACCCGATTACATTTCAGAGGTGACTTGCCAGGCCACTGGGGATTGTGTTTAACACCATGGCTGCTCACACATCTTCCGTGAGTTTTCATTCTAGCTTTCGTGGCTCCTCGCTGCCCTGTCTGCTGCCACAGTGACAAGATAACTAGAGGAGTAAAAGCTGAGAACTCATTTAAAATGGGCTGCAGCTATGTGTTCTACTTAAAAGGATGAGAGACGAAATATGTTGAGATTTATCATGATGAATAGAATTCTAGGGCCACCTCCAAACCACTCTGTGCCTGTGTGTCATCTTATTTAATTGCTCTCTCAGATGACCTGAAGTGGCTTTGGAGATAGACACCAAGCAGAAGACAAGCTGAAGTCCCTGATGTAATGACTTAGGCTTGACTTGGACACTGCTCTTTGGGTGACAGCCTGGTCAACTTCTGCTCTCAGATTCAGCAGAGATGCTGTCTTCCAGAAAGTGTCACTTATGTCTGCACTGTCCTCCCTTGAACACACCCCTTCTGTTCCCTTGGCTCTATCCCATTGTCCTGGCTTGTTCCCTGCATATAACAAGTGTCTTCAGGGACAGAAGAGTGCACAGAGGATTCTACAGTGGGCAGAGTTCAGGGGTGGCAGGGCTTGAAGTGAGTGAGAAATGAGAAATGAGGGATAGGGAGGGAGTAATGTTTCATTTTAAGCTAAGAGCTGAATTTGAGATACACAGGAAAACAAAAGGCAAATAACAGAGTAGGCAGCAGCGTATAGTCCACTGATGCCACGCTGGTTGGTATAACCCAGACTGTGTCGCTGCCACTGCGGCTGCGCCATGCTGCTCTTATGCTTTTGAGACTGTCCCTTTGTGTAACCAAGACTGGTTTCAAGTACAGTCCTCCTGATGCCACCCTGAAGAGTTAAGATTACAGGTGTGTAAACATCTAACACTAGAACACACACATACAGAGACAGACAGAGAGAGAGAGACAGAGACAGAGAGAGACAGAGACAGAGACAGAGAGAGACAGAGACAGAGAGAGACAGAGAGAGACAGACAGAGCACTGGTACACGGTGGTGGAATACAACAGTTATTTTTCAGATGCTAGGCTAGCACTCTGCCCCTGGATCACATCCCAGCTCTCAAGCATGCTTCTTGAAAGCCCAATGAATGTCTTAGTTATTTCCCATTGCTGCGAAAAACACTATGAACAAAAGCGACGTGGGAAGAAAGGGTTGATTTGGTGTGCAGGCTCCCGTCTGTCATGAAGGGAATCCAAGGAAGGAACCTGGAGGCCAGAACCAAAGCAGAGACTACAGGAATGCTGTTTACTGGCTAGCTTTCAGACTCACATGCAGCTGCTTTTCCTAGGACCACCTGCCCAGGGGTGGCACCACGCACAGTGGGCTGGGCCCTCCCACATCAGTCAGTAATCAAGGAAACGCCCACAGCCTGGCTCTCAGGCCAGGCTCATGGAGGCATTTTCTCAATTTCCCAAACGACTCTAGCTTGTGTCAAACGACAGGATACTAGCCAGCACACTATGGTAGATTGCTTTGCAAAACTACAAGGTCCCAGGAGAGTTGTAGCCACAGCTGAAGAGAGTGGGGAAAACCTTGGGTTATGAGTTGCTTTAGAGCCCACCTCATGTAGCTTCTGAAGGCAAACATGAACAAGTGCACCCCAGAACTCTGTTTTGCCTCCATCCATTGAAAAATAAAATTCAACTCCACAGAAAGATGTAAACACTGTCATGAAATTATCGACAGTGTTTAAGTTGCCACTGTTTTTACTTCTCGTTAAAGTCTGCCTTTCATAAAAGCATATGCCATCTCTCTATCTGCAGGTGAAGAGAATGGCTTGGTGCCTCAAGAAATCCCTATGCCCTGGACTCTGTGGTCTCTCAATGAACACTTCTGAGAAGGGTGGCTTCATTTTATCCTGTATTGGGGTGGCAACACACACACACACACACACACACACACACACACACACACACACCCTTCTCGTGCCGTTGATGCCATATCTCCTGTAGCAGGTGTGCTATGTAGGTTTTCAGTGCTGGGGCTTGGACTAGGACTACATGCCTGTCAGTGCTCTACCACAGAGCTACATCCCCAGCTCAGTCTTCCTTCTTTCTTTATAGCTCCTATTGCTGTTGATGGAGATTGCAAGAAACCTTTCTGCCTGGTAGATAAGCCTGCTTACCCTGGTTTGGACATTATACAAGGAAGTACACGCGTGGAAACAACTCATCCATATGTCGTATTTTAAGGATCAATTTAAAAAACAAATACATTTTTAAATGGGAAAAGACCAATAAAAATTCAGCTTGGAAGGAAGTGAGGGAGGAAGGGAGAAAGGCAAGAAGAGAGAAAAAGGGATTGAGGAAAAAAGACAGATTACAAAAGAGGGGAGGAAGGATTTGAGGCACCAGTCTTAGTGAGAAAGAAGTCTTCACATTCAGGGAGAGCAGAGCAGAGTCTACCTCACCTGGCCCTCCTTCCTTCCCTCCTCCCTTCCCTCCTCCCTTCCTTCCTCCCTTCCCTACCCTATCCCTTCAGAGTGCCTGCCCCTTACAGTCTAATTTATTATCTGAAGGAATTTGCCTTTTCCCCCCAAGGGGAGGGGAACTTCCTCTTCAAGCTGTTACTCTGTTTACTACAGTTAATTATTTAAGGGGTTCCTTAAGCCCTCACCACTCAACCTTTACAGTCTAGGAAGGAAGAAAGATAACTCAGAAGGCTGAGGATCTTCATGCAAATGCAGACGATTTTTAGAACTGCAAAGAACACACCACTCTAGCCTGGGGAGGATTGGACACAGGGGCACAAGTGGACTTGGTAACCTGCAATGGGGGAATTTGGGTCACAAACATGGAGTCATTTGTTGAGCATGTAAGGAAATATTAAATCCAGCATTAATTTATTGCTTCTGCAAATTATTTCTAATACAGCTTGCTGGCTTGTACATGTATTATACATAAACACATGCATGAAAGTTTAATGGCATCGGAGGAGTACATTCACCCACCGCATCGCCCGTTGACACATTTTCCCTCTTCTTAACACGGTTTCCTGAAGGAGTCAACATGATGTCAAGGTGACAGAATTAAGCATGACACCAGAGGAATGGTCAGAAATAAACTTTCTGAAACTTTCGTGTCTGTGAGATGCTTGGATGGACATTTAGTGTAACTATGCTGGAGGATGTAGCTTTGTCTTGAACACTGGATCCTGAGTAACCAGGAGCAGCTATGCCCTGACCCAACCCCAAGGGCAGACCACAGTTGAGTCAAAGGTCATGGCACAGCTGACAAGCAGGACAAAGAGCAGAGGGGCTCCAGAACAAGCTGGCTGGAAAGAGAAGCCACATTGGTGTTATTTGTGAGCTCTGTGACTAGGGCAGAGACAAGGAAGACTCCTGAACCTCTGACCTACACAAACACAAACACCAGCACAGATATGTATGCCTACCCACGTGAACATACATGTACACACCACAAACGTATAAATTCTCAAAAGAAAATTTCAACCCACACATTTTGTTGATTTGTTATTTTAGTGTTTTTGTTTGTTTGTTTGTTTTTTGAGATAGGGCCCCGTAGGTTTCAGGCTAGCCTAAAACTCTAGACCCTGCTGCCTCAGCCTCCCTAGAGTGGCAGGTGTGCACCCCTAGCCCAGTGTTGTCATTTGGATGTGAAGAGTTTCCCACAAGTGCCTGTCTCTACTCTGTCCCCAGCTGATGGCACCGCGTGGGAGGAAGTGGGTTGCTGGGGATGGGTTTGGGGGATTTGTAGCCAGCCCCCTGTCTGTGTTTGATTTCTTTCTAGGAGACCATGTATCCCTTCATGAGGGGCTGCACCCCTCAAACTGCCACTGACACAAGCCAGTCCTCCATTAGGCTGCTTATTGCCCAGTTCTTTTGTCACGGTGGTGGGAAAAGGAGATAACACTGGGGTGCCCGGGAGCTTCGCACAGGTACAGCTTGGTTTGATCCCTGCCCTGCAAAACAATTCAGACAGAAACACTTGCAAATGATAGGAGATAAGGAGAGGAAAGGGCAGTTTTCAGGTGCTGGGGCTCCCTTGCCCTCCTCTCTGGGAGCACAGCTGAGGCCTGAGCTCCCTGCCTGGCTCTCAGGTTTGTGGGTAGAGCATACTCAGTTCCTGGGCAGAGAGACAGAGCACGCCAAGAAAGCTGGCCTGTGGCTGCTTGGATTGTTAACGGCCATTTGAACACATTCCCGTTCAGCTTCTGAGAGGGCAGTTGGGGGCAGGCAGCCCTGTCGGTCCCCTGTCCTGGAACAGTCTCAGAGACTTCTGTTCTTCTCTGGATAGTGGATGTCTGGTCATTTCACAGCACTCGGTCCTGCCCTGGCAACAGCTCTATTGCAGTCCTGTGGCCTTTGTCGTAGCATTTATTTTCAGGTCTGCCATGTGGTGGGCATCCATAACAGCCGGGCTGACTGTCACTCTGTGACTGCAAAGCCACAGCAGCGTGAGAGAGCTGGGCTCCTGCGGAGTGTGATGGGCTTGGCCACATGTCATTCACAAGCCTGGGATGGTCCTTTGTCCAAAGCAGGCGCGGAAGGCACAGACTGGCCGATATTAGCCTTGTTTCCGAAGCGCACGACACAGACTGATGGTGGACGCTGATTCCCCACTTGCCTGCACGAAAGCTCAGCTTCTGGGGCACAGAGCTCTCTCTGGGGACTGGGTGGGCAGCTTGTGTCGCTGGGACTTCTCTTGGGACCATTACTTAGAAGTAACTGCTCAAGAGAAGCTGGATCCCTCCAACCAGCTCTGAGCTCTGATCACAGTTCCACGAGATCTAGGCCCAACAACTCTTTGTGAGGATCTCAGAATCAAATGCTCAGAAGTAGGTTTGCAGATCTGTCAAAGGTCATCCCATTGGCCAGTGGGGTACTAGCACTTTCTGTTTCTGTGATCAAACATCATGACCACAGGTCACTTAAGGGAGAAAGGGTTTGTATGGACTTACAGTCCCAGAGGGAGAGTCCATACATAATGGTGGCAGGTGACCAGAAGCAGGAAGCTATATATATATATGTGTGTGTGTGTGTGTGTGTGTGTGTGTGTGTGTGTGTGTGTGTGTGTATTCATCTGTAAACTGGGTGGGGCTGCCCCCTCCCTGAACAGCACCTCAGCCTATGGAGGCATTTCTCATTCAAACCACAATGAGGATATCATCTCTTTTCTCCTCGGAACTATTCATTTAATAATTGCACTATTGAGAGCAAAAGAATATGTGAAAACTCCTAAAGTGTAGGCCTGAGGAGAAAATTGCCTCCTCTCCTGTAGGTTTCTGTATTTAAATGACTAAGAAGGAGAGCGTCCCCTTTAGGCAGACATTTGATCAGGCTGAGACTTTTGAAGCAATCAATAGATAGCATTGACGTGGTGGTTCTGTGTCTTAAGTAACCAACAGAAATCTGAGCCAGGTGTTCTCACAGCACAGACTCTAGCTTGCACAGCTGTGCGGTTCCTTCCGGTAAGTGTGTCCTTCAAACCAAATCGCTCCAACATATCTAGGCCAGAAGTCTTGATTTCTCCATCACTGTGAAATTTGATCTTGGGTTTCCCATCTCTTTAATTATACCACATTTGCAAAGATACTTAAACTAAAAACTTAGGATTTATTCTGCATGTTTTTCTCTTTTTTCTTTTTTTCACCACATACCCAGATTTACTCTACCGAAGTGACTTGACTAGTACAATTGAGAAGCTTGGCAACTTTGTTATTTTTAGGGTGGTCTAGCAGTCTGGAAACCTAGAATTTCTAGAATGGCAGCAGAATGTCTTATTCCTATGGAGAAATCTCCATTTTTGTCTTAATGTGTACTTCACGTGGAAAAATGAGGCCCCGGACACCACAACTTGTGATTTCTACACTGAAGCAAGTGACCATAGATGTCCTCTAAAATATGTGAAATGTGTCACACTTGTGTCTCTTCCCTCTAAAATATGTGAAATGTGTCACAATTGTGTCTAGAGCAGTGCTGCCCAGCACCTGGAACCACTGTCTGAGCAGGCTGCCACCAGTGTCTCCCTACTGCAGTTCTGTCACTTAGCACTGAGGCCGAGAGCGCCGGTTCAGGACCATACGCGAGAGCCTGAGAATAGGACTGGATGCAAGAGGCACCGGGTAAATGACAGAGCTGGGTTCCCTTCCGTCAACAGAGGAACACTATCATCAGACCTTTGGGTCAAGATGTACCAGCTGGCGCAGCCTTGCAGCTAAGGCCTGGTGACAGCTGGCGGGATGGAGAAAAAAGCCCTTCCAGTATGCTAGCAGGTACCCGCTGTGGTGTCCAGAGGGATGACACCTGTGGATGAAGTCTCAGTTCTGGAACAGGACAAGCTGAGAGTGGAGGAGAGCATGAGGGTGTCAGCCAAGCAGTGTCATCCCCACAGCCAGTGTTGTGAAGGAAGAAACATCATAGTGGAAGCTAATGCAGTTTCTCACAAAATAGTGGATGTGTCATATACCAAATTACCATTCAGTGTTAAATATAGCTCATCAGCATGCCGGCTCCCCGGCTTGAGTCTTCACTTTAACTGAAATTTGAGAGCTAATTTTAGAAGTTGGCCATCTCCTCCTCCCCTTCTTCTCCCTTCTCTTCTTCCTCCTCCCTCTCCCTCCTTCCCCTCCTCCTCTCTCTCTCCCTCCTTCCCATCCCCCTTCTTCTTTTCTTCCTCATCCTTCCCTTCTGTCCACCTCCCGTGTTCCTCCTGTCCTCTTCTTTCTGTGGTGCTGGAACCCAGGGCCTCATCTGTGCTGGGAAATCTCTAGCCACTTGGCTTTGACGATGCAACATTTTTTTTAAAGATTGTTTAATTTCTGATTATGTGTATGCTGTGTGTGGTGTGTACATGAGTGTGTATGTTGCATGTGGTGTGTACATGAGTGCAAATGTCTGCAAAAGTCACAGACATCAGATTCCCCAGACCTGGAGTTGTAGATAGTTGGGAGCCCCTTGACCTGGGTGTTGAGACCCGAAGCCAGGATCTCTGGAAGTCGGTACCCACTCCTCAGAGTGAGAGCCATAGCTCCATCCCTGACTAGAGAACCTCAAGAACTTCAAATGCATCTTCCTGAAAGCATGTTTTCCTGTTACTGAATCTGATAAAGCGTGGGAGAAGAGGGAAGTGACAGACAGTGAGGGTGTCTGGAGTTTTAGGGAAGCACCTGGAGAATGTAGGACAAAGTCTCCAGCAAGGTGGAGCAGCTTGAAAACAACACATTTTTCTGACTATAGCATGGCTGGCCAGGGCAAGACCAAGGAGGCCAGGCTTCCTGGCCAGCAGAAAAGCACGGCTTCACTTGACTTGATGCTTATTACAGGGTTTTGGAAGAGCTGCTCTTACAGCTCTCCCAGACTGGGAAATTTCAGAATGTAACTAAAGTTTTGAATACAGGAGATCCTTTCCTGCCATCTTTAAGGTCACATGAGGCTTCTGGGTTTTAGTGTACCACCATTTATTTTTTTTTACCAGTTCCTTGAGAGTTTGGTACTGTGCTTGATCGTACTGGGCATCCCCCAATGTGCCACATTTAACCTCAATGTCCTCATTCTTGTTCTCAGAGGCCTTCCCTGCCACACCAGTCATCTTTCCTGAGTCTGCAGGGTCTCTGAGGGGGGCAGGGGGACAGTAGTGTTCCTATCTCACCAGAGCAGGCGCCTAGGCTCTCAACAAGTCACCCGGTGGAGGTCACACAGCCAGAAAGTGACTACACTGATTCACAGGCAGGTATGAAGAGCGCAGGGTTGCTGTCGCTTACTGAGGCTGAGCTTTTGGGTTATGTACCCCAGTGTCTGTTTAGGACTGAGGGCTGGTCAGTCTAGTAACCAGGATGAATATTTTCCAATGACAAACCCAGGAATTTTCTGGGAACACTAAATAATTCCTTCTAAAATTCCCATGAAAATTCTTACAGGCTATAGAGAAGAGTGTGTGTCACAGACATCTCTCCACTATCACAATGCACGTATGGGGAATTTAAACTTAAAACTATGTGTGTGCATGTGTGTGTGTGTGTGTGTGTGCATGTATGTGTCTGTATGTATGTGTGCATGTGTGTCTCTGAGGGAGAGAAGAGGGCAATCCAGTCCATCTACCATGAGAGCAGAGGGGGCAATACCTGGGAACACAGCGGGGGACAGGGTCTCAAGGGAGATGGTGGGGAAAGGGGGCTAATTAGAATGAAGTGTAATAACACGTGTGATAAAAACACCATAATGAATTCATTACTCTGCATACTAACAAAAATTAATTCAACAATAAAATGAAAAAGTAATTTGAAGAACATACCTTTATTCCTAGGAGTAGCATGACTGAATTCTTACCTCTCCAGTGATCAAGGTAGGTTTTGTCACTTTTTGTTTGTTTTGTTTTTTGTTTTGGGTTTTTTTTTATTTTTTCTCTCTTCCTTTTTTTATTTAAGTTAGAAACAAGCTTGTTTCACATGTCAGTCCCAGCTCCCTCTCCCTCCCCTCCTCTCCCACCCTCTCCACCAGGCCCCCCAGTTCCCCACCCAATCTCCACTCTGATCCCCAGGGAGGGTGAGGCATTTCAGGTGGATCTCCAGAGTCTGTCATTTCATTCAGGGCAGGGCCTAGGCCCTCCCACAACAGTCCAGGCTGAGAGAGCATCCCTCATTGTGGGATGGGCACTCAAAGTCTATTTGTACGCCAGGGATAAATACTACCCAAGGCCCCATAGATTACCTAGGCCTCCTCACTGACACCCACATTCAGGGGGTCTGGGTCAGTCCCATGCTTTCCACACAGCCATCAATCTGGAGTCCAAGAGTTCCCCTTGTTCAGGTCAACTGTTTCTGTGGGTTAAACCAGCCCACTCTTAACTCCTTTGCTCATCAGTTCTCCCTTTCTGTGACTGGATTCCAGGAGTTCAGTTCAGTGTTTAGCTGTGGATGTCTGCCTCTGTTTCCACTGGATGAAGGTTTTGTTGCCCAGACTCTCTGGCAGTGAGATTGTATGCTGGAACTCCCCTGATTCATGTCTAAAATCCATATATGAGTGAGTACATACCATGTTTCTCTTTTTGTGACTGGGTTACCTCACTCAGGATGGTTTCTTCTAGTGCCATCCATTTGCCTGCAAATTTCAAGATTCCATTGTTTTTTCTGCTGAATAGTACTCCATTGTGTAAATGTACCACATTTTCTCTATACACTCTTCAGTTGAGGGGCATCGAGGTTGTTTCCAGGTTCTGGCTATTACAAATAACACTGCTATGAACATAGTGGAACAGACATCCTTGTTGTATGAATGTACATCTTTTGGAGATATGTCTAAGAGTGCAATTGTTGGATCTTGTGGTAGACTGAGTCTCATTTTTCTGAGGAATCTCCATACTGATTTCCAAAGTGGTTGTACAAGTTTGCACTCATTGGTGTTTTTGATTTTAGCCATTCTGACAGGAGTAAGATGGTATCTCAGAGTTGTTTTGATTTGCATTTCCCGGATGGGTAGGGATATTGAGCACTTTCTTAAGGTTCAGTGTGGCTGGATTTGTGTTGAGGTCTTTGATCCATTTGGACTTAAGTTTTGTGCATGGCGATAGACATGAATGGATCCACATTCTTCTACATGCCAGCCTCCAGTTATGCCAGCACCATTTGTTGAAGATGCTTTCTTTTTTCCGTTGTTTATTTTTGGTTTCTTTGTTGAAAATCAGGTGTTCATACATGTATGGGTTAATGTCGGGGTGTTCAATTCAATTCCATTCGTCTGTCTATGTTTGTGCCAATACCAAGCTGTTTTCAGGACTATAGCTCTGTAATACAGCTTGAAGTCAGGGATGGTGATGCCTCCGGATGTTGCCTTGTTGAACAGGACTGTTTTGGCTATCCTGGGTCTTTTGTTTTTCAATATAAAGTTGAAAATTGTTCTTTCAAGGTCTGTGAAGAATTTTGATGGGATTTTAATAGGGAATTGTGTTAAATCTGTATATTGCTTTCGGTAAGATTGCCATTTTTACTATGTTGATCCTACCTATCCAAGAGCATGGGAGATCTTTCCATTTTCTGGTATCTTCTTTAATTTTTTTCTTTAAAGACTCAAAGTTCTTGCAATACAGGTCTTTCACTTGTTTGGTTAGAGTTACCCCAAGGTATTTTATGTTGTTTGTGGCTTTTGTAAAAGGTGATGTTTCTCTGATTTCTTTCTCGGCCCTTTTATTGTTTGTATATAGTAGGGCTACTGATTTTCTTGAGTTTTTCTTGTATCCTGCCACTTTGCTGAAGGTATTTATCAGCTGTAAGAGTTCCCTTGTAGAGTTTTTCAGGTCATTTATGTAAACTATCATATCATCTTCAAATAGTGAAAGTTTGACCTCCTCCTTTCTAATTTGTATTCCCTTGATCTCCTTTTGTTGTCGTATTGCTCTAGCTAGAACTTCGAGTACAATATTGAAGAGATATGGAGAGAGTGAACAGCCTTGTCTTGTTCCTGATTTTAGAGGAATCGAGGTGAGTTTCTGTCCATTTAGTTTGATGTTGGCTATTGGCTTGCTGTATATAGCTTTTATTATGTTTAGGTAAGTTCCTGTTATGGTTTGTCACTTTCTAAAGGTCTATTTCATCAAAGTTTTTGTTTCTTAGCTTGGTTTTTGTTTAGGGCTTGTTTTGGTTTGCTTGCTTGTTTTGATCTCACTCTTCTTTGCACAGCCCACTCTGGAGGAGTTATTTTCCCATTCCCTGCTTTAAGAAAGAAGGTTTGCCTCACACCGCAGCAAGGGCTGCAGACTGCCTTGGGCTGCATCACTTTCCCTCGGTCGTTTCTTGACCGAGAGAATTAAAGCAAACACCACCACAAGCACTGGACTTGAACACTGCTTGTCACACTTGATGCAAATTTTATTTGGTACAAGTTCAAGCAACTCCTGATTTGGCAAAAATTAAAACAATAGAGGCCCTATTAGAAGTAGGTGTGGGGCGTGTCTGAGAGGCACTGAGCAGACACCAGCACGCTCTTTCTAGAAATGGCCTGACAATAATCTTATCAACTTTTAAAAATTAAATCCAGGTTTAGGAACTTGTTTAAAATTTTCAAGGATGGGTGCAAAGACTTAACTACATGGTGTAGGGAAAGATCAAGCACCTGTAACCACACCCAACGGGCATGGTCAGTGCTGCAGGTAAGTGATCTTTCCCCACAAGGAGAAGGCCCAGTAACAGCATTGCTCTGCTAACATGAGAACCTGGGTTCAAAGCTTCAGCAGCCATAAATAAAAGCAGACATGGTTGCATGTGCATGTGGCCTGTGACCCCAGCAGTGGGTACCCCGGGATTCCTGGGCTCACTGGTCGCCAGCCTAGCCAAAATTCAGTAAGAGGCCCCATCTGAGGGTAGCAAGAACAGCCACAGAGGAAGACATTCAGGGTCCTGTTGTGGCCTCTGTGTGCATGTGCCTGGGTGCACACAGCACACACATAGGGAGATAATGAGCAAAAGGAAGGCAGGAAGGGAGGAGGGATGTTAAAAAACACATGAAATCGCAGGAAAGTTTTTATGCTTTTCATATTGCTTGCTTATTTATTCATCATTTCATATATGAGTGTTTTGCCTGCTTATATGTGTCTGTGCACCACACGTGTGACTGATACCTGCAGAGGCCAGAAGAGGGCCCTGAAGACCCGGGGACTGCAGTGTGGACAGTCGTGAGCCCCCGTGTGGGTGCTCAGAATGGGCCCCGCTTCTCCAGGAAGAGCAGCCAGTGCTCCTAACTGCAGAGCCCTCTCCCCAGCCCCTGATTTTACGTGTTTCTGATGCTCAATTTGTCTTCAGGAATTCTCACAGACTGATGATGCAAAGGTAAAATTTTTTGAAACTTCCTATCTTTAAGATGACTTTTTCTGGATTTAAAGGAACCTCTCTGCGGATCTCATTCTTTATAAGCTCATTACTTGTAGGAGCTTGGTGAAATGGTTACCCAGTGTAGCATGACAAGGACCCGTGACTATCCAGTACAGCACGGTGACCATTTTCTTTTGATGGTTTTGGGATAGTGTACCCTATACCAATTCATGCTTACCCATTACAGAATGGCGATGATTCTCGGTTATCCAGTACAGTGTGGTGACAATTCTCCTTCTACTCTATTGCAGTTATTGCTTCCCGACAGCACACCCTTCTCCCATGCAGGGCAAAGGGCATGGCAGCAGTTCTGAAACACCTAAGTCACATGGTTACAGTATATTGAAATGTGTATATTAATTGTATTAAATTTATCTGACCTGGAGATGCAAAAGTACATCACAATTTTAAAATGGCAAAACCTTTGGAAATTACAGGTTCTTGGCTAACACTGGTGGGATCTTTCCCTCATGCTTGTCTTGGTTACTTTCCTATTGCTGTGATAAAGCACCACAACCAACGCAATCTATAAAGGAAGGCATTTAATTTGACACTCATGGTGTCTGGGGGTGAGAGTCCATGGCAGGAAATAGGGCAGAGGCATGGTGCTGGAACAGTATCCGAGGTCAAATTTGGAACACTGACCTTTCAGGATCTGAGTTCAAGTCCCACAAAATATAATCTTGAGCAAACTGTTTAACATCCCTGAACCATGATGATGATGAAGAGTAAACAAGAATTTCTACTGCCTGGGACACAGCAAGTGTTGGATAAACTGCCTCTTACAGTCATAGTGGTCAGAGTAGCATGAATGGTACCTGAGATCCACCTGACACTTGGGTTTATGGGGTGGCATATGGAAGCCTAAGTTTGTGCAGCTCTCTGTGTTGGAAACTAGGTGGTAGCTTGGAATGCTGACTGGGGACACAGAGAGATGAGGGGGAGAGGGTGGGAGGAGAGTCCTCCAGAAAGGGCATAGAGAGCTGACAGGGAAAGGCCGAGGATAGAGTCCTCCAGGAAGCTGAGCTGACAGTTTTTAAGACAAACCAGAAGACGTTTAAGTTCACCTGACAGGAGAGCAACAGTCGTGCAGTTTAGTATTTTCACTGATCGTCGGGAGGGATATGGAATCTAGACGCAAAAACAAAAGCAAAACAAAACAAACCTCCAAGAATTTAAGGAAGATAGTTAAAAAGTATGCTCTTGAGATAACTGCCTGAGAAATTCGGTTGTCAACGAGAAACCAGAGTAAGGTGGTAACTTAAAATGGTTATCCTGTCGTGGTAGTTTGAATAGGAATGGCCCCCATAGGTTTATCTCGGAATGCTTGGCCATTAGGGAGTGACACTGCTGGACAAGGGTTAGGAGGTGTGGCCTTTTTAGAGGAGGTGTGTCCCTGGAAGTGGGCTTTGGGGTTTCAAAGGCTCGAGCCAGGCCCAGAGTCTCTTTCTGCTGCCTGCCAATCCCAACATAGAACCCTCGGTTACCTACCTCTCCATCCACACATCGGCCTGTGTGACGCCATGCTCTCACCATGACGATAATGTACTAACCCTCTGAAGCTGAAGGCCAGCCCCAATTACATGCTTTTCTTTATAAGCGCTGCTGTGTTCATGGTATCTCTTCACAGTAGGGCACCTGTCGAGGGAAGACGTCAGCATGGGTGTGGAAAAGAGGGAATGGAAGATGAGATGCATGAAAACTGAGTTGTGAGGTGAAGCCTGGCTATGGTGGGTGAGTCCCGGCAGAAAGAAGGTGTTCTTCCTCTGAATTAAAGGGGGAGAGGGGGAGAGGGAGAAGAGGGGGGAGAGGGGGCTTGAGACGAAGGGGAGAGACACTCTCATGTTATTGGGACTGTGTTCCACACTGGTGATGAACTCTCCAGCGAGGATCCAGGACCCAGACTGGAAGACAGCGGTAAAGAGAGAGGAGGGTATTTACTGGCCGGATGTGGGGTGCTTGAGGGTCCACCCCAGAGCAGTACTAGTGTATTGCCAGAGAGCATAGCCAACCTGAGGTGAGGAAGCCTCAGGGTGTCAACCCCCATGTGTCCCACGTCACAACCTTCTAAGGCTGGCAGAGCTTGTGTTTTTAAGCATGAGTTCTTGGGACTATGAAGGGAACAAGTTGGCCTGGCATGGAAGGTTGAGGGGGCACCATGGAGTGGGGTGAAAGGGGAGGCGTTCACCTGGAGCAGCGTTAGCTATTCATGTAGAGTGTAGTGAGTCCCCTCCTCAGAGCGGGACGAGAGGCTAAGACACTGAGGCAGAAGTATCAGCAGTCTTCCGCGAGTCGGCTAAGGTTGGATGGCAGCAGGTAACTGACCTAAAGCCCCGCTTCCCTGAGAGTGGGAGTGAGCCCTAAGCAGAGGTGCCTGAGGTGCCTGGGACAGCGCTAAGCCTCGGAGCTCTGTACTCTCCTTGCTTTGCTTCTTCACAGGGATTTTTGACCTGACGTTGCTGTTGAGCTCACAAGACCCTGAAACTGGGGGTCTCCTATACAGGAGAGGGTACACACACCCCTTCGCTCCCTGCACCCGGGATGTACCAGCCTGAGCCTCTCACTTAAACAAAGCATGGGCACTGCCCGTCTGTCGTCTGTCCTCATCAAGACAAACAGACAGACAGAGGCCCAAACATACCCCAGCAGGGTTACTGTCTGAGAATTAGCATCTATACTGGCACAACTAGATGGATTCAGACAAGACAAGCTTCAAATAAATCCTCCCAGGAAAACTGGTCATAGGCCAGAGCCAGGGACTCTAGTGGCTGAGCCATGTTCTGCATATATACTCTATTATACTAGATGATTTGATTTCTAGCTTTTTTGTTTGTTTTGGTTTTTCCAGACAGGCTTTCTCTCTGTATTGTTTTGGAGGCTGACCCGGAACTCACTCTGTAGACCAGGCTGGCCTCAAACTCATAGAGAACCGCCTGCCTCTGCCTCCCAAGCACTGGGATTAAAGGCGTGCGCCACCAGTGCCCGGCCTGATTTTTAGTTTTAAAGGGAGCCAGGGATAGAAGGGAAGTGAGATAAAATTGCCTCCTCCCTGAAAACTGAGGTTGACACAGAGGTATTGCTGGGGAGGTCAGACAGCGTGGTTGAACATTCAATAGCTCCTGTTTATGGTTTTTTTTTTTTTTTTGCCTTCAGGTAATAAGAATTTGCATTTGCACTGCTAGGGACTGCTGCATGGTGAGCATTAACCACACGCAATGGTTGGAAGGTATCATCTCCCCGTCAGGCCTGTGGTCCTGCCTCTGTAAATGTCTGGCCCTCCTCTGTAACCTTGAACGCTATCGAGGAGCATTCCTTGACATGTGGTGCCAGTCTGACATAATAGACATCTTTGCAGATTGCCTCAGTAACTACAGAAAGGAAAATGATCTTCATCTTGTCACTGGCTCCAGTAAATTCGGAGCTGGTTCCTAGATCACTCTTCTTCCTTTGGGGGCAGCTGAGTCTAAGAGTGTGACATCGCATTTTCCGGGATCAAGTCATTGTAACTCTGGCTTTGACATTCTTGAGTCTGGTTGTGTGGAGAGACAGTGACTCAGAAATCGGACAAGGTCAAGACGCAGGGTCAAGGGCAGTTCAGTGTGACAGGCTCGACTCAGAAAGAGTGGGCGACTTGAGGCTGTCTCCTTGTTTCTCTGAGCATTTCCACAATCAGGTGTTGTTCTTGGTTGCCTAAAAAGATGAAGGATACGGGGATGGCATCAAGCACCTATCTATTTCATGCACCAACTGATATTATTTGTCCAAACTCATGGTTTTAAATCAAAATCATTCTCTTAGCACCCTAATCTCTAGCCTGGGAAGCCTCCGTTCCTTCTGAGGTGAGTTGTTGAGCCTTAGCAGAAAGAGACAGTATGTTTTAGAGCAAATACATGCATATTTAAATCTTAACCCGGAGTAATCATGAGCCATGGGCATTTAGCCTGACGTTTCATGTTGGTGTTTATGAAATGATCACAATGTTTCCTACCTTGCAGGGTGACTCTGAGAATTGACTTATACAATGAGCATAAAATAATTGGTGTAATGCATGGCAAGGAGCAGGAAACTGATAGTGATGAGTCCTTGCCCATGTAAGCGTTGTTGCTAAAATTTGTACAGAGTGAGTGAGTTAATACTCACAGCACATCCTGGACACAGCACCGATTCTGAAGGTTTGCCTTCCACACAGAAACACTAACAGATGAGAGGAGAGGTGTTAGAATGACTCACATGTGTAAGAATAAAACCGAGAGCTGGGTTTGGGAGTATATGCCTGTAATTCAGCATTCCAGCAACTGAGCCAGGAGAATTGAAAGCCCAAGGCCAGCCTGAGCTGCATCATGAGACCCTGCCTCAAAACTAACAAAACTGTGGCCGGGCGGTGGTGGCGCACGCCTTTAATCCCAGCACTCGGGAGGCAGAGGCAGGCGGATCTCTGTGAGTTCGAGGCTGGGCTGGACCGATAGCCTCCAAAACAACACAGAGAAACCCTGTCTCGTAAAAAAAAAAAAAAAAAAAAAAACTAACAAAACTGTGATGGCATCGGTGATGGTTGCAGTTTTCTAAGTGAGTATTTACTTGTGTGTATGTACTGACACCATGACATGCGTGGAAGCCAGAGACAGCTAGCAGGAGTAAGTTCTCTGCTTCTACCAGACGAGGGTCCAAGATCACACTCAGGTTGTCAGGCTTGGCAGCGAGCGCCTTTATCCCGGCAGTCCCAGCTTCTAGCATTTCTTGGATACTTGAATAATAGCAGGTCTTACATCAGATTTTTTAAGTCATTGCTTTGTCTCATATAGATAAACAAGATTGTTTTCATCTTTATCCTCATTTTATATTGAATAAAGTAGAACTGCAAGGAATATTAAAATTTCCCAGCCATTACTGGCACATATCCAACACAACCATGACACCTAAGGTACAAGGAACATAGCAGAAGAGACGGCAGAAAGGTAGCGTGACCAGGACACTTCTTTCAAGACAGTGTCTTCCAGACATGACAAAGATGCTGCACCCATGAAATCTCAACACTATGGCATCCTAAACATGACCTGCACAATGACAACACCGGTTGATGTGGCAGTGTGAACTCAGGGAAATTTCACAGGGCTCCACCCTAAAATGAAGAGCAACATGTAATCAATGTCAGCTAAGGGGGGAGAGAACCCCAAACAGTCATCTCTAAACACATGTGTGTCCAAGTAACACTAAATTAACTCAGAAGACAGACAGACAGAGACAGAGGGGGGGGGAGAGGGAGAGAGGGAGAGAATTATGAAAGAGGGGGTCATGAATTCAAGAAGGAGTGTGGACAACATTGGAGGAGTTGTGAGGAGACATGGAAATAGTGTAAATACAGTAAAGACATACACATGAAATTTCTCCAAAAACGGAAACTAAAGACTTTCCACACAGCTAATCAGCTACAAGGGTGCAGCTGCCATTTTAGAGCATTTGTTCTCAAGCAGGGGCCATGACCCTTAAGGCGTAGCCCCACCAGAAGCCTCAGCATCACCTGGGAACTCACAGAAATGTAGATCTTCAGGCCCCACCCTGCATCTAATGAATCAGGAAGTGGGGGTGCAGCCCAGGCCTGCACTTTAATAAGATGACTGTCATGGCTGCCCAAGCCTTCTGTGTCAGGACTCATCATCAGGCCTTGGAACCCTAGTCTGTAGGGTCAATTTGCTTTTTTGTCTTGGCTTTAGCCTTTGCATTAGTCTATCTGCAAAACGTCATCATCCCGTTTCTTCTGCCTCCATTGTTTACCAGCCCTCATTACACACACACACACACACACACACACACACATACACACACACACACACACACACACGCACGCACGCGCGCGCGCACGCACACACGCACGCACACATGCACACATGCTGCTGTGTGGTTACAATGATGGACATCAACTGCTTCTGGTCCCTTATAGAGTTTTAGCACATGCCTTCCACTGGACAGGAGCAGCAAGACTACACCTCCTGCTTTGTTAGCGGTGATTGGGGCACTGTGCCTCACCATGCTCAATTGTAAAATGGACACATTTGTATCACCTGTCCTGAGTGTTGGGTGAGAAATGGGTATAGCAGTTAAGGAGAAGCAGGAGCCCGGTGAGAACATGTAACCGACTGCTCACCAGACACTCCTATTCGAGAAGCTCTTTTCTGAAGGATGCTTCTAAAAGATCTGCTGAGAAGACTGTACCAAACGCATTCAGTGGCAAAGCACCTTCTTCCTTGTCTTCTCCAGACGGGAAGCCACCCCGCTTTGATCTAGAAGGTAGCAATTATCTACTCTGCTTCAATGAAGGTCACACGCTCTGCTTGATCAGTCCATACAGAAAACGAACTGTGAACGCCACTGCTCTGAGTTACTGAGAGAGAGGAAGAAAACAACAAGTATTCTTTCAAGTCCATTTTGTCTTTTGATTTCACCAGGACCAAGCAACCCCTCGAAGCCTCCACTGGTTAAAACACTTGAGTGGGAGCCGCTGGTCCATGTAATGCGTTTGCTCCGTCCCCAACTACTTCCCACTTGAATTTTAAGGCAGGGCGAGCTAAGCAGCTTTTACAGCATGAGCTCCATCAGAAGCCACGTGATGAAAGTCTGGGGACTTTTGTGACCTTGTGAAGAGCGGGGAACCCAAAGGCTTGCTGGAGAGGGAGGGGGCATCTTTTGTCTAGTTCCTTCTGGAATTTTTTTATGATCTTTGTGTTAGTTACTTTTCTAATTGCTGTCACAAAATACCTGACCAGAAGCCACTTGAGGAAGGGTATGCTTACCCTTGATAACAGTTGGAGGGGATCATTCCATCAGGGTAGGAAGGCAAGGTGTCAGCAGGCCCTAGCGAATCCAGTCAGGAATCAGAGAGTACCAAGTGAGGAGGGCTGGGAACCTCCAGGCTGGCTCCGGTGACTCAGTTCCTCCTGCCAGTCCTACCTCCCAGCTGTGGGACATTCCCTTCACACCCCAGGAGTGCAGAAACGTGGGGGCAGTGGGCCGCTCTGCAACAGCAGCCACCACCCCCCCCCCCCCCGTGAACCAGGGGCAGGAATGATGCAGTCCTTAATATCTCCCAGCTGCGAGGCTGGGATTCCAAGGCTAGGTGTCACAGTTTTACCTTCCTCTGTGGCCACAGAGGGAATCCCTTCCAGGCCTCGCTCCGGCCTCCGTCCTGAGCAGTCTTAGGCCATGTCTGGGTCTGTGGACCCCCCTGACTTTGTCTTACTTGGAGGCGTCATGTGAATGCCTGTGTCTGAACATCCCCTTTTGTACAACACCAGCACTGTTACAGTGTGACCTCATTGTCACTAATGTCCTCAATGAATCCATTTCTGAATAAGAGAACATTCTGAAGGCACTAGGGTTTTAGGACTTCCACGTGTGAATCTGGGGGGGTGACAAAAATTGAGTTTAATGGATGCTGAGTGGAATTATATTATCAAGCAGGTAATTCTGGTCCGTTTAGACAGGCATGGGTTCATGTTACAACTTGTGCCGTCGGTGTGAGAAGGCAGAGAAGGTACAACACTGCTGCACAGCCCCAGTGACCTGAGACTGGGGGCCAGGATTCACAGAAAAATGCTTGCTGTGGTGGCTCACGTTTGTTATCCCGGCACTCATATGACAAGATGAAAACAGACTGGAAACTTGCATAATGGCAAAGTTAGCAAGAAAGACCCTGCCTCAAAAACACCATGGAAAAAGAGGGCTGACTCCCAAAATGTTGTAGCTGCACACGCGCACACACACACACACACACATACACACACAGGTACTCTAAGTAAATAAAGGTTGTTCTTCTCTGTTAAATGCAACATATACATGGATCTCCCAGGGTCACACTACAATACAGATTTGGGTTCTTTGGTCTTGAGTAAGATGGAGAACCTGACTGTCTAAATGTAAATAATGGTATTTCTAACCATCAAGGGGAGACGTTGCCATTGAAACTGTAAGTGGCGACCCTCACACACACACAATCTAACAATTTGTTCCTATTTTTACAGCCACTATGCTTCCTCCCAGAGCTCACAGGGTACCACTGCTTCTCCTAGACTTGTGTTTCACAAGTACCCATAGTTTGGAACACACAAAAAATGACCAGGTTAACAAAAATTCAGAGCCTCCTGGGGCTATCTTTGTCTCCATTAGGGGAAGCTAAATGGTTTCTTGTATACCAGGTCTTTCTAGGTTATATCCCTTCCTTGTCTCTATCATCTTTTGATCTCTCAGAGCTGTAGTCTGAACACACTTAGGTCGATTTTGTGATTTAATTCTCCTGAGACCCCAAGCATCATAGTCTATCTGAGGATGGGCTATGGTTTCCAGTAAATCACTATCTAACCAGAGGGAAGACACCAGCAGTATATGTGTGGCAAACCAAGTATTAGCATGCAGACTATATACATCGCTCCCAGCAAACTGTGCAATATAGAAATAGCCAAAGGTTACAAAGAGGGAATTCATCCAGGAGAAAACCTCAATGACCAATAAAAATGTGAAAATGCTTTTGTTCCCATTAGTAATTAGAGAGGCTCAAATTAAAACATTAAAGAAAGATCATGCTTCATTTTTTTAGAGGCATGAACATTTAAAACACTAATTGATGGTGAGAGTGTGGAGAAGTGGGCGCTCAGGTTCATGGACAGGAATTTAAATCAGACTCCAGTTGGCTCTGCTGCTGTGTCAAACATGCACAACCATGTGTCTGTGGAACTCAGCTTCTTCTTTGTTCCTGCCCCACAGAAGCCGGCACGGGTGTGGAAGTGCAAAGATTGTTTAGGGGTCTTTAACCGAGGTGTGCATTATCAACCACCACAAAGCATTGGTGACCATCTAAATGACCAAGTATATACTGCAGACATACCACACAACCAATAAATGCGCAAGGAGACAGCATTTCTTGACTACTTATGAGATAACAGATCCTGTCGTGTTTCTCACCATTAACCCTTTAGTGCACACAAGACCTTCTGAGGTGCATATCATCCTTATCATGTTTTTGAGATCCAGAAACTAAAGGGCTTGCTTGAGGTGCTCAGCTGGAAATGAACCATGAGCCCGTGTCATCCAACCACAGTTTACATATACTCCCAATCATTGCAAGGAGGCACATTCAGGCCACCAGAACAGGGCGGGCACCATACCCTGGTGTATGAGAAGTGTCAATGAATGTGAAAGGCAAGCTGTAGAGTCAGTCATGTGGCCCAATGCTGTATAAACAGTTCTATGCAGACATGCGTAAGGACACAGAAGCGGCTTCGAAGCTCTTACCACCAGAATTGTTCCTAAGAAGGTGAAATAAGTAGACATGGAGGCTGGCAAGATGGGTCAGTGGGTAGGGATGCTTGCCTCCAAGCTTGATGACTTGAGTCAGATCTCTGGAATCCACAAGGTGAAGGAGAGAACTAACCGCTGTAAATCGTTTACCAGTCTCCACTCGTGTTTCGGCGTGTGTGTGTATATGTGTGTGATTGTGAGGGGGACAAGGGGCATCTTTTACTTTTATTTGCAGTAGGTATTTTTAAAGACTATATGCTAAAGTAGCTGGTGTGCGGGGGTGGGGTGTATGTGTCTGTGTGCACACATGTGTTCAGGTGCCCGTGCCTATGTATGCTCTTGTGAAGGCCTCTGTTCAGCATCTCATGTTTTCCTCTACTGCTGGTCACCGTATGCATGTGTGACTCTGGAGGCTACCAAGCAGCTAGACTTGGCCAGCAAGCTCCCAGGATCCTCCATTGCTGGGATTCCAGGCACATACAGCCACGCCTGGATTTCATTCACATGGGCTCTCGTGCTTTCACAGCAAGCGCTTACCCACGGCACCGTCTCCTCAGCCACAGGGTTATATGGTAATGGGTTACTTTGTGCTTAAAATTAATTTTTAACATCAGTCCTGTGGTGGTTGTTTATGATTGCTCTTGTTACCAAACTAGGGGGATAAAAAACCTGACTTAGAGAGAGGCTGGGAGTGTCCCCGCCATCACATGTGGTGACGTGGCTGGTGGCTGGTGGCTGGCGGTGGAAACTATGGTGGGAGAGTTCACATTCTCAGAACTTTCTGCTGGAAAACACAGAATCCTCTACTGCCCTGCCGCCTCAGGAGGGTTCGCTAGCAAGTCACGTCCTTCCTAATTCATCCCTGTCATTGTGTTTCTCCACCTGGGCTGACCCGTTCCCACAACCAGAGGAGAGTAGACTGGGGAGGAGGCATGAAGTTTCTAATTGACTTTCATTTATTGAGCGTGCAGATGTACTGCGTGATGCCTACAGCAGAGATGGTAGATTAAAATAGTCAGCTTTCATTTTTAGGCTGCAGCCAGATGGCCAGTCCGACTTGCTACTGTTTCTGGCACATTATGATTGGCTAACCTGAAAAGGGACGTGCGATCAGCGTGTCCCAGGCTTGATCTCCTCCTCCACACTCACATTCAAGTCTCTCACGCTCAGACCCACTTCCCTACCGAACGTACACCTGTGATCTCGAGACTCACATTGAAGTGATGACAGAGACCTTGTGGCCCTAATCTACACAGCCTCGCATCCGCGTCATCCATAATAGGACACCCAGGGAAGAGTGAAGCAACTTCAGCAGAAAACCTTTGTGGTCACAGGCTGAGCAACCACTTCTTAGCTATAGTACTCAAGTAAGAGCCTTGAGTACTGTAGCTAGCCAATAAGAAGCCTAATTAATATACACCTCTGTATTTATTTGGGAGGGGGCTTGTTTGGTTTGGGTTTTTGAAGGCAGATTTAGGAAGTCCATGAATGCCCGAATAAAAGAGTAACAGATATTTATTGGGGGAGCACTCACACAAAGAAGGTAAATAGCCACTGCGATCTTCTGACCCTGGAGCACTGGGTGCTTTGATGTAGGATGCTCAGACCCTCACCCAAGAGAGAGAGAGAGAGAGAGAGAGAGAGAGAGAGACAGAGACAGAGACAGAGACAGAGACAGAGACAGAGACAGAGACAGAGACAGAGACAGAGAGGTCCCTTCTCCTCCTTATAAGGGATCACGTCTACACACCAAAGCCACACTCTAAGCCAGTACCTCAAATCTATTGGTGGAACAAGATGCCACTACAGGTTTTGAGACTATGCAGCCTTGATTGGCCTGGAACTTACCTGCTTCTGCCTCCCAAATGCTGGAACCAAGGGAATGCACCACCATCATGCCTAGCAGAAACAGGATTTTTCAAGGGGAAAATTGATGAATTGTCCTTACGAAACTGAAAAGCTTCTTTATTTCAAAAAACAGTGTTAAGATAATGAAAGAAAATATTTGCAAAACCACATACTTATTAAAGGACTTTATGCAGAATATATGAAGTATTATAACTTATAAGAAGATAAACAACCCAATTATGAAACAAGCAAACAATTTGATAGACGTTTCATCAAAAAAGAAATATAAATGGCTAATAAACATATCAAATTGCTCAATATCATTAGTCATCATTGGAGAATGCAAATTAAAATCACAATAAGAAACCATTCTACTCCAAGTAGTGTGGCCTATTTATAAAGATAGGCACTACCAAGTGGAAGGAAGGGATGTGTGTAGAGAAACTGAGATCTTCATCCATCACTGATGGGAATGTAAAATAGTACAGCTATTTCCCAATCACTGTGATGTCTCCTAACACATTAACTTTCCATACCACCCAGCTGATGGGGCATATTCTTCTGTGTGTATGTTTCTCTTATTGGTTGATGAAACCAATAAAACACTGACTGGCCAGTAGCCAGGTGGGAAGTATAGGTGGGGCTACCCGACAAGGAGAATGATGGGGAGAAAAGGCAGAGAGAGGCCACCAGGGCCACCATGTAGCTGCAGAAGGAGTAACATGCTGGATTACAGGTAAGACACAGACTCACGGCAATACATGGTTTAATAGAAATGGGTTAATAATTAAGAGGGAGCTAGCCAATAAGAAGCCTAAGCCATTGGCCAAACGGTGTGCAATTAATATACACCTCTGTATTTATTTGGGACCAAATGACTGCAGGCCCTGGTGGGACAGAAACTTCATCTACACCCAGCAATTCTAGAAACCTGCCCAAGGGAAAATGCATGCCCAAATAAAGAGATGTGAGCTGATGTTCCTGGCAGCTTTATTTTCAGTAGAACGTAAAGCTCCATTGACGGGTCAGTTGCTAGCACAGTAGCGTGTAGCAGCACAGCAGCATGCTGTTAAGTAGTAACAGGCAGAAGGTGAAGGACTAATACTTGCCATGGAATCCAGGGGCCTCGGAAACACACTATGTAGGCATGTCTGGCACAGTAGCACACACCTTTAATCGCAGATCTCCTGTGTTTAAGGACAGCTTGTTCTACATAGTGAGTTCCAGGCTAGACAAGCTACAGAGCGAGATCTTGTCTCAAAAAACAACTAAAAAAGCCACAACTACAACAACAATAAAACCATGCTACATTTAAAAAAACCAGATTTGGAAGATTATATATTTTATTCCACCCACACAAAATGTCCACAAGAGACAACATGAGAATGCCCAAGTTGGGTCAGAGGTTGCCTAAGGCTGAGGGTAGGAGCAGCGACTAGTTAGAAATAGGCATGGGGGGTTGGGGGTGATAAAAATGGTCTAAAACCAGAATGACCACAATATTAAGTATATCCATAAAAAAATCAATGATTCTGCACTTAGAATTGTCGGGACTTAGAGTGTACAAATCACACGCCAATAAAGCTGGTGTTTTAAAGAGAAAACTGACAGAGATCCCCATGTGCTTGAGGGACAACAAAACCTTCTGTCTTCAAGGAAGCTCATGACTCACACCAGGGATTGGTTGGTAAGCTAGATCACTTTGAAGACAGAGTACCACGTAGTAAAGGGCGGAGCAGAGAACAGGCCACTCCATCAGACTGTGGTTGCAGTTCTGAGAAACTGCAGGGAACAGCCCTTGGCCTGTGGTGACTTGATAAGCCCATCACAAAGCTGTGGGTGTTTGGTAACATGTGTCCTTCTCTTTACCATGCCTGGGACTCTTCCTCAGATCACTCTGAATGTTTTATACCCTCCTAGCATTGAGATGAGTGGGCCAGCAAGCGGACTGGAGACGTGGGCAAGGATGGAGCTAGAAGTTATCTATGCAAATTCCAGTTCCCATCACTTACTGAATGCATGGCATGGTCAAGGAGTTACAGAGTACTTGGCTTTCAGTTATAGGTATCAACTTAAGGAGAGACAAGGTCGATTTTGGTTCATGTTTTCAGAAGTTCTGCTCCATGGTTAGCTTGTTTCTGTGGCAAAGCAGTTTAAGTTGAGACCTCCCACCTCGTGCCTGTAAAATAAATTAATGACAGACAAGGGAGGGGCGGAGCTCACTCTTCCCTTTCATGGGTTCACTCTAGTGTCCTGGGGGCTTCCTACTGGAGTCCATCTCCCAAGATCCCCGCTCTGAGAATCAAGCCTTCCACTCAGGACTTTAGGTAAACACTTAAAACCTAAAGTATATAGCAAGTGTGGTGTTAAGTCCACAATTCTGTAATGTTTAAAACCATGAAATGAGGAAATCTGCATGGATTTTTGCCCATGGAAATCCACATGGACTCCAATTGTGAATAAAACTCATTGTCTTCTTTCTCAAAATCTCAACTTACCCACTTTGTTCAAAACCCTTTATTAAAGTTTATCCTCGAATCCTTTCTACGTACTTTTTGACATTCTCTTCCAGTTTTCTCTTTACCTCATGTCAGTGGTGACCTAATGAGTGACAATAGCATCCTCTGCATTGTACAAGAAGCCTTTGCCTTCTTTCTCCATCACCTCATATCTGGATCCATCACTTTCCAGTATAAACCAGGAGTAGACTCCCTGCTGTAACATATAGTTTTCCCCGCCTGCCGCTTGGGCCATGCTGAGCTGTCTGAGCCCCCAAATAACACACAAGACACTATATTAATTATGAAGCTGTTGGCCATTTACTTGGTTTCTTATCGGCTAGGTCTGACTTGACTATTAACTCATAATTACTCATATATATTTTACAAGAACTTACCTTTTCTAGGACGCACATGGCGTCACATGGCGACCAGCCTCTTCACTACATTTCCCAGAATCCTCCTAGCTCCTAGTCCCACCTATCTTGTTTCCCTGTTGGCCAACAGTGCTTTATTGACATATACACAGGACTCCCCCATCACCCTGCTACCTTTTAGATTTCAGTTTTTGTTCTGACACCAGTCTGTGTGGCTACAGGTGAACAGGGAGTCACTTTGCATCCAAGGCTGGCCTTGAACTCAGTGCAACCTTCCTACATCAGCCTACTGAGTAATGCCGGCAAGTACCACGGCGGGCGCCGACTTCCCCTGCTCTCTATTGCTCTGCGTATTTACCCATGGGTCCCTCAGCTGGGTCGTGAGTCGGGAGTCATTCTGCCCTCCACATTGCAGAACAGCTCCTTCTCTAGCCAAGCCTTCTGTCTGCTACCCTCAGCTTTCCCACCATCTTGGGCTCTCGTTTCATTTCTAAGTGTTTCCTTCAAGGGTTGGCTGGAGACTCACTCTGCAGCAGAAAAACAGGAAATGGTGGTGCTTTGTCCCTATTTGCTCCTTAGTTTCCCAGACAGCAAATACTCTGTCACTCTGGATTTCTGGGTCTTCTCCAATTATCCCGAGTCTTCCCCGATTCTCTACTCCATCTGTTCCTCCATTCCCTTGTGTTCAAAACTTTTGGGGACTAATGTATTAATTCATACTATGGAAGAAATAACTTAAATATTTGAACCTTGTCTTAAATAATCATCTTATTATAAGTGGATCATCTGTGATACAATTCAGTGTCTCAGCTGTTAAGAGCATTTGTTATTCTTACAAGAGGTCAGGGTTCACCACCGATGGTGAATGCATCTACATTGTTGCTGCTGCCTCTGCTACCGCCAGGCTTTGCTGACACTGGAAGCCAGGTTCTCTAGCCTTTTGCCATAGACATTACCGCCAGTGTGAGACTGCTAAGGAAGTGAGCCTCTCCGTTGTGCTATGGATAATCCAGCCTCCTTAAGGAGGTCCATCTAATAAATCTCTGTCTTAGGGTTCTATTGCTGTGAAGAGACACCATGACCATGGCAACTCTCATAAGAGAAAGCATTTAGCTGAGGCTAGCTTGCAGTTCAGAGGCTTAGTCCATTATCACCATGGTGGGGAGCATGTCATGCACAGCACACAGGGAGACATGGTGCTGGAGAAGTAGATGAGAGTTCTAAATCTGGATTGACAGACAATCAGAAGAATGAGTCACTGAGCCTAGCATGAGCACCTGAAACCTCAAAGCCCACCCCACCCCCAGTGGCATACCTTCTTCAAAAAGGCCATATCTAGTCCAACAAAGCCATACCTCCCAAGTGCTACTCCCTATGAGCCTATGGGGACCATTTTCATTCAACTCCACAGTCTATCATAATCTCAACTCTGTTTAAAAATGCAAAGTTCAAAGTCTCTTCTGAGACTCGTGGCAACTAACCATAACTCCCTGTAAAATCAAAATGAAAACAGATCAGATACTTCCAACATACGACGGCACAGAATATGCATTACCATTCCAAAAAAATGGAAAGGGAAAACAGTGAGGAAATACTGAACCAAGGCAACACCAAAACTAGCTGGGCAAACTCCAAACTCTACAGCTCCATGTCTGATGTCAAAACCCTCTTCAGATCTCCAACCCCTCTCAGTTTTGTTGACTGTAACACACTTCTCTTTTTTAGGTGGTTCCACTCTCTGTCAGTGGCTCTTCTCTGCAGGTATCCCTTGATTCTGGCATCTCCAACATCTTGGGGTCCCATCTTGGGGTCCTCAGTGAAATCCAAGTTTCATTTCACAGCTTCATGCAATGGCCTCTTTGGGCCTCCATGCAAGGACACCCCTGATCCATGCCTGACCTCAGCAGCTTTCCTTAGACATGGAGCGAGATTCTATAACCCTTTCTTGTATCCTTGATTATAAAGACAGAACACATGGGTGAAGCTTACAAGTTTTGCTGCTTGCTGGGGCTGGATCGTAGTCCCTTGTTCAAACACATTTTTGCCTGCTTTTCTGTTTTCCATGGTGTCTTCCACTGCCTAAACTGTCCTGGAACTCTCTGTAAACCAGGATAACCTCAAACTCAGAGATTCATCTGCCTTTGCCTCCTGAGTGCTAGGATTAAAGCTGTGTACCACTGTGTCTGACCCTAAGCTTTTCTTTAATTCTGTTTCACTTTTCTTTATTCTTTTCAAAAGTTGAGGGTTTTGCTCTGAGGTCACTACTCCCTTTATTGGACCTTTCTGTAATCTCTTTATGCTTCCTGATTCACCTTTTTCTCCTCAAACTGTGCATTTTGTATTTTTTCTTGTTCAGCTTGCTCCTTTTCATTATAGATCTGCATAAGTATGGTCACTAATAACCAAGTAATACAGTCCATACTAGGCTGTCTGGAATCTCCTCTGCCAAAGCTGTATTCTACAACTTCAATTTAGCCTCAGAGAGATTCTTTTAAACAAGGGCAGAAAGCAGCCACATTCCTCACCAAAATGTCATCAGAATGATCTCTATGTCACATACTAATATTCTTCTCCTCTGAAATCCCCAGAGCCAGGCCCCCACAATTCGAATTGTCCTCAGCTCCACTGTCCTCCATGGTCCTACAAGTATGAGCCACTGAAGTGTATAGTTGCCAAAGTCCATATTCCTCCAAACAAATACATAGTCAGGCCAAGCACAGCAACAACCTAGACCCTGGTACCAACGTCTGTCTTGGCTAGGATTTCTATTGTTGTGATGACAACAGTAATTTTTATGAAGGAAAACATTTAATTGAAGTGGCTCACTTACAGTTTCAGAAGTTTAGTCCATTATCATCATGGTGAGAATCATGGCGGCAGGCAGGCAGACAGGATGCTGGAGAGGTAGCTGAGAGTTCTACATCTGGATCAGCAGGCTGAAGGAAGAGCCAGTCAGTGGGCCTGGCTTGAGCTTCTAAAACCTCAAAGCCCACCTACTCCCAGTGACACTCTTCGGCCAACAAGTCCACACCTATTCTAAGAAGGCCATGGGTCCTAATCATTTCAAACAATGCCACCCCTTGTAAGTCTATGGGGAACATTTTCATTCAAGCCCCATTAACATACATTCATCCTGTTCCTCTGGAGAGACCTGACTAATACAGCCTCTATCTTTAAATAAAGTATATTTTTAACTTTCACATCTGCATTCAGTCCTTAAGTGGTGTGGTCATATATAAATCAAAGCTAGGAGGATAGTAATCTACCCTGGAATGACCACCGTCTGTTTTTCCTTATGAATCTAGAGACTTTCTAGGCTCTTTTATGAGGTCAGAGGGTTTAAATGCTTCTGGCAAACCAATCCCTTTCTTCTACAGAAAGATAATTGTTTTTCCAAATATCCAATACTGTAGCCAATAGGTCTTTCCTGTGGTTCTCTCTCTCTCTGTGTCTCCGTCTCTGTCTCTCTGTGTCTCTGTCTCTCTCTGTGTCTCTGTGTCTCTGTCTCTCTGTCTCTCTCTCTCTCGTGTTTGTGTGTGTGTGTGTTCTCTCTCTCTGTGTCTGTCTCTCTGTCTGTCTCTCTCTGTCTCTCTCTTTCTGCCGCGCGCGCGCGAGCGTGTGTGTGTGTGTGTGTGTGTGTGTGTGTGTGTGTGTGTGTGTGTGTGTGTGAGTGTGGTGTGTGTGTGTGTATGTGTGTGTACGTATGTACACAGGTTTCATGTTCTCACCAATATGAGCCTTTAGAACTGAAAAGTAACTGGTTAATGACTAATCCTGCATAACAGGAGGAATTAAGAGCAGAATTTTAATTTGAGTTTGAATCTCAGTTCTCACTCTTATAGAAACCTTTGACCTTGACACAAACAAGAGTTATCTGAAAGGAGGGAATCCCAATTGATACAATGCCTCCTTAAGATCCAGCTGTAAGGCATTTTCTTAATTGGTGATTTATGAGGGAGGGCCCAGCCCATTGTGGGTGGTACCACTCCTGGGCTGGTGGTCCTGGGTTCTATAAGAAAGCAGGCTGAGAATCAAGCCAGCTTGCAGCACCCTCCATGGCCTCTGCATCAGCTCCTGCCTCCAGGTTCCTGCCCTGTGTGGGTTCCTGTCCTGACTGCTTTTGATGATGGACTGTTACATGAACTGAGTGAGATAAAATTGTTTCCTCCCCCACTTCTTCTAAGACAGCCTCTTGCAGTCTCAGTTTTCTCATCCGAAATCAGGATTGATGCTGACCCTCATGTACAAGGTTAGAATATAGGTAAATGTGAATAATTAAATATAAAATGATTAGCAAAGTGATAGATCGTACACTCTCAATTATTCTGCTGATTTAGTCATCACTCAGTAATCAAATTTTGTCCCAGATACCTTTTTCATGGACACATGACTCTGCGGGTTCCTGAAACGCAGAAAGACAGGCACTGTCTATTAGGTACCTTTCTGTGCCATGATAAAACACCATGGCCAAAAGCAGCTAAGGAAGAATGGAATTAGTCCCAGACGGTTAGCGTTTGTAATGGGGAAGGCATGGCAGGATTGCAGGAGCAGGAATCTGCCAATCACATGTTGTACACACACGGAGAGTAGAGACAGCACATAGAAACACCCCCAAATCCACCCTGCAGTGATGGACTTCCTCCAGCAAGACTGTATCTCCTAAAGGTTCCATAACCTCCCCCAAACAGCAACCCCCACAGCAGCCAATTATTTCTGAAATGTTGTAAAATACACACCTCACAAAATTGACCAATTTTAATCTTTCTGAATGCCACATTGTTATGCAACCGAACTCTTGAGCGCTTTAATCTTGTTAAATATAAAACTTTGTGCTCTTAAACAAGAACACCCTGCCCTCTTCAGCCAGTGGAGCCCAGCTTTCTCCGTGCTGTCTGTACAAACGGACTGCTCTCGTGGCACCTTACACAATCGAGTCACACGGGTATCTGTCCTCCTGTGTCTGGTTTATTTCACTTGACACAGTGTTCAGCTATGTTTTAGTCTGTGACAGAATTTGCCTTTTATAGAGCTGTATATTAACCTATTGTTCTCGTAAACGTGTTATTTGCTCATCTGTGTAGGCACACTTGGGTGGCCTCCACACAGCTATGGTGAATGATGCTGCTATGAGCATGAATGTGTAGATATCCCATTGGGACCCTGCTTTTGGTTCTTCTGAGTCTATCCCTGAAGAGAGCTTGAAGCATTCTATTCTTTTTTTACTTTGTGGGGCTGGGGATTTCACTATGAGCCTTGTGTGTGGGAGACAAGCTCTACCGCTGAGCTCTCCCAGCCCTCGGGGTGTGTGTGCTGTTTGAGCTGAGGCCTCACTGTGTAGAAAGCTCGTCTAAATCTCCTGCCATCAGCCTCCCAAGCGGGGATTGTAGGGAAGAGCCAGCATGCCTGGCTCCTCTCGTTTAAGTGTGTGTGTGTGTGTGCACATGCACGAGCGTGTGTGAGAGAGAGAGACAGACAGACAGACAAACAGAGAATGAATATGTGAATATGTATGTGTTTGTGTGTGTAAGATGGTCATATGTACATGTGAATGTGTTTGTATGTATGTGTGTGTTGTGTTGTGTGTATGAGAGAGACTGAGAATGAGACAGAGAATGAATGTGTGTGTGTGGTGTGCGCATGCACATAAGAGAGAGACAGACAGGTAGAGAGAGAATGAATATGTAAATATGTATGTGTTTGTGTGTGTAAGATGGTCTGTATGTATGTGTGTGAATATGTGTTTGTATGTATGTATGTTAGATGTGTGTGTTGTGTTGTGTGTGTGAGAGAGACTGAGAGTAGACAGAGAATGAATGTGTGAATGTGTGTGTGTTCGTGTGTGTGTGTGTGTGTGTGTGTGTGTGTGTGTGTGTTGTACACATGACTATGGAAGCCAGAGGCTGACACAGATATCACTCCTCAGGAACTTACGGTGTTCTTTTGGGTTGTTTTTGTTTGTTTGTTTTGTTTTGTTTTTTTGAGATGAGATCTCCCACAGGCTTGAGGCTCACCTGCTAGTCTAGGCCAGCTACATGCATAGCCCCAAAGTCCACCTTATGCTTCTCCAGTGATAGGTTTGCAAGCATACAACCTTGTTCTGCTTTTCGTTAATGTGTATTCTTCAGATCAAACCTGGGCCCTCATTGCGTGCATAGCAAGCGTTTTCCTACCAAATGGGGGCAGTCCCTATCTTTAATTTTTCGGCAAAGCCTCCTACTGTTTGCTCCAGTGTGGATCACCCTTTCAACGGTCTTTTCCCAAGCTCCAAACATCATCAGACGCGGTGGCTCCATCCCACAGCTGCCTCGAGGTTCCTGCTCTACAGCTATGGAGGGCCGCCATCTTTATCCCGCCATTCACCTAGACAACCCCACAGCTGACTGTAGGCTGCTGCTATTTGGGGCTTGGGCAAGCTCTCCTGGGCCTGGTGCCCTCACAGTCAAGGCTTATGGAAGGATCCCCACGTGTCAAGCGCTGGGCTATGCACCTTGCTACATTTATTTAATCCCCAATCCCCCGGGTTCAGAGTTGGTGTGAATACTTGGTTTTAACAAGTATGACTCTCACACTTAACTGCACACTGAAATCACTCATGGTGGGAGGTTTGTGAAAAGACCACTAGCGGCGCTGGGGGTACAGTCCAGTGCGGAAGCACTTGCCTAGCACGGTCCGCGTCCCGGGCTCCTCACCTATTCCGAGGATAAGGCACAATGCTGACTCCAATGCAAGATTAACTATGAAGCCCGACTTAATTTTTTAGTTTTAGTGTGTATGTTAGGGTGGGGGAGCACATGTGAGTGTAGGCGCCTGCGGAGGCTCGAGACTCTGCCTGATGCTGGGGTAACTGAGAGACACCTGGTGTGGCTGCTGGGAACCAAACTCAGATCTTCTGCGAGAACAGTGTGTTCTAGATCACGGAGTCATCTCTCAAGGCCCCAAACCAGGACTTATCAAAAAGACAGACTCAGGAGTGCCCCAAAACCTGCTGAATCATAACCCACATTTTAAAAAGAACCCCCTGGGAATTCCTCTGTCCATTAAAGTCTGAGAGGAAAGGCTACTACCTCTGAGCACAGCGCACTTGTAATTCCAAAAAAATCAACTCCCGCGGACCAATAAAACTTTCACCGGAGGGTCTCCAGAATGACTCTGTCACAAAGCAATCCATCTTTCTGACAGGACACCACACCTACCTCAGAGGCATGGAGCAGAAGGCATATTTGAGATTTTTAATTATACGACAGTTCCTCGTGGTTGAATGTTTTCGTGTTTAAGCAGAAACATTATGATTCCTGCATCCTTCTTTATAATCCTCAAACTAAAGTTTCCAAAGTCAAAATCAAACTCAGAGATCAGGAGTCATATCTATATGGAGAAAATAAAAGGATTCCTTTTAATCTCAGGGCAAGTTTTTGCTTGTTTTACTTATGTACCTGATAACCACCAGAAATATTTTCTTTCGGATTTGAAGCGAGCGTCTACTTGTGGAGTCCTGCCTGCAGCGCCTCGGCTTCTCCCAAGAATCTAACACTGTCACATGCACGGAGGGCCCGTTTTCCAGCTTTATATTAAAACAACAAATTGGCACTCACCTGTGCCAAACCCACAAATATTTGTACAATTAAGCAGCAAGCTTTGTAGTTAGAAAGAGATGTGAGTTCCTTCGAAGTCTGGCGCCAAGTAGATTTTTTTCTTTTTTCTTTTTGGTTCAACTAGACTAAACCAGATTAACAATATCAGATAAATAGAACAATTGTCAAGGTGTTCAGTAATAAGTTGGTGAGTTCTAGTTAATGGGTGTCTAATTCAACAGCTCTGATACTTGGAAGGTCTTAAGAACTCCCAGGGAGTATCCTATAGACAAATTTATTGGGAAGTCATTAAAAAGAGAGGTGTTTACTGGATTTCTTTTGGAGACCAGAAATCAAGGAATATGTGTGAGTTGAACCCTAGAGCCCTATACAGTCACTGTGGTGAAGCCTGCTGACTCTATGCTCCATCCGACCTCATTATTCTGTGTGGTACTGTGTGCTAGTCTTCCATGATGCAGCCTTTGACTTCCGGTTCCCATGCTTTGCCTGGTTATGATGCTAAAGCAAGTCAAGGATCCATGGCAGCCCAAATCCCATCCCTGGAGCAGATGTAGTGTAGGCCATCAGCTTCCCGTCCATATCTAAGTAGCAGCTGTTCCTTTGCTATCCTTCTGGAAGGGTTAATTACTCTAAGGACACTAACCATCCTTTGCTTGGACGAGACGCAAAGATGTCTATACCAACTGACAAGTCCTTCTAGAAGACCATTCAGTCTGTGAACTCCGCAGAAGGGGTGTGACCAAGTGACCCTGACCCCCAGCATGAATGGACTCAGCTGAATCTCCTTTAGTCTACACCACCATCCCGGACTCTCTACATTACTGAACATTTTTAACCATAGAAAGAAGCATGCAGACTCCCTGATAATAGTGAACAGGAACCCCACTCCTTCACTTAGCAAAGCCCATCCTGATCCACCAGTTCCCTCCGTTGCTGCAGGGAAGAGAAGGCATTTCTGAGAAGTTCTTGTAACAGTGTAGCAGGGGTTTCTATAAATATGGTATGTTTGGAGAGATGCTGTAGGGCCATGGCTCAGCTGCCGGAGCTCTGCAATGAGGGCGTCTAGGCAGCGTGAATGCTGAGGACGGAAGCGTATGATGCCACAGCACTGAAGTTCTTGGTTTGGAGTACACATTATGAACCCTTTGTGGAGCATGTCTGCAAGCTCTGTGCACAAATGAGCTGAAGGTGAAGAGAAGACATTAGCAGGGGATGTGAAAAACAGTCCTCCACGAACTGCACCAAAAAAGCAGCTGCCATCTATTCCCAAAAACGCTCTGCCCATAACGAAGCCTACATCTCCAGCCCCAGCAGCACAGTCAAAAATGGCACCCATGCTTCCTACGGACCCTTCTACCTGGAATATTTGCTTCTTGCAGAATTTACATTGGTAGTGAAGCAGAAGCTACCAGGTGACTACGTACAGCCATCGTACCGCTCCGCATTAGTGTAGTTTGGCATAATATTCATATGACACGGGCTGTATCAGGATGGTGTGTTCAAGTTTACAGTGCATATTCTTGATAACTATCTAGCGGGCGACTGTCCACGCTTGCTGTCTGACATTCCCGTCTTTCACCGGCTAGTTGATTCTACCTCAGGAGAACTGGATGTGAAGAGAGCATTTGCAAAGTGGAGGCGGAACCATAATCATACATGGCAGGTCTTAATGTACGCAAGGAGAGTCTTCTACAAGATTGACACAGCAAGCCCCCTAAACCCAGAGGCTGCAGTACTGTATGAAAAAGACATTCAGCTTTTTAAGAGTACAGTGGTTGACAGTGTTAAAGTATGTACTGCTCGTTTGTTTGACCAACCGAAAATAGAAGACCCCTATGCAATTAGCTTTTCTCCATGGAACCCTTCTGTACATGATGAGGCCAGAGAGAAGATGCTGACTCAGAAAAAGAAGCCTGACGAACAGCGCAATAAAAGTGTTCATGTTGCTGGCCTGTGATGAGTAAAGCCTGGCTCAGTACAACCTTTCAGTAAGAAGAGAAAACAGTGGCAACCTAAGAGAAGGTGGATCTGGTGCACCATGCACTTTCCTGCTGGACTCTGGCCTAGTTAGAGCTGACTAATGGCAAAGGACTGCCTGAAGAGTAAACCACGTCAGCAGTGACTGCCTATCAGTGTTGTGTATGCGTAGGTTCTGACAGCAGGTTGCAGAGACCTCTTATTACGTAATGCGTTACTTCTGTCAGAAGTGTCAGGGTGCTTCTAGTTCAGTACTCCAAATTATTGGGGACCTTGAGGCTTAAGTATTTTTCTGAATATGTTAGAGGTGAGTTGTGTTTACTTTAACAGAGCAGAGAGAAATGAGCACTGTGTAGTAGTTGGAAGTTGGTGGTTTCGGCTGTACATGTGGTAGGTAGGTCGTGAAGAAAGGTGTAGAGAAGAGATTCCAGAGTGCAGCACTTTCAAGTACAAGACTGGCTTTCCGGCTTCAGCCTGCTGACTTGCTGTAAACGTCTATCTCAGAGCATTAGGAAAGTAGGCAGAACCAGGATGCTTGTTCATAGGTTTTTGTTTTGTTTTGTTTTTAAAGCAAATTACTGTATTTTTATGGCAGGAGGAAGAAAAAGTGTTAAAACGGTTTCTAATGAAGTCAGGTATTTAAATGGTGAAAGACTGATGTGTTAGTACAGATGAAATAAACCAATAAATGATTGATTGTCAAAAAAATATGGTGTGTTTGGTTTTCCTCATGGTCATTGTTGTGTAGGGCTCTGCTCCAAGTGGATTCCAGGAAAGCTGGGTTAGACACAGGTAATCAAGCACTCTGTGTCCAAAGGCACGTTCCCTGTGATCCTTTGCCTCCTGACACAGCATTGATTTTTTCAGAAACTCTACCATCTCCGGATGTCACAGGTCCTGGTGGCCCACCACAAAATGCCCAGCCTTCCACCCCAGCCAGGCTCTAGCTCGGATTCCTTAGTGTGTATGTATCCAAAGCAGAGACCACAGAATCCAGAAGCATTATTACCCTTACCCACCTGCATCCTCCAAGGGTCTGCATCAGGCATTCTCTGGGGGCAACAGGCATAGCCAGCTGGCTTTACATACCGTGCTACAGTGACCACAAGTGCATTGTGATTATTAGTTATTGATTATAGCTGCAGTGTATAGTCAGTCCTTATAGAAAATAGACTTCTATAAAATAGTTTTAATTATCTTAAGTGGTATTGATAGCCTAAGGAAAAAAAAAAACAAACTTATTTCAGACTTCAGTCCATTGTGTCTAAGCACTGAACTGCCCCTGTTTGTCCAAGGGCTTCCTAGGAGGTCAAAGTCCTATTAGTGTTGGGCAGTGCTGAACTTAATCACATGCCTCCATGTCAGGCATGTATGATTGAATTCAGGGATTTCAAGATACAGAGCTATCCTGTCGGAGGGGAAGACATCCCCTCCTAAGTGACCCAGACTTCATGAAGATTCATCCTGTTGATATGGCTAACCCTATGCTCTCTATAACACCTGAATGGCAAACTTTGGTGTGAAGTAAGTGCCCCGCGTTGTTTGACTCTTCCTACCTTCTTATAGTTTGTGGTGAAGTTCTATAGCCACTGTGAAAATGCCCCCAAACACCCACATAGCTCGCACAAAGCAGGTTGATCAAAGGATGGCAAAGTCTGATAAAACCGGTAGACTTGAGTGCAAACAAGGGTCATAGGCCATTGATTGTGGTTTAAATGAGTCTAAATAGTGCTAATGTTTGGCATTCAACAAAATTAAGAAATCTGACATTGGACAGTCTTCAAATTTTCATGGGTTCTCTTCAAAATCTTTGCTTGTACAGCATTGTAGAGGTGTTCACACCCTCATAGGGGTGTCCACACCATCATAGGGGTGTTTACACCATCACAGGGGTGTTCACACCTAGGGCAGTGAGCAGACAGCCATGTTTTCAAACTGAGCTGAATTATTTACTGAAGGCCTCACCAGCCAATGCTCACTACGCAGGCCATCTCAGCACAGGTGCATGGAACAACACTGGTGACATTCCGTCTACTCGTCCTGGTCTCCAGTTGAATTACACAGCCTCATCCATTCTCATTTACAGTAGAGTGTGGGAACACCCTGACCACATTGTGAACTATTTAACAATCAAACCTGTTCTACGCCCTTCTCCTGCTTTCACTCAGTCCTTACGTCCATCTGATGAGGTAGGTGTTGTTGCCATCTACACTGGATAGATGAAAACGTGAAGTATGGAGAGGTTCTACTGTTTGCCCAAATTCAAAGGTGGGTATCAGGACTCAAACTCTAAGCTCACAAGAGAATATGCAACACTGTCATTGCTTCGCTTCATCAGCAGAGGACCTCAGCCAGGAGCAGCCAGACGGCAGAAGTGCTATGTCCTTCAGGTGAGAGAACAGACAGGCCATATTTCCCCGGCCCGCCCCCAATTGTTCTATGACAGAAAAAGTCACCAGCACTGTAGACCGGTGGCAGAATTTATGAGAAAACTGTCATGCTGGAGAAATAACTCTGAAATCCAGAGTCGGAGAGAGGGTGTCTGGGGAAGTTGCCATGGAGGTAGGAAGAAGTAGGCAGAGTGGAGATTAGTCCTGTGGGTTTGTGCTAGCCAGCTGTCTTACTTCTCTATTGCTGTGACAAAACACCATGATCAAGACAACTTATGAAAGAAAGTGTTTAATTGGGCTTTTGGTTCCAGAGGATTAGAGTCCATGATGGCAGAGCAAAGGTATTGTGACAGGGACAGCTGGGAGCTACATCTTAATCCACAAGCAGAGGACATAGAAGGAACGCTGCCATAAGTGCTTTGACACCTCAAACCTGCCCCCAGTGACACATCTTCTTTAACAAGACCACACCCCCCAATCTTTCCCAAACAGTCTACCGCACCTGCTGTTGGGGCTGTCTTTGGGCTTTATTGATGTGAAGAGACACCATGACCACAGCACCTCTTATAAAGAAAACATTTCATTGGGTCGGCTCACTTACAGTCTCAGAGTCCACCATGATCATAAAGGGGAGCATGGCGGCGTGCAGGCAGACATGCTGCTGGAGCTGAGTGCTACATCTTGCAGACAACAGGAAGTTGACCGACTGTGACACTTAGTGAAGCTTAAGTAAAAGAGACCTCAAAGCCCGCCCCCAACGTGACACACTTCCTCCAACAAAGCCGTGACTACTCTAACAAAGCCATACCTCCTAATGGTGCCACTCCTTATGAGGACCAATTACATCCTAACTACCACTGGGGCATACTCATTCAAGCATCCACACCAGCTGTGCAGAAGGCAGGCTATCCTTGAAGAAAGAGCAATGAGAATAAGAACCCCAGAATTCCTGGTGAGCATTGCCCCTTGTAGGAGGAAACAGTGTTCTGGCATTAACCATGTGACTTATTAGAGGCATATACAGATGAGGTAATAAAAGGCTGGTTTACCGCACCGCTAACACACCCACTTTAGGCATGACCAAAGATGTATACGGACGTAGGCAGTGAACTACGTCACTAGCCAGGCCCACTTTTGGGCATGGCTAGGGGCGTTACGGAGGAAGATATAAAAGACTGAGCAGCAGAAGTCTAGCTCTCTTTTCCAGCTTTCCTGCTTCCAGTTTGGTGGCAGAAAACTACTCGGCTCATCTGGGTTACTTGTTTGTCTCTTGTGAGTAATTTCTACAATAAATACTTATTTTTACTTTCAGTAAGTGTGCCGTTTATCATCGCAGCATCAGCCACTCAATAAGGCCGAAAAAGAATCAAAGCTTAGATACCAATCAATAACAGTGGCAATGGCAACGATGACAGGAAGAGGCCAAAGTTCACTCTATGGGTCACCCATAGGCACCCGGGCTTCCAGCTTCAAAGTCAGGATGTCTAGGTACCATACCAGCCTCTTCTATGGCAGTAAGCTACCAGCAAAGTCAGTGGCCCACAACAGCAGGCAGCCTATCTCCTGGAAGAGGAGGTGCTCCGGGCCCAGCTGTCTGAGTGACAGTTCCATCTACCATGGCTCCAGAGTGTACACTAGTGCCCTTTGAGACCTGGATCCTAGGTGAGAGGGTGGCAGAAAATGTGAGGGCAGACTTTTCCATGGAGAGGTCATATAAAGACAATAAAGCTTTGTCTGATGGGTTTGGGCTCCAACTCTGACCCAACCATTCCCTTGCAACGATGCAGCTCTCATTCCTAAGTCCCGATGGGAGAGTCACACAGCCTCCCTGAACCCATGTCTGAACTGAGCCTGGTACTATTATCTAATTCACTGACACAGCATCCGGCATGCTGCTGGAACCTGACATTATAGACCTGCTGTAGTGATTCTTTCTTACACATGCCCTAAACCTCATCTTCCCCATGAAATGGTGTCACTTCACAAGGCCATTGTGAAGAATTACACAACTCGCAGCTCAAAATGCTTGGCAGAGAAGACTCTTGAAACCCGAGCAAGCATGCTGTCCGTGTAGGCCTCTCCTCCACATGCCTCTGGTGGGCACACTCATGAGGCTCAGGAGAAGGATTCCATTTTCTTTTTTTAGTGGCACTTTCTGAACACAGTGGAACCTGTTCACAGGGCTTGTCCAGTCCCACAGACAAGCTGATTTGTGATTCCTGAATATGACAACCTGCTCCTTGAAAACAAAACCAGCGTGGTCTTTCTGTGTTTCTCCATCTTCAAAGAACCCTCTGCCTTCCCCCTTAGTGGTGACCATGGCTCAGTCCCTTTGCAGAGCGTGGGGGGACTTGCAGGTTTTTTGAGCAATGTCCCTTTTTGCCTTCCATTGTGGGTCCTACCTACCTTGGCAGGGGAGGGCATGTCTTACAGGTAAAAACCCAACCATTTTTAACTTCCATTGCAGCGGCTCGTCTTGAGACGAGAACAGTCATAAAGGCCTGAGACATCTTTAGGCAGACGTCTTTACTCTTACGTGACAGTTGGCTCCAAAGATCAGTGAGTGTTGTGCTGTGTCCTTCCTGTGATCATACAGCAGTGATTCCAGACTGTTCTTTTTTAAACTTCACATGCTCCAATGTGATTTCAACAGTGCAGATTATTATTGGGCTCATGCCATTTAAACTTGACCTCTAGATATCAGTACTAACCAAGTTTAACCTTAAAGCAGACGGACATTTCATTAGTCTATGTCTATAACAATCTGATGAGTTGGGTTGGCGTTGGAACAAGGAAGTTCAATTGCCAGAGAAGGATGCTAATTTTATACTTTACACACAGAGAAAGTCCAGAAATAACCTTCTTACAACATGCTGCTTGAAGCCAAGCATTTCAAATCCACTAAATTAAAAGGTATAAGCGTCCATGGTCAAATTTAGAAAAGCTGCTCAAGTCCCATAAACCCTTTGAAAGCCTATTTGGAGTTATTCTCTCCATTTGGTGCTTAGTGAAGTCCAAATACGTACTTTAAAAACTGCGTGGTATTTGATTTATATAAGCTTACTGAAGTTGTCCTATCCTTTTTGAATGTTAGCAGTGACAATATTTTCTTCGAGGTTATCATTTATTGGCACTTCTTCATTCCACGGTGTGATATATTTAAGAGCACTGTGTTTTCACAATTCGGTTCCCTAGGGACCACTTGCAGGAGACTGAGGGCCTTCATCTTAGAACCTGTGCAGACTGTCTAATTTGGGAATGCTATTCAGTGAGATAAATGGAATATAGTGTGAACAGAAACATATTCACACACACACACGTTCTCTTTTTCCTTTGGTGTGATAAAACATGCTCATCTAAAGTTACCTAGGGAAGGAAAAGATTTACTTAGTTTACACTTGCAGGTCCCAGTCCGTCGCAGAGGGAAGTCGGGAGAGGACTTGGAGCAGCACAGAGAAGAGCACTGCTTGCTGCTCTGCTGCCCTTCTTATACAGTCCAGGACCACCTTGCCTGCGGATGGTGCCACCCAATACCTCAACTGAAGCTTTTAGAGGACTCAAGGATGTGTCGGGTATACAATTAAAGCCAACTAGGGCACACTATACATATGCATATACACAAATTCTTGAGAAAAGAGTTTTATAGCAAACAAAATTGTGGTATAAGAATAAAATAATGAATAAATAAAAATAGTAAAAGGATGAAAGGAATTCATGAATTAAAAACAATGATTTTGTTGCCCTCTAGGTGTTTACCTAATGTGCTTAGATGTGTATATATATATGCATATATAATAGTCTTATTCTTATTTACTCCTCACACTAATCCTAAGGAGCTAAGTTTCAATAGAGAGTGGTAACTCTCCCAATGTCCAAACAAGGCACAGGGTCTGGAGGTTGACCCCTGTTTCCTACAAGGACACCTGATATAGAAATAAGAGGACAAGACCCCCCCCCTTTGTTTTGTTTTTCAAGACAGGGTTTCTCTGTATTGCTTTGGAGGCTGTCCTGAAACTCTCTCTGTAGACAAGGCTGGCCTCGAACTCACAGAGATACGCCTGCCTCTGTCTCCCAAGTGCTGGGGTTAAAGGCGTGTACCACCAGCACCCTTTTTCTTGTCAGAGAAGGCAAGTAGAAGGCAAAGGTCACTAGGAAACTCATTTGTGCTGCATGCTTACTAAATTTAGACTGCGTGGGAAAATGCTTTTGGTTTCATATAGAAAATGTGTAGAGCTGATTCATGACAGTTCTCATCGATCTATGAAATATGCGTGGTAGAGTTTCAAGAGAACCACTAACAGAATAGAGTGTGTAGCAAGCAAGCTGATAAAAAGGGAACTACTCAACTTCAAAAAGAAAGCATGAAATCTACTTTCTAAAAGCAAGGAGAGGAGAGCATAGGAAAAAGGATGGCAGATTTGAGGTTAAAAAAACATTAGTAACTATAATAAGAATATTTGGACAACATCTAAGTTAAATCAGAAATTTTTCAATTTCAATTTTTAAAATTCAGCAATATTCTTATTATTAAACAATACTCAAAACATGGCAATATAGGAAGTCTGAGAATAAAACTGTAGAAATAAACTAGCAAATGTAGATTGGCATAACTATAATCACAGTAACAAAAGCATAAGAAATTATCACGAAGCCGGGCTTACAAACAACAGTTTATTATCTCACAATGGGCTTAAGTGGAGTCTGGCATTTTACACCTGTCTCTGTGCTCAGGTCCCCATATGGTGGCATCTAGGTGACAGACCAGTGATGGTGGGTGGCATCCTCACAGGGAGGCATGACTGGGGACTGATTGCCTTTGAGCAGCACTGGATTGTTGACACAATTTTTTCTTTCTGCCACAGACCCGAGTTGTCCCTTTTCTTGTTGTCTGCTGACCAAGCACCCTGTTCCACTCCTAAGCCACTCTCAGATTGGCTCTGGGGCCCCTTGGTCTTAAGAGAGCCCCTCTGTTCTCTCCTCCTGCTCATTGCTCTGGGGCTTTCGATTTTGTTGCAGCTGGTGAACTGCACTTTAGTCTCAGGCTATGTGCTTGGCCAGTGCAGACCCTCTCCTTTCCTGAGGTCATTTATGACACCACACAGTCTTGGGTTAAATCTAGTGACTTCACTGTCCCAGAGTATATATGGGGTATATACAGGGAGTGGAGAGGAATCTTGGGGCGGTCATGTTTTATAATTCTGCCTCCTGCATTGGTTGTGAGCTGTGTCAGTGAGCTGGACACAATCTTGGTCAAGTTGTCGAGAAAATGCAAAACAGTAAATTGTGCTTAAATTACTAAAATATCTTAGGATAAGTAAATTGACATTTGTTAAAAAAAATCATGGGAAAATTCAGAGCTACCTACTGTCACAGATACTTCAATGTATTTCTCCCAACTGAGGGAACAATAAATACCATTAGAAAAGCACAGCTAGGGATCTTGGTCCACAGCAAAAACTGTAGGTACGCATATCGCTGAGCTATCTCTCCGGCCCCAGACGTACTTTCAAAGGAGTATATGAAGAAATTTAACAGTGAATTTGAACCTGAAGTCAGATCTGGTCTGTCATAGGTTGGCTGCTCCTACAAGCTTTGGGCCACCACTGTGTCAGCATACCCTGCAGGCAGGACCCCATTTTCAACATGGCTAGTGTACAGAGGCCTTCCCATTCGGAAGACACCAGATGTGGGGTGAAGGCTCTGTGTTGGCACCAGATCAACAGCTCCACGTTCACTGAGTTGCATAGGCATTGCCTTCAGCAGTGGGGCTTTGCTGTCACCTTCGTGGAGAGCAACTATACAGTCTTGGCCACTCCAAGGTAGGTCTCGTGTTCAGGAATAGTTGGCCAACTAATAATGGACTCCATGTTTTGTGTGTGTGTGTGTTTTTATTTAGTTAAGGGGTTTTGTTTGTTTTTGTTTTTTCAACGTTAATATATTTTGTTTCCGGTTAGGGGCTTGTTGCTGTCTTGGGGTTTTGATTTATTTTTTGAGAAAGAACTTAAAGTTGGGTGGAGAGGGAGGAGGAGAGGATCTGGAAGGACTTGGGGGAGTGGAAAAATATTAAAATATGTTTGAATTTTAAAGTTGTTTTAAATAATAAAACTATTTTTAAAAGAGTAAGCATTAGAAGGACTAGGACATGAGAACTTGTTGGGGTAGTTGTGGTGTTGCTGGAGGAAGTGTGTCACTGGGGATGGACTTTGAGGTTTCAAAAGCCCACATTAAGCCTGTGTTGCTCTCCCAGTCTGCTGATCAGGATGTAGCTCTCAACTAGGGCTCTGGCACCACGTCTGTGGCCACCACGCCTGTGGCCACGCTTTCCACCATAATGATAATTGGAATAATACTCTGAAACTGTAAGCCAGCCCCAATTAAATGTTTTCTTTCATATGAAAAAAACTTAGATTAAATTCAATAATTCCTAGAAAAGTGTTATTTATCAAATTCTATGTTTCAAAAAATTATTTTCAAATGTACTGAAAACTTGATTGTCATTGCAGTGGTACTGAGAGGTTGGGCCTTTTTATGGGTGTTTATGTCAGAAGGACTCTGGCTTCATGACTGAACAAAAAAAAGCTGTGGGGAAGAATGTTGTTTTTTTTTTTTTAAATCAGCTTACACCCTTCAGCCTTATGTGGCAAAACAAGATACCCTTTGCCAGAATTAGCTCTTCCCAGCCTCTGGAATCCTGAGCTGATAGATTTCTATTTGTTATAAATTTCCTAGTCTGTGATATTCTAATTTAATACCACAGATTTGATTAGTACATCAAAGGCTTTTTTAAAAAAGATTTTTATTTTTAACTGTGTCTGTGTGTATGTGTTTATGTGTGTATGGACATATATATGCACACAAATCCAGGATGCTTTGGATGCTAGGTGAGGGTATCTGATCCTCTGGTGCTGAAGTTACAGGAAACTGGTTATTGGGAGATAAACTGGGGTCCTCTGGAAGAGCAGAATATATTCTTCACCACTGAGCCATTTCTCCAGTCCCAAAGTTTATCTGGATGACCAACAAAAGTTGTGCTTCCTTATAAACTCTAAAACTACCTTCTACAAGAAAGACCAGCCAGTACAAGTTTAAAAGTACAAAGGGATTTAGAATATTTGAAAAGAGGGCATACTTTCTACTTCAATTTATGAACACAATATACTTCGATAATAGAACTACCCAATGAAATTTCATGTGTACACAGCTGCAAGCCTTTACAACAACATATGGACAAAATGATTCAAGAAGCATATAAAAAACAGATGAAGTAGTGCATTCCTTTACTGTCAGCCCTTGGACAGAGATCCTGTCTCGAAAAGGGGGGATATAAAAAATGTGACACCCACTTCAGCAGCAGCACACATCCTAAAATACTAAAATGAGAAGAATATGGACAAAGATTAGTGCGGTGGTTTGAGAGAAAATGGCCCCCAAAGGGAGTGGCACTATTAGGAAGGGTGGCCTTTTGGAAGAAAGTTGTCACTGTGGGAGTGGGTTTAGAGGTCTTCTATGCTCAAGCTTTTTCCAGTGACTGTTCACTTCCTGCTGCTTATACAAGATGTGGGGCTCTGAACTCCTTCTTCAGCACCATGTCTGCCTGCACACTGGCATGTCATTCCATGATGAAAATGGGCTAAACCTCTGAACTGTAAGGCATCCAATTAAATGTTTTCCTTCATAAGAGTTACCATGGTCGTGGTATATCTTCACAGCAATATAAACCATAATTAAGGCAATTAGCATGACCCCTGTGCAAGGGTAACATGCAAACTTGTAAGCTGCTCCATATTGAAAAAATTATGTCATGACAATTTTAGATTTATGGCTTAGATAAGGACAGTGTAATGTTGGGGGAAAGATCTAAAAGTAGCAGTTAACTCATTAGAAGATTCAATTAAGCATTCATATCTTAGATTTAAAGAAGAGAGCTATGCTGTTACTAAAATAAAATACAATGAGAAAAGATATTTGCAATATATCTGCAGATATATAATCTGATATATGCCATATAACTGTTTCATATATATATGTATGTATATATCATACTGATATGTGGGTGCAATATATAATGTCTATATTTACATATACATTATTTATATTCTTAGAGAAATAACAGAAGGAAAATATCAGAATGTCTATAGTTTTTTCTTTTTTTAATTTGAATTAGAAACATGCATGCTTCAAATGTCAATCCCAGCTCCCCTCCCCTTGTCCTTCCACCAGCCCCCCCACACCCCCCCACCGCCAGCCCAATCCCCACATCATTCCCCAGGGAGGGTGAGGCCCACATTGGGGGTATCTCCAGAGTCTGTCATTTCATTCAGGGCAGGACCTAGGCCCTTACCCATGTGTCCAGGCTGAGAGATTATCCCTCTATGTGAAATGGGCTCCCAAAGTTTATTCATACCCCATGGTAAACAGTAATCTACTACCCAAGGCTCCAGAGATTTCCTCCCTGGCACTATATTCATGGAGTCTGGATCTGTTCCCCGTTAGCCTCTTAGCCATCAGTCTGGGGTTCAAGAACTCCCCCTTGTCCAATCAGCTGTCTTTGTGGGTTTCACCATCATGATCTTGACCCCTTTGCTCATCACTCCTCCATCTCTGTCACTAGGTTCCAGGAGTTCAGTGTTTATCTGTGGGTATCTGTCTCTGCTTCCATCAGTCACTGGATAAAGGTTCTAAGATGGCATATAAGGTAGTCATCAACATTATCATCAGGTAGGGGCTATTAATGTAGTCTCTCCACTATTACTTAGTTTTCCAGGTGGTGTTATCCTTGCAGATCTCTGGAAACCTCACTAGTGTCAGCTCTCTCCTCAAAGCTATAATGACTCCAACTATTATGGTATCTCTCATCCTGGTCTCCTCTATTCTTACCCCAACTCAACCTTCCTGCTCCCCCATGTCTTCTTCTACTCTCCTCTTATCCCCCTCTCTTTTTCCTGGTTCCCTCTCCCCTCCCCCCAGGAGATCGTGCCTCTTTCCACTTCTCTGGAGGTATAATGCATATCTCTTGAGAACCTCCCTGTTTCCCAGACTCACTGCCCCTGGGATTGTAGGCTGACACTCCCCTGATACATGTCTAAAATCCATATATGAGTGAGTACATACCATGTTTCTCTTTTTGTGACTAGGTTACTTCACTCAGGAAGGTTTCTTCTAGTGCCATCCATTTGCCTGCAAATTTCAAGATTCCATTGTCCCCCCCCCCCCCCGCTGAGTAGTACTCCATTGTGTAAATGCACCACATTTTCTCTATCCACTCTTCAGTTGAGGGGCATCAAAGTTGCTTCCAGGTTCTAGCTATTACAAATAGTGCTGCTATAAACATAGTGGAACAGACATACTTGTTGTATGAATGGGCATCTTTTGGGTATATGCCTAAGAGTGGAGTTGCTGGGTCTTGTGGTAGATTGATTCCCATTTTCCTGAGGAATCTCCATACTGATTTCCAAAGTGGTTGTACAAGTTTGCACTCCCACCAGCAGTGGAGGAGTGTTCCCCTTTCTCTACATCCTCTCCAGCATAAACTGTCATTGGTAGATTTTGATTTTAGCCATTCTGACAGGAGTAAGATGATATCTCAGGGTTGTTTTGATTTGCATTTCCCTGATGGCTAAGGATGTTGATCACTTTCTTAAGTGTCTCTCAGCCATTTTAAACTCCTCTACTGAGAATTCTCTATTTAGTTCAGTTCCCCACTTTTTAATTGGGTCCTTTGGTGTTTTAAAGAGTAGCTTCTTGAGTTCTTTGTGAATTTTGGAGATCAGCCCTCTGATATGGGTTAGTAAATATCTTTTCCCAATCTGTGGGTTGCCTTTTTGTCTTCCTGACTGTGTCCTTTGTTTTACAAAAGCTTCTCAGTTTCAGGAGGTCCCATTTTATGATTGTCAATGTCAATGTTTGTGCTATTGCTGTTATGGTCAGGAAGCGGTCTCCTGTACCAATTCGTTCAAGGGTACCTCGTACTTTCTCTTCTAACAGGTTCAGTGTGGCTGGATTTATGTTGAGGTCCTTGATTCATTTGGACTTAAGTTTTGTACATGGAGATAGACATGGATCTATCTGCAGTCTTCTACATGCCAATATCCAGTTATGCCAGCACCATTTGTTGAAGATGCTATCTTTTTTCCATTGTATAATTTTAGCTTCTTTGTTGAAAATCAGATGTTCATAGGTTTGTGGAATAATCTCAGAGTGTTCAATTTGATTCCATTAGTCTACCTGTCTATTTTTGTGCCAATACCAAGCTGTTTTCAGGAATGGTGATGCCTCCAGATGTTGCTTTGTTGAGCAGAGTTGTTTTGGCTATCCTGGGTTTTTTTCTTTGTTTTGTTTTTCCACATAAAGTTGAGAATTGTTATTTCAAGATTGTGAAGAATTGTGCTGGAATTTTGATGGGGATTGCTTTGGTCTGTAGATTGACATTTTTACTATGTTGATCCTACTTATCCAAGAGCATGGGATGTCTTTCCACCTTCTGGTGTCTTCTTTAATTTCTTTCTTTAAAGACTCAAAGTTCTTGCTATACAAATCTTTCACTTGTTTGGTTAGCATGACCCTAAGATATTTTATGTTGTTTGTGGCAATTGTAAAGGGCGATGTTTCTCTGATTTCTTTCTCAGCCCTTTTATCATCTGTATATAGTAGGGCTACTGATTTTCTTGAGTTGATCATGTATCCTGCCATTTTGCTGAAGGTGTTAATCAGCTGTAAGAGTTCCATGGTAGAGTTCTTTGGGTCACTTATGTAAACTATCATATCATCTGCAAATAGTGAAAGTTTGACCTCTTCCTTTCCAATTTGTATTCCCTTGATCTCCTTTTGTTGTCTTATTGCTCTAACTAGAACTTCGAGTTAGAGGTAGGGTGAGGGGACAGCCTTGTCTTGTTGTTATTTTAGAGTAATAGTCTTTTGAGTTTCACTCCAGTCAGTTTGATGTTGGCTGTTGGTTTGCTGTATATAGCTTTTATTATGTTTAGGTATGTTCCTGTTATCCCAGATCTCTCCAAGAAATTTATCATGAATGGGTATTGGATTTTGTCAAAGTCTTTTTCAGCATCTAGTGAGATGATCATGTGATTTTTGTTTCTCTGATTGTTTATATGGTGGATTACATTGACAGATTTTTGTATGTTGAACCATCCCTGCATTCCTGGGATGAAGCCTACTTGATCATGGTGGATGAGTTTTCTGATGTGTTCTTGGATCTGATTTGCCAGTATTTTATTGAGTATTTTTGCATCAATGTTCATGAGGGAAATTTGTCTGAAGTTCTCTTTCTTAGTTGTGTCTTTGTGTGGCTTGGGTATCAAGGTTATTGAAGCCTCGTAAAGAGAGTTTGGCAAAGACCTTTCTGCTTCTATTGCACAGAATACTTTGAGGGGAATTGGTATAAGCTGACCTTTGAATTTCTGATAAAATTCTGCACTGAGGCCATCTGACCCTGGGCTTTTTTTGGTTGGGAGACTTTTGATGACTGCTTCTATTTCCTTAGGTGTTATAGGTCTATTTAAATTGCTTATCTGTTCTTGATTTAATTTTGGCAAGTGACATCTATCCAGGAAGTTGAGGAAATCCAGAGAATCATCAGGTCATACTTTGAAAACCTGTATTCCACAAAATTTGAAAATTTAAAGGAAATGGAAAACTTTCTGGATAGATATCACCTGACAAAATTAAATCAAGAACAGATAAGAAATTTAAATAGACCTATAACTCATATGGAAATAGAAACAGTCATCAAAAGTCTCCCAACTAAAAAAAAAGCCCAGGGCCACATGGCCTCAGTGCAGAATTGTACCAGAAATTCAAAGAACAGCTTAAACCAATTCTCCTCAAAATATTCTATGCAATAGAAGCAGAAAGGTCTTCACCAAACTCTCTTTACGAGGCTTCAATAACCTTGATACCCAAGCCACACAAAGACACAACTAAGAAAGGTTACTTCAGACCAATATCCCTCATGAACATTCATGCAAACATACTCAATAAAATACTGGCAAATCAGATCCAAGAACACATCAGAAAACTCATCCACCATGATCAAGTAGGCTTCATCCCAGGAATGCAGGGATGGTTCAACATACAAAACTCCACCAATGTAGTCCACCATATAAACAAGATAACAGGAATATACCTAAACATAATAAAAGCTATATACAGCAAACCAACAGCCAAAATCAAACTAAATGGAGAGAAACTCAGAGCAATTCCTCTAAAATCAGGAGCAAGACAGGGCTGTCCACTCTCCATACCTCTTCAATATTGTGCTTGAAGTTCTAGCCAAAGCAATAAGACAACAAAAGGAGATCAGGGGGATACAAATTGGAAAGGAAGAGGTCAAACTTTCACTATTTACAGATGATATGATAAGTGACCCGAAAAACTCTACCAGGGAACTCCTACGGCAGATAAATATCTTCAGCAAAGTGGCAGGATACATGATCAACTCAAGAAAATCAGTAGCCCTACTATATACAGATGATAAAAGGACTGAGAAAGAAATCAGAGAAACATCACCCTTTACAATTGCCACAAACAACATAAAATATCTTAGGGTAATGCTAACCAAGCAAGTGAAAGATTTGTATAGCAAGAACTTTGAGTCTTTAAAGAAAGAAATTAAAGAAGACACCAGAAAATGGCAAAATCTCCCGTTCTCTTAGATAGGTAGGATCAACATATTAAAATGGCAATCATACTGAAAGCAATCTACAGATTCAATGCAATCCCCATCAAAATTCCAGCACAATTCTTCACAGATCTTGAAAGAACAATTCTCAACTTTATATGGAAAAACAAATGACCCAGGATAGCCAAAACCACCCTGTCCAACAAGGCAACGTACAGAGGCATCACCATCCCTGACTTAAAGCTCTATTATAAAGTTATAGTCCTGAAAACAGTTTGGTATTGGCGCAAAAATACACAGATAGACCAATGGAATTGAATAGAAAACCCTGATATTAACCCGCACACATATGAACACTTGGTTTTTGGCAAAGAAGCTAAAATTATACAATGGAAAAAAGAAAGCATCTTCAACAAATGGTGCTAGCATAACTGGATGCTAGCATGTAAAAGACTGCAGATAGACCCATGTCTATCACCATGCACAAAACTTAAGTCCAAATGGATTAAAGATGTCAACATAAATCCATTCACATTGAACCTCTTAGAAGAGAAATTGGGAGGTACCCTTGAAGGAATTGGTAGAGGAGTTTGCTTCCTGAGGATAACACCAGTAGCACAAACACTGACATCAACTATTAATAAATGGGACCTGCTACAGATGAGAAGCTTCTATAAGACAAAGGACACAGTCAACAAGACAAAAAGGCAGCCCACAGAATGGGAAAAGATATTCACTAACCCCACATTAGAGAGAGGGCTGATCTCCAAAATCTACAAAGAGCTCAAAAAGCAAGTCTCCAAAGCACCAAAAGATCCAATTAAAAAGTGAGCTACAGGACTAAATAGAGAATTCTCAATAGAGGAGACTACAATGGCTAAGAGACACTAAAGAAAGTACCAAACATCCCTAGCAATCAGGGAAATGCAAATCAAAACAACCCTGAGATATCGTCTTACTCCTGTCAGAATAGCTAAAATCAAAATCACCAATGACAGTTTATGCTGGAGAGGATGTGGAGAAAGGGGAACACTCCTCCACTGCTGATGGGCGTGCCACTATGGAAATCAGTATGGAGATTCCTCAGGAAAATGGGAATCAGTTTACCACAAGACCCAGCAATCCCACTCTTAGGCATATACCCAAAAGATGTCCATTCATACAACAAGGACGTCTGTTCCACTATGTTTATAGCAGCACTATTTGTAATAGCTAGAACCTGGAAGCAACCTTGATGCCCCTCAACTGAAAAATGGATAGAGAAAATGTGGTACATTTACACAATGGAACACTATTCAGCAGAAGAAAAAATCAATGGAATCTTGAAATTTGCAGGCAAATGGATGGCACTAGAAGAAACCATCCTGAGTGAGGTAACCCAGTAACAAAAAGAAAAAACATTGTATGTACTCACTCATATATGGATTTTAGACATGAATCAGGGGAATGCCAGCCTACAATCCCACCGCCAGAGAGGCAGGGAAACAGGAAGGACCCTAAGAGAGACACACATGGTACCCCAGAGAATGTGGAATGAAGCAAGATCTCCTAAGCAGATTGAGAGCACAGTGTGGGGGAGGGGAAACGTTGCCAGGAAAAAGAGAGGGAGAGAAGAGGAAGGAAGAGGAGGACATGGGGGAGCAGGAAGGTTGAGTTGGGGGAAGAATAGAGGAGAGGAAGAAAGGAGATAGCATAATAGATGGAGCCATTCTAGGTTTGAGGGGAGATCTGGCACTAGTGAGATTTCCAGAGATCTACAAGGATGACACCAACTGGCAAACTAAGCAGTAGTGGAGAGACTACATTAAATGCCCCTCCCTAATAATGATTTTGAGGACTGTCTTACATACCATCCTAGAACCTCCATCCAGTGACAGAAGGAAGCAGAGGCAGACACCTACAGCTAAACACTTACTGAACTCCTGGAACCCAGTGACAGAAAGGGAGGAGTGATGAGCAAAGGGGTCAAGACTGGGCTGGTGAAACCCAGGGAAACAGCTGACATGAACAAGGGGGGAGATCTTGGACCCTAGACTGATGGCTGAGAGGCCAGCATGGGACTGATCCAGACCCCCTGAATGTGGGTATCAATGAGGAGACTCAGGCAACCTATGGGGTTTTGGGTAATAGATCAGTATTTATCCCTGGCACATAAATGGACTTTGGGTGCCCATCCCACAATGAGGGATGCTTTCTCAATCTGGACACTTTGGGGAGTGCCTGGGCCCTCCCAGGAAGGAAATGACAGACTCTAGAGATCACCCATGAAAGGCCTTACCCTCCCTAGGGAATGGAGTGGGGATTGGGTGGGGGGCTGGGAGGGCTGGTGCAGGGGGAGTGGGTGTGGAGGGGAAGGAGAGGGAGCTGGGACTAACATGGTAAGCAAGTTTGTTCCTAGTTTAAATATATAATTTTTTAAAATGTAAAAAAAAAAAAACAAAACAAAACAATACTATGAGGTCCTGAGTCAAGCGATCAGGATCAGTCTCACAAACTGGATCCTTGTGGTGGGATAATTGCTGGGCAGCACTCCCCAAGAAAGGTCAACTATGAAAGGAAGTAGAGGAATACAATTGAATGGAAGCCAGTTTCCCTCAAATATGTAAATGTCAGGACTTTTGTCACAAAGACCTCAACTCTTCCATGGAGTCCAAATAATGAGAAACAAGAACAATAAACGTTAGCTGAAACTGAAAGAAGTAGCAGGAAAGGGTCTCTAGGATCTCTTCGGAGAACAGTGCGTATCTACACATAGTCACAGAAAAAGCAATGGTGATTAAGGGACTGATCAAGGAAGTTCCAATCATCAAGGTAAAGTCTCCTCAGTGACTGCAAATATCTCAGTCCCCCTTGTAGTATGTAAATCCAGTGGTCTGGGAACCAGCTTAGGCCCAGCTATGGATAAAGAAGACATGCTGGCCCTGCTGGAAGCCTGTTAGACTAGTGCCCACCCACTCTCTACTAGTCTAGCTACTTCCCCCTGCAAACTAAAAGTTTGAATTTGCAGGCAAATGGATGGAACTAGAAAAAACCAGCCTATTGAGGTAACTCAGACCCAGAAAGACAAACACGGTATGTACTCACTCATAAGTGGATATTAGATGTAAAGCAAAGGATAACCAGGCTACAGAGAAGGTAGGTAAAAAGGGGGACCCTAAGAGGAGAACATGGAGGGCCCCAGGAAGGGGAAATAGTTAGGATCTCCTGGGTAAACTAGGAGGGGTGGTTAGAAGGGAGAGGATGGAGAATGGGAACATGAGGGCTTGAGCTGGCCGAGTTGGGGGAGGAATAGAGAGGGAAAGCAATGAAAGAGATATTTTGATAGAGGGAGCCATTATAGGGTTAGAGAGAAACCTGGTGCTAGAGAAATTCCCAGGAAGATGATGCTAAGACTCCTAGCAATAGTGCCTGAACTGGCCTTTCCCTTTAATCAGATTAGTGACTATACTAATTGTCACCCTAGAGCCTACATCCAGTAACCCATAGAAGCAGATGCAATAACCACAGCCAAGCATTGGCCTGAGCTCCTGGAGTTCAGTTGAAGAGAGGGAGGAGGGATCATATGAGCAAAGGGGGCCACAGAGACAGCTGACCGGAGCTAGTGGGAGCTCACAGAATACAAACTGACAGCTGGGGAACCTGCATGGGACTAAACTAGACCTTCTGAATGTGGGTGACAGTTATGTGGCTTTATCTGTGGGTGGGGGGTGTGGCAGTGGCACCAGGACTTATCCCAGGTGCATGAACACGACTTTTTGGAGCCTACTCCCTATGGTGGGAAACCTTGCTTAGCCTTGATAGAGGGGAGAGGGGCTTGGTCCTGCTTCAACTTGGTATGCCAGACTTTGTTGACTCCCCAAGGAAGTCTTTGTTGTTCAATTCTTTGTTGAGAAATGGACAAATGTAAATATCAGAAGGTAAGCTGTCGATGACAAAGCCAGTACCCTCCTGATTACTCAAGCAATGAGGAGATGAGGGAGGGATATAAAACGCTGTCCTGTGATCTAAAACAAAACAAAATAAAACAAAAGTTGTCCAGGCATGATGGCTCACACAAGTACTCAGGTAGCAGAAGTAAATGGATCTCTGGGAATGACCTACCTGATGTACATAGCAAGTTCTAGGTCAGCCAGGGCTACATAGTGTGCCAGTGTCTCAACAACAGCAAAACTTGTCCTCAGTCAGCATGCCTGCCACTCTGAGCTGGTATCGTCTTCACAAAATCATAAAACACACTCCCTCACTTTTGATGCTCTGGGTCTCCAGTGCTCTTCATGTGAAGTAAGAATCCATGTTTCTCACACCCTACTCCTGAGCCCAGATGTGGTTGCTTCCAAAACAATTTCTGCATCTACGCCATGCACACTGAAGTCTACTGTAGAAACATGCCGCTCTAGTCCAACCTGGTGATGCCTGTCTGTATTCCCAGCTCTCAAGAGGCTGAGGCAGGAGGATGAAAAGTTCAAGGTCAGCATGGGCAACTAAGTGAGACCCTATCTCAAAAGTAGAACTTGAGATGTAGCTCAATGGCAGAATACAGAATACAGAGAGCATGCACGAACCCCTAGGTTTGACACTCTGCTGCAAACATACAAAAGTTAAAAAATAAGAGAACAATTATGCTCTTAGAAAACAAAGATTGGGTGTCTAGAGTTCTAGCAATGTGGTTACTAAAATTAAGAAGGGGAACTTGTTCTACAGAAGTCCTATATTAACACAGTAATACTTCAGTTGTAATATTGCCCATGCTGAAGAATGTCCAGAACACAGAAATCATTACACTTAAGATTTTGGAATCTCATTTCTAAGCATCTCCCAGAATCAATTAGCTGTTATGATGGTGAAGAATAAGACTATAGGATGATATACCAATGGCAATCTAAAATTCTAGGGTAGTTCTTGCCTGCTTGTCTTAGCTCTGTCTTTGTTTAGTGCTTTGGAGGCTTGAACAAAGTGGGAAATTTGAATGTTTTCTAGGTATTACTTCTGGAAAACAGAAGTTATCACATATATTAAGCACCTAAAGGCCTGGAAAAGTTTTGCAAAATAACAATAATAATAGTTAATAGAAAAGAAACTTGTTTATGTACACCTTGACCTACTTTGGAAAGCCCTGAGCTAAACGAAGTAGTAGAGAAGTCTTAGGAGATTGTTATGGTCAGTTTAATTGTCAACTTGACACATCTAGAATCACCTGGAGACTCTCAGTGAGATTTGTCTATCTTGGGTTGGCCTATGAGAGTTAATGTCTTAGATTAACTGATGTGGAAAGATACTACCTTCTACAGGTAGCACCATCCTTAGTTGAGGGATCCTTACCTTTATAAGAGTGGATCAGTTGAGGTGAATACAAGCAAGTGATTATGTATAACTTCATTTCTCTCTACTTATGAATGTACATGTGATAGGACTAGCTGTTCATTTCTCTCTACTCATGAATGTAGATGTGATAGGACTAGCTGTTGGAAGCTGTTTGACTTCCCTACAATAATGGAGTGCAACCGAGAAACAGGAGCTGAAATAAATCCTTTCTCCAATAAGTTGCATTTTGTCAGCATGTTTTATCGCAATGACAAAAATAAACAACAACAAAGATTAAACCCAATGTAAGAGCACTATAAATACACTAGATGCAAAACTATTGGCCACAGATAAGTGCTCCTCAACCTATCTGCAATTAAAACTCATTGTTTGTTTCTCTGATTGATTGGTTGGCTTTGCTTGGCAAGGTCTGGCTACACAGCCTCTCCAGTGGTCATCCTATCTCAGTCTCCTAAGTAGTGGAATCACATGCATGTACTACCATTCAAACCTTTCTAACACATTATGGGTCCGTGTCTTTGCAAAAAGTCTGTGGTTGTATACTTGGAATCAGTACCGTGCCAAATCACAGTAAGAGTTCTACGTTGCTAATTCCAGTTTATGTGCTTTTCTCATAGGAGCAAGCCATCCGTGGACTTAGCCGCCACAGGAATATCTTTACAACATAACAACAGAGAAGTTAGAGGATCCAAGTCTAGTGTGAGATGGATGGGTTAGCTGGAAAGCAAGAAGGTTCACTGCTCACCCTGATGTCTAGCAAGATCCAGAAGGAGCTGAAGGTTTCCAATCAATTGAGTTAAGTGAAGTAGTAGCTCAGTTAGTGACCATCACAGGAGTGAGCCCGTTTTCCTGAGGGGTTAACTCTTTCCTGTGTAATACTTCCTTCCTGGACTAATCAGGGCTAAGTAAGAACCAGTGATAAATCTCTCTTGCTCTTTGCTGCATTGGACCACATGAGCATGACTAAAGGCATGACTCTATTTTCAATATGTTCTGAAATAAAGGGGATAATGCCATTTGCTACCCTATCCAGCAAGAAAGATTCTGGCCATAAAAATAGAGCCATGCTCCATGTTCATTTTTAGTACCGGACTTTAATATCCTGAGCACAGTAGTAACTTATGACACAAATAGAATATTTAGGAAATAGGAAAGATGAATGTTTAATTGAATTTCTTGCCTTTTTCATAGTCTGAATTTATTTTGAATGGCTAGAGAGGAAATCTTTAACGTCTTTCTCTTTACTTTTTAAAATTGTTTTTCTAAATTATCCTCTCTAGTTTGCTTTCATATTCTTACCTATTTTGTCAGGTCATTGTCAAAAAGACGAGACAGATTTATTGCTTACTTTAAGTCAATCAGCTACACATGAAGCCAAGTGAAAAAGTGCCTATCATTTGTGTGGGGATCAATCACAAGTCAATGTCATGATGCAAGAGTGTTTATTGTCCATGTCAACCAACCCTGGCCACACTAGCATGGCTTGCATTTAAACACAGCATACATGTGAAAAGACCTCAGTGAGCGCAAACTAAACTTCCAATTCCCTGTTCTTCCATAAGCCAGGAACCACCAGATTTTGTTCCTGATACCTGTGTTACTCATCACAGTTTAAAATCTTTGTTGATAACAGGAGGAGATGGGCTCAGGGGGACTAAATCCTCTGTGTATGTGTGTATGTTGGGGGGAATCATATGGCATTCTTTGCCTTTTCTAACATGTAAGGTTACATAGAGAAGATAGCCATCTGCAAATCAGGAAAGGAATTACTTTACTTTGCCTTCTGTTGTGCCGATAATCACCATAGCCAAAAGCAATTTGGGAGAGAAAAGGTTTAACTTAAACTTCAAGGTAGCAGTCCATCAGAGGGAGGGCAGGGTGGGAAGTTAAGGGAGGCACTGAGGCAGAAGCCAGGGAGCCATGCTGTTTTATTGTCTTGCTCCAGGCTTGCTCACCCTGCATTCTTATTACATCCAAGAAAGCCACAGCAGCCCCTCCCACAATGGATTAGACCCTCCAACATAAATCACTAATCAAGAGAATGCCCTGCCAACTTGCCTACAGGCCGTCTGATTGAGGTATTTTCTCCATTGAAATTTCTCTTCCCAGATGACTCTAGCTTGTGTGATAAAATTAACCAAGACAAAGACAGCTATTGTGACAAAACACGTGACATAAAATAACTTAAAGGTAGAAAGTTTTATTGTGGCTCAGGATGTCAGAGGTCTTAATCATGCTAACTACCTCTCATTTTCATTTTTAAATTAACTTTTCCAAACTTGTTCCATGGCTTTATGAGGTTTTTGCATGTGAAACTCTGAAAATGTAGCCCAATTTATGTATAAATAAATAGAAAATCGCTACTGATACAACACATTTTATAAAAAGAATATACATTTTTATTATATATAGTAATACAAATATTACATTTCACTATATTTGAGATCATTAAGACTATATCATTATAACCTTTTTGACACCATGAGCACTTTTTACCTCACAGTTAAAGCTAGATAATATATGGAAAATATATTTTGTATTGTAGTCTTGTATTCTATATAATCTTTACGCAATAAACTTACTGTGTCTGAAATGTCTATAATAAAATATTGTGATATTTGTGTCAACGTAAAAAAAAAGATAAAGTCATTCTATATATCACCATGGGGAGTAACAAACAGCAGGATACAATTGGGACAGAGATTGGGCAATAATTACCAAAATTTCACAGGCATTTGTTCCTTATCAAGCAGTTGTATTCCTAGGTAGCAACTCCAAAGCTGTTCTGGTAGAAAATAAAAAAGGCACACATACTATTATTTCTATTCAAAACTTCTTGACTGAGAAACTTTATGTGACCCTAAGTAAATAGGGTTATCAAATAGATATGCAAGTCTTGCTGATAACAAATCACAAAGAAACTTTAAAATAGTTCTTTGGTATATATATATATTACCATTTATTAAGGAAGAAATTGAATTTGCATACTAATGAGATGGACATGCTTATTTTTACATAAAGAATGAAATCTTTTTGGGATTTTTGATACTGTAAGACAGAGAGCATCCTCAACAAATTTCATATCAATATTTTAATTTTATAACCATCAATCACATGAGTACCACTCCCCATAAACACAAAATGGCAGAAGTATGTTTCCAGCCATTTCAGAACTTGTTGGAAATTCTGTCTTCATTCTGAGCCAAATTCATTGAATACCTTTTTATGACCCTCAAGTCATCAACTCAAGCAGAACTTTTTAAAATAAATATTCTAACACAATATTAATAAGATAATATAGCATTATATACAATATATATAATATATAATGATATATCAACTTATTATTTGTATACTGGTATATGTAGTATACATGCAGGCAAACACACACATACACATTAAATAAAAGAATAAGAACTAAAAAAATGAAGCTTCTAAATAACAAATACCTAAAATCAATCCAAATAAACTATGATATAGACATATAACCTGTGCCATGCTAGTAAAAGGGATAAGAAAACAATCTTTATATGCTACTCACAGTTAATAAGGTAGGTACAGTAAGCTAATCTTTACCTAAAGCAAAGAGTAGACAGATGGTGGATGGATGGATGATAGACAGGCAGACAGATAAACAGATAGATAGATGATAAGTAAATGTACAGATAGGTATCAGCAAACGAGCCTCCAAAGGGTTAAAATACAATTTAATTTTTGAAACACATACTAACCTACAGGGAAATAATGTTTAAAGTCATTGCTGTGTTTTGGGAAGGAGGGAAAGGGGGATTGAGGCAGATGCTAGAGTTTATTGAATTTGTCTTATTTGTAGATTTGACTTTCACACCCTGTAAATATTTGACACACTTTTAAAATAAAAATAAAAATTTGAAAGCAATTTTTAGAAAGAGAAACTGAAAAGTAGCTCTAACCATGAATGGTCGGTAAAACAGCAGAGGCAGCCTTGTGAAAGGAACACCACACAACCCGTGTGTCTAATGGGGAAACTTCAGGATGAAAGGAAGCTGGATTCAATGGGTATGGAGCCCATGTCTTTAATTCCATCATTGGAGAGGCAGAGGCAAAAACAGGTGGATCTCTACGAGTTCCTGGCTATTCCTGTCTCTGAAAGGACAGGGGAGGGATGGATGGACAGATGGAGGGAGGGAGGGAAGGACGGAGGGAGGGATTCATTGGCTACTCTCATGGTCACCATTTCATTGGTGATAGGCACTTTTCTTCAGAACTGTGGTTTGTGAGGATGAAGCCTAACTGGGACGGCTGGCAAAGGAAGGAGATATAGGCTTAAGATCCAAGAGTGTGTGGAGTTCTTTTTGTTGTTTTGCCTTTCAACTCATGATCTTCATGTCTCTACCTTCTCAGGGCTGAGATCCCAGGAACAGGCCGGCATACCAGGTTTCAGATTAGAGAGTTCACGAGAGAATTCACTTCTGGATTGGAATTGGCAGCATCGCTGTGGAAAGGGGGGGAGAGGGATGCCTCCCAGCTCTGTCTGCTGAGGTTGAGAGGCACCAACACCAGCATGCTGTCACCCCCACCGGAGCGTAGCTGCGGAAGAGCAGCCTGGCACCTGTAGTGGTGGCACTGTGGAGGCAACAGCAGGAGGAACCTGTGTTCAGGGCTCCTTTGCATCCAGCAAGAGCCCGTGGGGGAAGAAAGGCCTTCTTAGCAGTAGCCAGTCCACATGTGAGGCAGAGCGAGGGCAAAGAAAGCCTGAAAGAGAGGTCTTGCAAAAGACAGTGAGAGCCGCATCACCCACTAGGCATCTCCAAAAGACTTTGGTTTGATTGGGAGCAAACAAATAATGCGCATAAAGCCTCAGCTAACTGAAATACATCAGCTTTGTTTAAATACATGTTTGTAATGATACTTCAACAATGGATAGAAGGCCTTAAGTGCAGCTATTTTCAAAAGTGAAGCAGAGGGAGAAACCAAGTATTTAGCTAGTCTTTCCCCTGTAAGGTGTTCCTGAGCTACCAGAAGTTGGCAGCAAAGGTTTGTCTTTATAACTCTTCTAAACACCCAAGGTCAACATATAGCATTAAAACAACAGTACCTGTCAATGTTTCCAAGGAACAAATTTGTACAGGTCAATACTAATCACTGAAGATAAAACCAGAAGCCCACCTGACAGTCCCTGCCACAGGTAGGAGGAGAAATGCCATTCATCAAACCACCCTGCAAATCGATTCCATTGAGTCTGGCCGGCTCTGATCTACTGATCTATGCTGATTTGAGTATTCCTTCTCTGGGAAGATAGAAACAATGTCTACATCCTTCTGCCACGATCCCAAGGACGAAGCAAAGGATGATTCCACCGAGGTTCACCGCGGAGAACCACTGAGTTTCACCGCACTTGCTTCTGGCGCATCGTGAAGGGTTACTGGCAGGAGCAGCGAATGGTACCACGCGGACGCCATCAGCACAGGCACACCGTGAGAATCCCTAGCAGACAGCCTGCAGTGTAATATGGTGACGGAGAGGACGCAGAAGTGCAGGTCTTACCCAGACACTGACTCAAACATAAAAACTTCGGAAAGCCAGAAAACGATTGCACACACATGGATGGATCATTGAAGCTGGTGAGGAACTGTCACCATTCTGAGGACAGTAACAGTGTTGTAGTTGCAGAAAGTTGACTCCCTTCCAGGCCGGCTTGGTGTCAGGTGAACAGCAAGATGGAGACCACAGACGACTTTTAAGAGATCCCTCCCTCTCGAGCTCGCGGAAACCTATCTGTGGAATACCAGCAGATGTCCTAAACTGCCAAGTCCCATTCCGTCTCAAGATTCTAGAGCTATTCATATACTGTTCAACCCTTTTATGTCACCAGCCGAGTTCCTCTGGTGAATTACAGCCTTCTGCCCACTTTGGGACTATCCGTTACAGATGCAGCCGGCAGCCAAGATGCGGCTGGCTCCTCTCACTTGGTGTTTCCATCAGTAGATTTATAATGAGAAGAAAATGCATTTTTACTGATACTAGGCAGGACTCCCCCCACATGACCCGGGCTGTTCTAGGGACAATTTGCAGAGCCTCCTTCCAGCCACATAGCAAACAGCCCCCGACCCTGCTAGCTTTTTAAAATGTACTAAACAATGTGAAGCCGCAGTTTCATTTTTTTCTCTCCCTGGCTGGAGATGGTGGAAATGTACATCACACAGTGGGAAGTCGTATTTGAAACAGGTGTTTTATTCCCTAGCAGGTAAAATGGGTTTGATTCCTGAGAGAGGCAGGCGTTTCAAGGTATCAGCGAGAGGTCCAGATGGTGTGTATTTTCATATCTAATATTATATAAAAGATTTCGGATGTAGCCTGACTCTTAACAAAACCATAAATCCACAGCTTATTGCCAAGCTGAACACTCTGGAAGCTACTAATTAGTGTAGCTGTTTTTGCTCTTCTAGGGATCACTAGCCTATCTGAGCCTTTTCGTGTTTAGCTTCTGGTTAAAAAAAAAACAAAGAGTTCCAGGGAAGGAGCCCCTCCCACTTAAGGGCCAGCTGCCTGCAGAACATTTGAACTTTAGGGGATATGCAAGTTCTTAGTAAGCCAGGGGCAGAAATGTGGGTGAAGAGTTGAAGGAAAAGTCCAGTTTGTAGGGGGCAGAAGCTTCCCCTGGTCACTCCCTCCTCTGCAAACACAATTGGCTGTCTCTTGACAAAGATGATTCGAAAGGAAAAGTTGCCTTGAGTCTCTGATGAGCTGCCGCTTTCAGATTGCTCCACATGGCCTCTGATCCAATGTTCCAATGACCCACGATCGGGCACAGTGATGTCAGCTCTGAGAACAGATACAACAGATGAGATGCAGAGAGCTTCAGCTGCTTGCCAACACAGCGTTCACTGCACTGCAGCAGAGGCTCGTTCCCCACCCACTCAGCTTCCGTAGTTTGGGGTTTTGTTGTTGTGTTGTGCTGGAGTGCTGAGTTCCTCCCTCCCTCCCTCCCTCCCTCCCTCCCTCCCTCCCTCCCTCCCTTCCTCCCTTCCTTCTTTTCTTTCGTCTTTGGAGACAAGGTGTTGCCTTGTAGCCCAGGCTGACCTTGAACTTTCAAACTTCCTGCCTACATCTCCTAAAGGTTGAGATTACAGATGCCACTACCATGCCTGGTGTAGGGATTGAACCCATAGCTTCACACATACGAAGTAAATGTTATGCCTCTGAGTTCCAGCCCTCGTTCTTCCTACATGGCAGTCCAGAAGGTACTGTGCTTATGGAGTACAGAAGGAGCTCCATGCAATAGGTAGCAGCACCATTATGAAGAACAGTTAGCCCTGTGACGAATTAGGGTTGGTCCTATCCTGGAAAGCAGCAATTGAGGTATTCATGAAAGGCCTGCCTCCCTAATAAGGATGTCAATCACAACTTACACGGAGGGAATGTAATCTTCCATGTCAATTCACTGTGCTGAGGGGAAAGAGAACCCCCATGGCTGCTAAGACTTCAGGGGGAATGCTAGGTCTGTGTGAACATGATTTCTGTGAGAAAAGTCAACAGGATGTACTGTCTGGCTCCTGATACATGTACACACACACACACACACACACACACACACACACTCCATTTCAGCGTCTACTGACACTAATCTTTACAAATGTCTTTCAAGTTAGTCTCATCTTCTAGAGAAAGTAGTGAAGGAAGTGAGGCCAAAAGAAGGGGAATCTTATTCCTGCCCGTTGACAGCAGCTACAGTGTCTCCTCTTAGGTGTTCATTTCCTGTCACCTCGACGGGCTCAGTGTTCCCATTGCCTCAATTCTTTGTGTGAGATAATGGCTACATGTTTATTTCCCTTTATAAAAAAATAATGTAAGATAATATTGCTTTAAATTTAAATAAACATTAATTTAAAAACTAATTTGTTTTTCACACATGCATGTACACGGAGGTTTTTATGTTTGTAGCTGTGCACACACACAGATGTGGAGAGCAGAGCTTGGTGTCTGGAATCTTACCTGGTCAGACTGCTCTTCACATTAGTCACTGAGGCAAGGTCTCTCAGCTGAATCCACAGCTCATAGGTAAGGTGGCTTGTCGTTGTATGGGCCAGCTTGCCCGGGGGCTTGCCTGTCTTTGCCTTCTGCATGCTAGGATTGCAGGTAGACTGCCACACCCACCAGCATTTACTTGGATGTTAAAGGTCTAAACTCCAGTCCATAACCCACCACCCCACCTAGCCTTCTTACCCAGCTCTAATGATCTGAGGTTAGGCTCAGGCTGTAGCTTGGATAATGACCTCATCAGAATAACAATGCAAAGGTAATTTCACTTTGGAGGGCTATGATTGGCTGGCTAGAAGCTCTTTAAAACAAGCACTTTGGAATCTGTCTTACAAACTTTACAGTGCGGGTATAATCTGCAGACTCTGAAATGAAAAGCTAACCCAAGAGTGCCCTTGAGAAGTGACAGTGCTTCTGGGTAAGTTGTGTGGAATGTACTTTATTACTTCGTCTTCAAGCTATTTAATTTTGTTGTAACGACACTAGTGCCTTAAGTTTTGTGAACTGAAGTCTCCTGGAAAAGCCCTAAGTATGTGGACTATTCTGCAGGCTGACTGATTTGACCTCCATGACTGTGAACAGGTTGTTGCAGGCTGACTGCCACTTATCACCCGTCTCTTAAGCCACCCTAGCGTCCTCTTGACTATCCAGTCAAGGCTTTGGGATGTATTAAATAGACATACTACTCGTTTTCAACAACTTAAAGCTGAGAATGTCCTCAGATCATATCTGAAACTTGAAGCAGCGTTCCCTGCCCACTGGAACCAGCCCGATAGCTCCTCAGGGTGCTTTAGAAGTACATTCACTCACCACTTGATTTTGTTCTGTGAGAAATAAGTGCTCACCCCACAGCTCCCCCATAGTGGGTCATGTCGTGCAGGCCACCCAAAGTCAGGCCCTGGTCACCCATATAACCCATCTTAGTCCTTTCAGAGCAGGAATTGCACTTCAGGTCACACTTTCTAAGAGAGCAAAAAGGGGGAAAGTCAAAGCCTTGGAATTGTGGTCCTGGTAAGCTGCTTAAAAAAAGAATGATTGACAGCCGTCCAAGCTGACCGGCGTGGGCAGCAGCATCTTCCGGTCCGCTCTGGCGGGACGTGAAGAAGTGAGCTGGGAAAGGGAGGGGAAAGCGAGCGGCTGTCCAGGAGGAACAAGATGGCCCTAGATCCACCCCTGGGGTGTGGCTCCAGCGGCTGCCTCCATTTCTCCGCATGTGTTTGGACGATTACAAGCCCCATTCCTGCGATATTTTCATTTCATGTTTGTATTCTCTTAATGCTTGAGCAATTCCAAGCTCTCATATTTAGGCAATTCCCAGGTCTCAATCCTAAAGCATTGTGCTTCCCTTTCGGCCCTTCAGAGGCACGTGTGCTAGGGAAGGCACCAAGTCCTCCCTGTCAATCCAATTTGCAATAAGCAGTTCCCCAGGTGCACCCATCCCATGGTCCCATGGTGCTTTGCGCCTGCTCCGCATCCTTGGGGGGAAGCATTTGGATTGCTTTTTCATCTCCGAAAAGATACTCTAGTCACAAACCAGTCATCTGCCTGTTAAGCTGTATTTAGAACAAATCACTGCGAAGCACAACAAGCCACTGACAACAAAAGAGCTATGCTTATTTCTTCCTAGACTTTTAACAAAATGTTTGATGTTGTGGAGATTTCCAAACAATTAATGTGAAATTGGGGACTGTTGTTCATGGGATTTATTTACCAAGTGTGGAGAACTCAGCTGGAGTGTGGCTGCAAGCTAGGCTCCTCATGAAATGAAAGTGAGACGGGTAAAATCCATGAGCCTTTTCGAGAGTGGCAGTGCATTTTCAAAGGGGTAACTGTTCACAAGTGTCACGTTACCAAATCATGCACGACCGTGGGAAATCTACCTCTCTCGTCCAAAAGGGCATTTGGTTTCAGAGTCACCATCGGGAGGTTATTCCAAGCGGGTTGGGAGGCCGCCTGACACCTTGTAGTGCCTTCCAGGACACAAAGCAAAGCATGCAGGATTGTGCGTGCATTCACACAGACCAGATGAGGGAGAATGTCTAGTAGGCATTTTATCAAAGCCAGGTCCCATACTATAGAATCTGAGATGCTCAGAAACTTTACGAATCCGCAAGGGATTGGCCAGAGAACCCCACTGGTTTCTCTCCAGTGGTTTCCGGGCCTCTCTGCACAGGACCAAGAAGGTCTGCCAAGTTTTTGTTCTACAGGGCAGGGCAAAAAGAGGCCAGGAATAAAAAAGGATGCATCCGTACCATACAAAATAGTAAAAATGAAATAGAGAAGGTGTGAAGTTAGACAGTGCATTTATGTGCTGAAAACCAATGCCAAGAATAATTGTTATGGGCCTGGCTCCTAGAGGCAAGATTTGTTAACAAAACTGTCTCTAAATATTTATGCTCAGCTAAATAATTGCTAAATAATTCCAGATCTTAACTGGAAATATGGAATCAGGACTAGTGCAAATTACTAAGTCTCTGAGATAGTATACTGATATTTTACCTTTGTTCAATGATACCTTTTAACTTTGATCAAACAACTAACATCCCTTATGTGAGTCTTCTCAGGCCCTGCACAAGAAGGCTGCCTTTGGAAATATTTCCGTATAATAAACAAAGCCCTTACAGCAGTTCATTTGTCGATATCATTTGCCTTAAAATTATTAAAGACACAAAGAGGTTTGTGTTCTGCCTTGTGGCATTGTGTGTTCTTTTGATTTAGAGTCTTGTGGGCTGGGGTTTGGGAGAAGGATGGACCAGAGTGTACGCTCTCATCACCTTTGGCCATCATCTTTCTAAGAACCAGTATGTGTTTCTAACTTTAGTTTTATGGACCTGACTGGTGCCTAGTCAACTCAGATGGTGGAAGAAAATATTTTGAATGAAGCGAGACAGAGAGAACATTGTATGTCACGTTTGATAAAATTGCTGCCTTCTTGTATAAGAGCTGGGGACCAGAGTAGGCTTTTGATCCCAGAGTGAGATATTTTAAATTCAAAAGGAGTTAGTTGAAATGGAAACCTATATTTATATTTCTTATTTGTTTTGTTTCCAATATCATAAAGAGAGCTAGAGTTTTAAATATATTCTGTCATAAACAGGCACTGTGATGTCACTTCCTGTCTTTGAGATGTCTCTCCCTCTGTGAGCAGGAGATGGAACACAGGGCTGACCAGACTTTCTGGAGACTTGTATCCTGCAGCCAGTCATCACCAACGTTTTAACCCTGCTGCAGATATGGTATCACAGGGGAAGGAAGCTGAAGGAAGAAAACATTTCAGGTGTGGGGCTGGAAGTTTGAAGTCAAGACCTACATTTTTAAAAAGTTAAATTAAATTTATTGCATGTGAATGATGTGTGTGCATGCGTGTGGGTGTGCACATGCCATGTCACAGGTGTGGAGAGCAGAGGAGAACTTTCTGGAATCAGTCCTCGCCTTTTCCTCTGGGATCCTGGACTCAGAGTCTGATGAACAGGCTTGCAAGGTGCGCACCACACCGCTAACCTAACCCTTGACTGTCATCATACAGAAGAAACCTTGACCATGACAATTGCTTCCTCACCACAGCATCCTGAACTGCAGGAGGGCATGGTATCATGGAACCAAAGCTCGTTTTAAAGAAAAGGTAAAAATAAAAAAGGAAATTATTTAGGTAGAGAGAGAAAAACGTATGAATCATGTATATTTTAAGAGAGTCTAGGAAGTGGCATTCATCCTTCTGTTTCAGAGATGCAGGATGGAGCTTTGTAGTCTAACCCACATCTGTTTTGTCTACTAATGCACAAATAACATCATGTTCATTTCAAAAGCTCCAGGCCCGTTTGAATTAATGTAAGCAAGGTTAATGTATTTTGATACCTGAGTTCTTTCTTCATTGTGATAACTCCACACTGTTTTCTTTGAGCACAAGATGATGACGAAGAGACTCACTGTATTGCATCTGAGATCTGTGGCTTTAAGACCGCTTTTCCCCTTTAGCAGGAAAGCCATGGCTCTTAAGCTGTGGTTGATTCTTATCCCACAATACTCAAAGGCATGCCTCTGCTTCAGGCTGCTATTGCTTCCAATCTGGAGATAAATGAACACTTGATAAAGCTATTTTAATGGTATTAATATTAACTCTTGGCTAGAGTCCTCTGTCTGTTAGTAGTAGCTATAGATTGTGTTGAGATTTTGATGCCCTTTAGAACGTTAGGTGTGTGATTAGGAAGAGCAGTAGAGATGCTACCACCTCCCTCGCTGCCTTCTCACTCCAGTAAAGATTCCTCCAGGAATGCCTGCTATGTTGTGTGCTTTGTATGCCAATCAATATTCTGGTGAATGGCGTGGTCTAAAGAACAGGACTGTCATGTAAACAAACATTGAAGAGCATGCTAAACATTATACCAGTTGATTATGTAAATTTAAACAATGTAGGGGAAAGGAATCACTTATTAAATTAGTCTGTTTTGTGTTCACTCTGGCATTGTTTATTATGCAGCATAGCAGATATTTCATAAATAGACTCCTTTTGCAACTTGAAAGTTTGAAGAATGCCCACTGGTTATTGCGATGACTTATGAGCTGGGAGGCTACAAAGGTGAGAATTTATATTAGATTATATCATACAAGCCAGGCCTTCTGGAGGGTGGGCAGGGTTGGGGCAGCAAGAGGACTCTGGTGGGCAGGGCACTCCAAAAAGAACACTGTTCTATCAATCTATGAATGGGTGATTGGTACCTATACCCTGGCCCTGAGATTCAGAGAGGCAACTCACTAAAGTTCTCTGAATACATTCTACTCATAGAAGATTTGACTTTCCAACTTATGACCCAAAGGTTTGAAAATGCCTAAACAAGCCTCAGAAGTGTGGGTTAGAAGTGTTGCCATCTGGTTGTGGCATTTCTGTGTTCTTCAAGTAAAAAAAAAAAAAAAAGGTGGGCCCCATTGGGCTATTGGGAAACCATACTTCCTCATGGGTAAATCTTACTTCTAAAGACTTCCAGCTCAAGCCTGATGCCTTCAAGCCAACTCATTCCATTTCTTAAGCTCGGCGATCATCACTTATGTCAGTTCATCCCATGGCTGCTTCTATGCTACATGCTGACGACAGCCAATAACCAGGTCCCTTCACACCTTCTCCTTCCCCTCTGTCCACGCAGCCCTTAGATATGTTCTTCATTCCTTCTGTCTGTGCCCTCTCCTGCCTCTTCCTTCCTGTCTGTGCCCTCCTTCCTGTCTGTGCCCTCTCCTGCCCCTTCCTTCTGTCTGTGCCCTCTCCTTTCTGTCTGTGCCCTCTCCTGCCCTTTTCTTCCTGTCTGTGCCCTCTCCTGCCCCTTCCTTCCTGTCTGTGCCCTCTCCTGCCTCTTCCTTCTGTCTGTGCCCTCTCCTGCCCCTTCCTTCTGTCTGTGCCCTCTCCTGCCCCTTCCTTCTGTCTGTGCACTCTCCTTTCTGTCTGTGCCCTCTCCTGCCTCTTCTCTTTCTTGGCACTGTTCTTTCCCAGCTGCCTACTGCAGGATCCATTCCTTTCTCTGTTTTTGTTTGTTTGTTTCTGTTCTTGTGCTGCTACCGGTGTCTCCTTGTTGATCCACTTAAACACTAGGAGAAACACCAGCACGTCTATCTGTCTGTATTCCAACTGCCCCTGCGCACACAGGCCTGTGGTTCTGATTTTGATGACGACCTGGAAATAACAACGTTGAAAGTCCTCATTGACATCTTAATGAACGCACACAGTAGCCTTCTCTTTGTTTGAATGCCTTTCATGAGTGCAGGGACCACTTCCTGTTCTGAAAAATTTTCCCTCCCTTGACGTTCATGGTATACTACCCTCTTAGTCTTCAAACTCATAGATGCATTTGTGTTTTCTTTGTTTATGCTTTCAGATCCCTTCACAGACAATGCTGTGTGTAATCCACTTTATATAAATGCTGGCTAAATGGGGAGAATCACCATTGCATAGTGTGTGTGTGTGTATGTGTGTGTGTGTATGTGTGTATGTGCACGCTTGTGTGATCACCATTGCACAGATGAAGAGGACTAGTTGCTCAGAAAGTCTCATAACTCACAACTAATGAAGCCCCAATTTGACACCAGGTCTATCTGCAAAGCCTTGGCCTCCACTCTCCAGATGTTCTAAAGACGGTTGCAAAGCCTTGGCCTCCACTCTCCAGATGTTCTAAAGACGGTGAGCACCCCTGACACCAAAACTCACTTTCTCCGCTGCATCTTTTAACTGTGGCTTCAAGATTTTCTTTTAAAACCAACTGGAACTCTCCCACTTCGACACCTCCTGCCAAAGCTACACAGTTGTGTCCGTGCACACCTTTCTACAGAGAACCACAGGGAGCGCCCCGGCTGTGTTGTTTCTCCAGCCTTGCCTTCCTAAGTTCTTTCTCGACCTCCCTCAATTGCCTAGTTGCAGTGATTTTCCCTCTCTCTTGCATCAGCTTCATGAGCTTGCAAGCATGCTGTCCTCTTTCTCATTCAGAGAAAGCTTTCTTGAGACCGTGTTCCCCGTTCCCCGGCAGCGCTGGGGTCATTTCTGCAAAGGGTCTGCACAGCTCTCTCCATCTTGGCAATTCCCTCTCAAGTTTACACATGTTTTGGCTTTTCCTTTCCTCTTTTCCTGACAGGATCTCTGTATACCCTTCCTTCTGCAAACGGGTTATCACAGCTTCCTGTCCTGTCTGTCCTCTGGGATCTCCAAACTCTGTTTTCCTCCACCCTCCTCAGGATCCTCTTCCACAGCCCTGCTATTAGAGGTGGGGCTTCCCCAGAGTTTGGTCTCTGGTCTTCTTTTATTTCTCCTCCATCCATGAGCACTGAGGATTTTATCCAGATTTGTGGATTGAATACCGCATATGTTGTGATGCAACTTAAATTTTATCGTATCACACCTTGAATTTTCTACTGGCTCCAGATCATTTTGTACAGTTTTATTGTTGGATACTCTGAATAAGATGGTAATCTGACACTTCACGTGTATCATAGAGAAATGAGAAATCATCTCAGTTTGTCTCAGACATGTCCTGCGGGACTCTTCTCAGCCTGTGGTCCTCTGGCCTCCTTCCCAAGCTTCTCAGTGCAGGAATGTAGCACTTACCCTTGATTCTTGCCTTTTCTCGTTCTCAACACCAAACCCACCAACAAGGCCAGGCACCTCTCCTCCGAATTATCCTTCAACCCAATTCGTTTCTGATCCCGTTGTCCCCTTTCTAGCTCTACTTGGCTTAACATTTGACCTGTGGACCCATGGTTTTCTCTCCACTTTGGCCCATCCAATGTGTCCCTCACCCAAAAGCCTAACTTTGAGACTTGGATCAGAACAGGTGACTTCCTTGCATCCCACGCAGCTCAACAAGAAATGCTCCCTTGTCTCGTGCTCCTCCTCCACCCCGCCCTTCATCTTTCCTGTCTTTCGTGATGCTCCAGCCTCACAGACCTCTTTTCTCAACTGGATATTTCCTGTGTCTGCCCTCTGCGCGTGTCAAGCCTTGATTTTTGCCATAGTTTACATAGTTCAATTAACTGATGTGTTTTTGTTGCACTTTATAAAAGGTGGCCATCCCTGTCTCAAATACCTGACTCTCTGTCTCTGCACCTCTCATCTTCTTGAGGCAGAGTCTCATTATGTGGCCTCCAACTCATGGTTTTTGTAGAAGAAAGGTATCTTCTTCATTTAACTGACTGTCATTTGCTCTCTTTCCACCCTTTTAGAATAACTGTCTAGGACTACGTCCTTACCATGTTTAAAACATCCTTCCTCACTGTCCGATATGCCACCTGGGAAACACACACTGTCATTGGTGTTTTGTACTTGTAATAATAGGACCCAGGAGTTACATATCTAAACTTAATTCAGTAGAGTTTGAATGTGAGCTGCTCTATGATCTAGTGGTTATCACAACTAGCAGAGAACTCCTCAAATGTCTACTCTAAAAGAGTAAATTTATCTCATTTCTTCGTTGTGGTAGCCCCTGGCCTTTCCTGGTACCTGAAACCTGGAACGTGTCTGGAAATAATCTCTCCAGTGAATAAATGAATCAAGGATCAAGCTCTGCTTGGAACAAACTTGTGGAGGAAGAAGGTTGCTACTTGCTATGTGCTTCGCACATAACACAGCCCCTTCCTAGAAAAAAGGGCTGACCTTGGCTTTCCTGAGTCCCTTCATTAAGATTCTAACTCTGGGATCTTCAGACTGTGAATTAAATGTTGACCATGTTGAAAACATGCTTAATTCTTCTGCTGTGTTTTGTTAGCCAGTGGTACAATTATGCTATCTATTGTGTTATCATACCTAATTAATGAATTAATCAATTTACTCAATTCTCAAGCAGAAAGATATTCTGCTTTCTAATGTTGTCTACTAATTATGCAGTGAATCAAGCCTTTGAAGAGTTTCAACAGCCATTCATTTTTCATGAATTAATCTTTCTTTGGTTTTCTTCTCTAAGGGTGAGAAAATCATGTAAACATGGATTCATGTATGCATGACTTCTGAGTGTTAAAAGTGTGTAGAAGATGCAACTGAAAATGAAAAACACGTGATGAATTTTCAGATAGAGTACCAATGTCACTGGACACAGACAGAATCAGTGTCTATGCTGAGAACCCGAGGATCAAAGACACATAGCAAATTAAGTACACAATTGCCAAAGATTAGAATGAATGTCTAACTTATACCTTTTCCCGTTTTGATATCAATACCTACCTGGAGATAACTACCATGGTTCCTGTCTTAGTTAGGGTTTTTATTGCTGTGAAGAGACATGGTGACCAGCACAACCCTTATAAAGGAAACATTTAGCTAGGGCTGGGGTGAAGTTCAGAGGTTTAGTGTGCTATCATCATGACAGGAAGCATGGCAGTGTGCAAGCAGACATGGAGCTGGAGAGGTAGCTGAGAGTTCCTCATCCAGATCAGCAGGAAACAGAAAGAGAGAGCCACTGGGCCTGGCTTACGCTTCTGAAACCTCAAAACCACGCCCAGTGACACACTTCCTCCAATATGGCCACACCCACTCCAAAAAGGCCACATGTCCTAATCCTTTCAAATAGTGCCACTTCCTAAGAGCCTAGGGGTGCATTTTCATTCAAGTCACCCCAGTTACTAAAAACCACTGTGTTACACTACCATTTTATAAGAAGCCACACTATGCTAGTAGCTAAAGTCCTCATCCACGACACACGCACGTGGTTCTATTTGCTCAACAGATCAAAGTTTAGACTCAGGGTTGTGAACAATGAAGCTGCTCTCTGTCCCTAAATCTAACTCAGAAATTTGTGTTCTTTTTTGAAATTTTTGTTTTTAATGCATTTTAATTAAAGTATAATTATATCACTTTCACCTTCCTTTTCCTCCCTCCAGCTCCTGTCATGCACCCATCTCAAAATGATAACTTCTTTTCTTTAATATGATAGATAGGTAGGCAGGTAGATAGATAGGTAGGTAGGTAGGTAGGTAGATAGATAGATAGATAGATAGATAGATAGATAGATAGATAGATAGACAGATAGGTACATGATACATAAGTAGGTAGGTAGATGATAGATAGACAGATGATAGGTAGGTAGATAGATGATAGACAGGCAGTATATACATAAATAAGTAGGTAGATGATAGATAGCAGACACACAGACAGACAGATAGATGCACAGATATATAAATACAACCTGCTGAGTCAGTTTTTGTTGCTTGTATATATATGGTTTTAGGGATGACTCATCCTTGGGTGAGGTTAATTCTCCATCTCTAAGCAGTCATTAGTTGCTGATAGTTCTTTGTTGAGAGGTGGGACCTCTTGTGATTTCCTCCTTCCACATTAGCTTATTGATGGATATTGTCATTAGTCAGGTCTTGTTTGTGCATCAGTTGTGAAAAGTCAGTCTCACAGAAAACTTCCTGGTGCTCTGGCTCTTACAATCTTTCCACCCCTCTTCCGTGATGTTCACTGAGCCATAGATGAAGGAATTGTGTTGCAGGAATATCTATTGGAACTGGGCTCCCCACAATCTGTTGGTCTCTGTATTGTGTCTGGTTATGGATTTCTATTGTGAGTCCATTTTCTATAAAGAGAAGCTTAATTGATGAGGGCTGATAGCTACACTTATCTGTAGCTATAAGATTTAGAATGTAGTAAGGAATTATGCTGGTCTATCAACATCTCAGTGGTAGATTCTCTTCTAAATGCACTAGCTTTCTACTGCTGGGCATAATTTCCCTCCTGTCAGGAGGGACTTAAAAGTTCAATTAGACAACCATTGGTTACCACTAATGCGTGAGTGCCAATATTGCACCAGCATAAATATCTTGCCATGCTGTTTTTCATTGTGATCGGTACATATCATGGCTAGGTAAGGTTACTGTTTGCTCTCCTCCCTCAGCAGCTTACATAGACTTTCTGATACTATGGAACCTAGGCTGCAGGAAGGAAGCTTTTGTGTTAGATCCAGCTCCAACTGTATTCTAACTGTACAGTGTCTTCAGAATAGGGGGCTACCTTCAACCTCTGAGAGGTACCAAAGGGCAGCAGCAATACACTAAGTTGTTTGGGGATGAACCACTAATCAGGAAGTTTCTTGGGACTGGTGTTGGGATTTTTATTAGTCTATAGTTCTTATAGGAAGCATTGTCAGCCTAGTATGATAACTCCACACTCTCTCTCTCTCTCTCTCTTCCAGAACTGTGAAAATTAAATCCATTTATAAGTCAACTAGGTTCTGGTATTTTTGTTAAAATGACTTGAATGGTTTAATACACCCCACGCTTATAGAGACCTAACCGAGGTTGATTGTTATATCCTATTTAAGGGTGAGTAGTGGCATTGGTTTTCATCTCTGTTGTGGAAAAGATGTCACATCAATCTATCCAATGTCTTTCTGTGATATTCATGACTTACTGAAAGGTCTGAAGAAGGAATCTAATAGTGTCTTACAATATCTACCTCAACTATATATTAAAAGTTGGGGCAATTAAGTCTTGGGAATATTCAAGATGCCACTTCACACACAACAGGGCGGAGTTGAATCCATCTTCCTGGAAAGCCTCCTTGTCCTAGGAGTTACTTTGGTGCATATTTGCAGGTCTCATTCAGGAAGGATCACATAACAAACATACAGGGATCACCAACAGTGTGGTGCAGAGTATCTCCTGGGGGCTCTTGCCCTTCTCTGACTCTGGGGACTGGAAATCTATAAACCGACTCGGTCTGCAGTCTGGTGCTGGGCAGTGGGTCTCTAGGGTAACCGCTCACTTGGTACCTCTAATCCCCACACCTTAGTGTTTTTATTGATTTCGTAAATGAATCAAAGAAGACAAGGGATTTGCTGATTAGTTTTAATCCTTCCAAGCCCATGTTTAATTAAGCGCATGCATGGATAGCGCTGAATCAGAGTAGCTTGAAAAGTTTTGGTTGCTTCATTAGCCTTGATGGACATTAGAGTTGGCACTTGTCATTTCTGGCACTTTGAGCTTCTACCATGAAGTCAGCAGGTGTCAGATGTGGCCCCTATCAGGACTGTTTCCATCCTAGGCAAAGAGCCAGGACAGTTCTTCCCATGTCCCCTCCTCGAGGCTGTGCAGAATGAGGAGACCTCCCTGGCACTCTAGAAGTATGTAGATGGGGAGAGTGGACAGACACGCATTGCATTCTGACTTGGCATTTATTCCCCTGTGATTTGGTGACGGAACTTGGATATGCCTCAGAGTAACCAGAGTGTGTTAGAAGCACAGTTTGTTGTGCCTAGCCAGTAAGATTCCAGTTCAACGAGTGTGCATGTTCAGGGCAGGCTTGGAATTTGGGAATCTCTGTTTATAGGGAGTTCCCAAATGAGTCACTGGGGAGGGGAACCACACTTCAAGAAACTCTACTTCAGAGGGTGGGAGAGCTGCCCCTTCCCCTCACCAGCTACAGCACTTGGGAAAGCAGGCCCCGCCCCTCACCTGGGCAGCACAGGTGAGTCAACCCCAAAGTTGTGAGTAGAGCTGACCCTATATCTTGTCTGTCGTGAGGTAGTGTGAGAGGGGGAGAGATGTCCCCCCATGCTTGCCTCTCCCTGCCTGCAGCAGACAAGGGAGCTGCCCTCCTCCTCCTTATCAACTATGACATCCAGGAAAGTGGGCCCTACTTCTTGTGTGGACAGCACACTTGAGGTGATGTCATTGTTGGAGGGGAGGGTGAGCACATCCGGAGGGTGTGAGAGTAGGTGGGGTAGCTCTCCTCATTTGCTATGTGGAGGGGAGGGTGAGGGAGAGATACCCTCCCTGTCACCAGCTGCAGCACTCCAGAAAGAGGGCCCTGCACCTCACCTGCTCAGCACAGTAGAGCTGACTCTACTGACTGGGGTGAGGGTGAACCAGCCAGAGAACATGAGCTTGGGAGATCTGGTTCCACGCCTCGTCTGTCATATGGTGGTGTGGGTCCTCCTCCCCCACCCTATCACCACCTGTGGCAGGTGGGAGAGAGAGCAGGCCCTGCCCATCACCAGCTACAGCGCTCAGGAGAGTGGCCTCTGCCCTGCTGGTGAAGGTGTGGGTGAGCTAGCCCTGAGGGCCTGAAAGCAGGAGAACCTGCTTGGTCATCACCACAAGGGGTGAACTAGCAGGGACAATGCCAGAGAGCTCACCCTAGTGGAGAAGACAGGGGAGAGTTGGCGGGCTGACCGACCCTGCAACCATCCAGGCCTAGAACCAGGATGATGAGTTGGCCAACATCCACCCCATCTGTGATGTGCTGGTGAAGGGCCAGTCCTGCAGACCTTGATTACCAGTCTCAGTGACAGCACATTTTACTGGAGAGGCACTACCCACAAGTTAATGCAGTATGCTTTCCTCAGGAAAATGTGGGGGGGGGGGGGGCAAATAAAAGCATGCTGTGTGCTTCCAACCCCAAAGCTGCCAGATCTCCATGACATAGGGCAACAATGGGATATCCAAGCGGAGTCCCCGTGAGGGCCCAGTACCCACAGTATAGCCTAAGCCAGAGGTCCAAAACCAGACTGGTAGCTCTTTGGGAATCCCAAGTAAAGATGTGGATAAGGGGTAAACTATGCCACACTGCGGCTGCGATGGTGAGATTCTTTCTTTCCCCCCTTTTTCTTTTTTTCCCTTAGATTTCATTTTATTTTATTTAAGGAGTATGTTGCAAGGTCAGAGGGCAGAGATAAAGGGACAGGAAGATGAACAGGATCAAGATGCATGATGTAAAAGACACAAAGGATAAATAAAAAGAAAGTTGTGAAAAAAGAAACCCAACTCCCCATCATGCCCTAGGATTTCTACATTTTCTATTAGACTCACTGAGGAAAGTGTTGTATCCGGTTTGCATGCACCAATCTAAGGAGCCTCGCAAGCTGCAGCTCCCTCCCCAACCTGTGACACGGATGGGAGGCATTCTGAAGGCACATCCAGATCGAAGACAGACCAATCAATGCATTTGATTACATACCTTCAGGTCCATAAGCAAATCTTAGCTCTTTGAGATATGAAACTTGTGCAACGTCTTTGTTGGCTCTGACTCCAAATTTGTCATGCTGATCTGTGTTGAGACCACTCACTGAGTTTTGGCTGAAGATAATGGTTGGGAGCAGCTAAAGGGAAATGCCAGAACCCTCCCACAAGGACACGCTGCTTCCTCGAGCAAAGGAGAGAATCCCAGGAGGTGAGGGAGTATTTCCTGGGAATTTTCCAGGTGTTGGTAGGTTCCAGATATTGCAAGTACTCTGAATTCTGTCCAAGTTTCATCTTGCTGTTGTCAAGAGTCCAATCATGCCCTCTCCTTCCCATAAGAGACTCTGTGTGGCTATGAGGTCAATAATCACCATAACTCAGCTGTCCCTTGAATCTTACTCTTGACTTTGTCATTTGTGGATCTTAGCCCTCTGTATATAAGAAGCAAGAGATATTTTTCTCCATGATGATCAAAAAAGAAGTATGAATTTCACCTTAGACTTGGATAGAGAAACTGCACTTTCTAACTGAAGGCAGCCAGTACAAACATCACCCCAGCTCTCAGTCCCTCGTGTTTTTTAGGTCACCTTGTACGACCAAATTGTAGTAAAGACTTTTGTGTACAGTGGTACTAAGATATTCTTCCAAGATATGTCCTGCCCAATGTCCATTTCCTAACATTTTGGGGATGGTTTAACTGCCCAATATACCACATTCCAATCTTTGTATGAAGGTTCTTTTCATGCAAAAACTAAAAAAAAAGAAGAAGAAGAAGGTGATCTCATTAGTTTGTACCACATAACCATTGGTGTGGAGTCAAAATTCAAGCTCGCGAAAATATTAGAATCAGAATAGTTCATCAGGAAAAAAACAGGTAAAATGGTCAGAGGCACATGGCCAGAATGGCTGAGGCTAGTCCAGTTCCTGAGAAATAAAGATGGACACTCGTACACCGGGAAGACTCATGTGTCACCTTCATCAGGAGCCTCTGTACTTGCCAAGACACAATGAGTCACCTTGATTATCAGTCTCAGTGACAGCACTATTAACTGGAAAAGCACTTCCCACAAGTTAATGTAGTATGCTTTCCTCAGGAAAAAGTATGTGTGGGGGGAGTCTGGACAAATAAAAGCATGCTGTGTGCTTCCGACCCGAAACTGGGCAACTTCTGCATCCCTTCCCTGGATGTGGGGAGGAAGCGCTGCATGGTGTAATAAATTTATACACATTTGGAGATTTTGTCTCGCAAACTATTTTGTCTGGAAGAGAGCTGTTTCTCTAAGCTGTATTTGTCCCTGCTTTGGAACTGTCAGGGGAAAACTGCATGCAGCATCTCAATGAATCAGGGCCTCTTCATCGGACAGGAAAATGAAGAAAGACGCAAGCAGGTTTTAATATCCAGGAGTGGGATAGTGTAAATCTCCTTTTCAACTTCAACCATATGGGCTTCGGGAGCAGTTGAAAATCAGTCTGCATGGCATTAATAGCCTTGACTAAATAAAAAGAGACATCCAGCTCACGCGCAAGCAGCCGGGAACGGATGGGATGATGGAGGTGTACGATCAGCCCAAGCCCAAAGGCTCCATCACACAGAGGATGCAGCACATCAAAGGCTAAACCTTTACCTATTATTAATTATGACAGCAGCTTCTATCTCGTAGCATTTCACATAGCAACTGTAACCAAGAACATCTGCAATTTAAACTGAAGGTGCCTTCTGGGCTAAAAGGAAGCAGGATAGAAGAACACCTTCCACGAGCAGAGGAGTCCATTGCCCATCCAAGCAGTCACACAAACCGTCACTTGCCTTAGATGATGCTGGGAAGTAGCATCTTCCGTGCTGCCCAGCAGGTCAGACGGAACTTGAGCAAGAAGTAAATCATGCAGGATTGTAGGCTGCTTTGCTGCATATGCTATGTTTTAGAGTCAAACCAAGGCCATGAAAAAATACCACCTTTTCAAAACTCTTGTTCAGCCACAGCATAATCACAAACATCCTCATCTAGAAATCAGTAGACAAAAATAGAGGGACCCAAAGGCCAACAATTTTTGGGAGAGAATTTTGCTTAAAATTAAATGTCTCAAGCTGGAGAGATGGCTCGGTATCCAAAGTGCATACTACACAAGCCTGGATGAGAGTTCAGATCCCCAGAGCCCACGTAAATGCTGGGTGGGTGTGGTGTCCTGCCTGTAATTCCAGTCTCAGACGATGGATAGGAGGTCCCTTGACTAAGGACCGCCATATTGCCCAGTTTGGGGTTTGATTAACAGACCGGCCTCAATGACTAAGGCAGAAGAATAACCAAAGATGACTCAACAGCAAGCACCCTTGGGCCTTCATGTGTAGATGGAAGTTTCTGTCCCACCCAGTCCTCTGGGCTCTGGAACAGGTGTCATGGCAGATGTGATGTCTTCCTCTACAATCTTATCACAGTCTAGGGTGCTGATTATTGGTCCTGAAACTTTGGAACACATGTTGTTCCTTTGCTGCTCCTAATGATTCTGTGCTTGCCTCAGAAAAATACCGGTTAAAATGTATTTAATACTGGGGTCAGACCCGGGGCCTCATGCATGCTGGACAAACACCTTGTGAATTAGGATACGTCCTAGGCCCCTTTATCTCACCTTAAAACAGTCCAAATGAATTCTGTTGCTTATGACTAACAAACCAAAATAATATTAAAATTATTTTTCTATGAAGAATAAAGTCAGTTGATAAATATAGCTCATTCCCTATCAAATAAAAGTTACGTGTTGGAGCTAAAACGGAAACCCGTATCATTTTACTACTTCACCACAAGAACGTCTCTCCCTACAACAGGTGACAATTTGCACAGTCACAACCCCATTTTCCTGGACAGATTTAGTTGGACCTGATCTTTTCAATGACAGATAATAAAGGCCATAAGGACACACTAGGCAGGGCTGGAGAGATGGCTCAGGGGGTGAGTGTCTCCATCACAGGCATGAGGGCCTGGGTTAAACATCCAGCACTCACATAAAAAACGCCTGTACCCCAGCACTGTGGGGCAGAGGCAGGAGGATGGCTGTGTTTTGCCCCTGGCCAGGGAGGGACTTTACCTCTAGAGAATAAGAGGGAAAGTGGAAGACACCATGCCCTTCTCCGGCCGCTGTGCGATCACACACAGGTGCATGTGCGATCACACACAGGTGCATATGCCTCCACACCTAAGTGCACACACACCACACAGGGACACGTGCACACTCAGAAAACAAATCTTAAAAATAAAAAGCGTGATAAAGCTGTGGGACGAAACAATAACTGATTAAAATGAAATTTCCATCTTAAGTCTCAAGCGTGCACAACAAAAGCTTTCAAAGAAAGAGAGTTGGGAGGGATAGGAGACTTAAACATCACAACAAAGTTTTCCAGGCTAAATACTCCTTTGGGACCCACTGTCAGAGGCACAAGACACCCGCTAAGACTCAGAGCCTCCTTGGCACCACATCTGCATGTGTGGTGTGTGTATACACTCCTTGAAGTGCTCAGCTCAGCTCTGGTAGACTTTTAAAGTAACATGCTGCCTGGGTTGTTTCTGGTTTCCTAGTGATGTGGCCTTCCCTCTCTGGCATGGTAGCTTGTGTCTACTGTTCAAACGTGTCCTATTTTACAGTGTCGGTAGGGAGCGATGCTTCAGACGGATGTCATCAGCAAAGCCTTTTGAATCCCTTCTCGCTGTTTTCCCTGTGTATTGTCAGTGCTGTGTAACTCTGTAGAAACCATTGACCAAATGCCATTTGACTCTGAGAAGTTCGCCTAAAGAGTTGCAGTGTGTTCTGAGATGCCCGAGTCTTTTGTAGGTCACTGCTGGTTTGTGTGAGAGCTATTTTTGTTGGTGCTCTTAGCTGCATTGTTTTGTGCCAAAAGAACGTTTGTCATTCCTTGTCCCTTCATTATTGGGTACTTCATCGGGTCTTTGGAAAAACCTAAGTCCACATTATTACATTTAAATCATATTCTCATTACTATTATGTGTGAATTATTATCATTTTTAGGCTTCAGTTACTGTTTTCAGTGGAGATTAACTACTGTGAAAATGCCTTTTAAAAAGCAGCCCAACTTAGTGATGTGGGTTTTCTTTTTCCTCCAAGCTTCTCTTGATGGGGGAAGTCCTGTGCATATGTCAATAAAGCACTGTTGGCCAATAGGGAAGTTAGATAGGTGGGACTAGGAGTCCAGGAGGACTCTGGGAAGGAGAAACACAGGAGTCAAGATGTAACGCCATGGGGTAGGAAGTCCGGAACTTTGCTCCGGTAAGAGAAATACTTAGATTAATAATTATGGGATAAATACTTAAGTCAGAGCTAGCCAGTAAGAAAAAGCAAGGCCAACAGCTTCATAATTAATATAGCCTCCTGTGTGTTTATTTGGGACTGATGCGGCTCTGGAACCAGGCTAGCGGGAAAGCTTCTCTAAGGAAAAGGCTTCTCTTTACATTCTCTAAAGACCACAATTTTAAAAATTACAAAAACTTAAAATTTTGAAGCAGTTCATTCCTGGGTTTGTATTGGACAAGCCAACTAGCTGCAGCTGTGCCTGGTGGCCCAGGTATGTACAATGCCACCTACTTGACTGGCTGAAGCAGGAGGATTGCCAAATAAAGGCCTTCCTGGGCAACAGAGTGAGTTTAGGGCCAGTCTGGGCAAGTCGGTGAGACCCTGTGTCTCACCAGGAACTAAGAAAAGGACTGTGGATGTGGCTCAGGGTGCAGAGCATGCCCAGTGCAAAACCCTGGCTTCCACCTCGGGTATCAAAATGTGCTGCCGTGACTGCAGGGAGAATGCTAGCTCACTGTAGATCTTTCTGTAGAGGCGTTTGAATAGGCAAGGATAATGGGAGAACAAAAATGGAATGGGAGAGGGTGAGCAGCCAGGTATTGGTGGCAGAAAGTTGTTCCCATCTCTAGGACTAGAAATGGAAGGGGCCATACACTCAGCCAGAGCCCAGGGGTCAGAGAAAAACCAGGGAGAAGAGTTTGTTTTGGATACAACTCAAGAAAATTTCATCAACTTCTTCCTTCTTTCTACAACCAGCTTCTACCAGGAAGTTCCCAGGACAGAACCTATCTGCCAGTCTATTGGCAAGGGCGCCTGGGATGTGCGTCACATCCTTTGTGATTGCAGAAAGGCAGGTAACTTCCCGGAGCAGCAATCGGGGACCACCACTGCAGCTGTGGGGAGGAAGTGAGAACTACAGAGGAGTGCCTGCAACTCTGAGATCTGTCACCTCTGAGCTCTCTCTCCAGCTCCCTGTGGCCAGCTGAGAGGACACACCCACCGAGTGAGAGGCTGCTCTGATCATACACACCCAAGGTTCTCTATGAGGACCAGGTCAAAGGGTGGGTGACGGGGAGCTGGAGGCAAAGAAGGAACTGAGGTCACTCGGCTACTGCATAGATGTTTAAGGAGTACTGTAGCATAGTGGGCACTGCCCCAGCCGCTAGCAGGACAGGAGCACTCCCTGCTCTCATGGATCTTATAGTTCGGTGTAAAAGACAGCAGTGTGAGTTCAGAACATCCTCTTTTCAAATAGCCGTGATCCAAGATCAAGGCATCTTCGGAGAGCTGGAGGAAACACAATTTGATGCTGAGATCTGGATACTGGCTTAGGGAAAAGTGGTCCAGATAAGACGTCATCCCAGGAGCCAGACAGACTTGGTACTTGTTTTGAGTAATCAAAGGCAACCACTTGACCAGAGCATGGGAGGGAGGGAGGGAAATAGTGATGAGGGAAGGAGGATGAGAGGGAGGGAGGGAGGGAGGGAGGGAGGAACAAAATGGGTGACTGCTATAGCAGTTTATTTTATTAAACCCACAAATTAAGGTGGAACATATTCCAGGATGATTACCCAGCAAAAAGCATGAGGCTGTATAAAGGAAAGATGCCAGCATGTTTGTTTCTGAGAGAAAGTAGAGATGAAACTCTGCTTTTCTGAAGAGGAAATCAGAGGCTTAATGGAAGCAGAACGTCAGTGAGCTGACGCCTGTTCATGAATCCTTTGAAAACATGCTCCGTTTTTACTTTTTTCTGTCGTAGCATGGATGTAGGTATGAACGTTAAGCAACTGTCCACATTTCCTGAAATGCGGCTTTGAAGTATCCTCACATTCCTCAGCTACCTGCACCGCCCCCTCATCACACTGGTGAAATTACGCCTACCTCACACTGTGATGCGCGACTTACCGTGAGCATCTACTGCGCCATCTTACCGTGAGCTGTCGAACATTAAAGTAGCCAGAAAACTCCTACAGAGTTAGAGATGAGTTCAAAACTCACAGTTGCTATTTCCTTTTAACTAATGCAATGGCAAGTAAGTAGTCATTATAAATAGAACTATAATTTTCCCGGGGCCGGGATATAATTCTGGGCTTCCTGTCTATAAATAAGTTGGTCCACTCTAAATGGACCCCACTGTGCTTCCTTAAGTCACAATTACTAAGTCACCAGCCACAAACAGCTGATGTTGGGGTTGCAGCTCCAGACGAGCACACTTCACATTGGGCATTTAGAGATATGTCCGAGGATGACTAATAGCCTATATGGAGAGTGCTACACTCAGCTGCTTGGAATTCTTAGCAGGTCTCTGGATTCTGTCTAAAAATATCAGCGGCAACATCTGCCCTCGTTGTTTGATGCATGCTGAGAAGGCTTTAGTGCACCCAGAACAGGTAGATCTAAGCTTTCCGGGGGTGAATAAAGACCCTTCACCCAGCAATCTGTACAGATTGAATTTCTACTTCTTTGAAGATACTGAAAAGCTCTGCAAATTACATTTTGGCTTCTGGAAGATAGGGATTTACGAAGAAAGTCAAGAGAAAGGCAATGCATATCACTTGTGCTGTGAACAAGTCTCTGGTTTGGAGTGTCTCCTGGGCAGTCCATCTGCTCTTCAAACTGCCCTTGGGACTACCTATGCAGTGTATATGTATTTGTGTTGTGAGATACTAGATTACAGTGTGTGATTGCTTTAATAAAAAGCTGAACAGCCAATAGCTAGGCAGGAGGCATGGGAGGGACTTCTGGACAGAGAGAGCTCTGGGAGGAAGAGAGGGGAAATGATAGCTGGGTGCAGAGGAAGCAGGACATGCAGGAGGAGAGGGAAAAGTCACAAACCATGTGGTAGCATATAGATTAGTAGAAATTGGTTAATTTAAGCCTAAGCTAAGGCAGAGCTTTCATAAATAATTCAAAATGTCCATGGTTTTATTTGTTTTGTTTTGTTTTTTGGGAGCTGGCAGTCGAAAGAAAAATCCGTGTACATTTTTGATACCTGTTTCTAAACTCATTCCCTGATGTCTGTGCCTAACACAAGAGACGGCAAAAGAAGAAAGCCCTGTGCATCATGTAAGGCGGTCCTGAAATTACTTGCAGCCTTTATTAGGAAATGTTATTGCATGTTCCTAGGCATTCTATAACTATCATATACAGTCTTAGTATTGCTATTTAGTTTATATGCACTTATATAATTCTCACAATAATATCCCCTCATTCTCAAGAAAGGAAATGAAGACTACCATCAAGCAGACAATCATCAGAGAACTGAGATTCACAGCGGGAGCCACATGGCTCCAGACATGTCCGCTGGGCGCTTTGCTTCCTCTGTCCACTCTTTACCAAAACGAATTTTCTAGAGCTCCACTTACACCTTGGAACACGGCGCCTTTGAATGAAAGGCCTGGGGTCAGGCAGATTGTGGAACTGAGGAAAGCAGGCTACGCTGCAGACACAGTGGAAGGCTAGTTTAGCGGTGGCGTGATGGATAATATCTCTGGTCACTGCAGCTATTGCTTGAGCAGGTTTGGAAGCAGGAAGCAGGGTGCTGGTTTCCATGAGTGTATGAAGTCTGAGACTTCTGCTTCTTGTTGTGTCTTACTAAATCTCCAGTCCACAGAAAATCGTATCACATGTTTCATTTTGCCATAGGGCTGTGAATGGTTGTCTGGAACAATTCATTTGTCCAGGTAGGGCTGGTGAGTTTCTATTGTGCTCAAGACAGGGTGATGTCTACACCCTCAAACCCAAGCATAAAGGGGATTAGAAATGCACATACATAACCCCTTGCAACAGGAAAAGGAAGCAGGGGAAGTCACCACCAACCCGATGTCTTGGGACTACACAGTGAAGGGAGAGAAATGATTCCTGAGAGTTGTCCTTTGACCTTCATAAACACTCTCTCTCTCTCTCTCTCTCTCTCTCTCTCTCTCTCTCTCTCTCTCTCTCTCTCTCTCTCTTTCTCTCTCTCTCAGAAAAGAGATTTATAGAACTTAACCAATTTCAGAGATAACTTTCTGTATCTAAATAATAATAACCTAGACATTCACTTTTAAGCCACAGTTGACTTGCAAAACATCTTGGCTGTTGTTCCTACAGGACAGTACAATGAGGGCTCTGAGGAGAGAGGGTGAGACAGGTGACATAGGAGGGACACTAGCACACAAGACAGGAGGGTCGTGGAACAAGACAGACATCGCACTCTGCGGTATCTCTGCTGCATAAATATCTCAAAACCTTATTTTAGTTTTTGTTTCCAACTTCAAGCTTTAAGCCAGGTCCATTATAGTCCGATGGCACAGCATCCAAAACATGGCCCAGAATGGTAACTGTATAGACACACAATGTTTTCTCCTCTCACGTGTATTTAAATACAACTGGCACAGAGTTGAGGTCATCATTGTCTCACCAAACTGGGAGACTTTTCTATTCCTGTTCCTCAGTGTCATTCCTGTAGGCAACATGGCAGTGCTCCACCAAAATGCATCCTTAATTCCTAAGCAGACAGCTCCTTGAGCTGGCAAAGTCTCACCGCTACGTACAGGGCTGGCATCCATTCCTTACCCTGCACAACCAGCCACTGCTCCGTAGCCAATACCCATCAAGTCCTGCACCACACTGCTTGTGTCTCCTGAGGGTTCTACAGAACATAGTTTGTGTACCTACTTTTCGCCAATTCAGAACCACAACCCAACAGTATCAGTCAGCATGAGGTGGTCAGTGGGTCATTTATTCCTATATTCTATACATACAACAAGAAGCATACAATATTTGGTGAGTTAGTCTTCTCTTGTCATTTCTGTAGCTACAGTTAAAGATCACTAGCTAGAATTTATACCTCTGTTCTCTTTAAAAGGGAATTTAGAGGTAGAAAACTGAATCACAAAGGTTATCTCTTGGCTGTAAACCACATCACAGATTTAAAATCCTGGGTTCATATTAAAGAGAGCATTTCGATGACAGGTCTGAGGAGGTAGAAGCTGTGTCTTGTTTAATGGTGTCAAAGTTTCCATGGTAGGTGCTCAGCACTTCCACAACTAAAAACAGTGTGGGTCGTGGGAACTGTTTAAAGTGCTTCTGCTCTTGTAGGAACTGGATTTCAGTTCCTAGGAGCTACAGTGGGCTACTCAAACTCCCTATAACTCCAGGGGATCCAATGACCTCTTTATAGGCCCATAACACACACACATACACATGTACTCATAATTAAAAAGAAAATTGTAATTGGGTATTACTTTGTGTGCATCACAAAGTCTACTAATGCTGCCACTCAATTTTAGGGAAACATTTCTGGCTTTTCACACAACTCAGCAAGACCAAAAGTCTACACAGTCAACTGGAAAGAGTTTTGCCTTGGAATTCCCAAATCCATGGGAAATCACTTAGTCAACACATTCTTTGTTTGTGTTCCTCTTTAGGCCTATAGAGTCTCCCCAAAGCAACAATTATCAAGTGGGATAAAGGTAAGTGGAAGCTGTGGGGTGTGGATGAGAGAGCTACAGCAGCTTAAGAGAAGCCATCTACAGTAGCTTAAGAGAAGCTATCTACAGTAGCTTAAGAGAAGCCATCTACAGCAGCTTAAGAGAAGCCATCTACAGCAGCTTCTCTATAGAGAAGCCATCTACAGCAGCTTAAGAGAAGCCATCATCTACAGCAGCTTCTAAGCTATACGGCCTTCTTATATACCTCGTTCCCCTAGCCTGTGATCTAAGTGCATACATTTAAGTTGGCCTGTTTTATCAGGCACTGATAACCACAAGAGGATATCTGCTGTGTGTAATAGAGACACGAAGGTCTGCTGTTCCTTCTTAAAAATTCAATTTATCCGGCAGAGGAATAAGCTTTCCCCTATGGCCTCCTTCATCTTGGTTGTCATTTGTTAGCAGTGAAACCCTCCTCAGCATCTAGCAGCCTCTCCGGCAAACAAAAGGAGCACTGCCACTTTAAATTTTCAGTAGGCAACTGGCATTTTATTATTTACGTATTTCATGTCATTATGCTGGATAATATAACAAATGATGCAATCAGATCCACAGGAAATTTAAAGTGCTGTACACCTGTTCTCACCTGGGAGCAGAGCAATAGCTCACCCACAGCCTCCCAGCCCAACGCCTGCGCCACACAAAGTCTCTGCACAGAGCCTGGCCTCCCAACTGACAAGCAGGAGGGGAACGTAAAACCAACTCTGTTAGCCTGCTTCAATGACCTTTGGGCTTGCTACTTTGTAAAATGGCACTTTTCTTTCTTTGAAAACCCTACCTTTCTTTGCTTTGTTTGGGTAGAGAAGGTAGCTTCCTAAACTGTCTCTGAGACAGGAGAAGGAAAAGTAGATATAAATCACAACTGCTTTCCTTAGATTGTCTGTGCTGGACCTCGAGGCCTGCAGGACCCTTTTGTCAGTGATGCTGTCACTTCACTGTAGAAACCTGTGTAGAGGGTACTTCATCTTCTGTATTCAGTGAACCAGAACAATGCATTTACCCAAATAGATGAATCGTGACCCACGCCCAAGAACAAGTCCCACTCTCTCCCACGCCTCTGTTGAGAAATTGAGAAATTAGCAAATTATCCCAGGATAAAAAACAACTTAAACGTGTAACTGGTCAGTTATTTCTGCAGCCTGGGTTTCATACTCTGATGCTGCTGGAAGGCTGACAGGCGGCCGGATGCCCTTGTTTTCAATTCACCGATTACCGGGCCAGGTTCTCAAAGGAGGAAGAAGTACAAGCAAAATTTTTATTTTCCTTTGTAAGACTTTTGACACTGAACTTTGAGAACTTTCCTGGTTAACTGAGTTTACCTCATAGAGTGGCCAGATAAAATATAGGACACCTGTTGATTTGTGTTTCAGATAAGCAATAAGTATGTGATAGAGGAATGCCCCAAACATTCATGATACAGGTGTAAAACATAAACTACATCTCTCAAAACATAAAATCTAGTGAAGCAAGATGTGTAGACTTAACTTAAAATTTATTAGTACAAACTATATTATGTTAAATATCTACATATGAAATATATATATGTATATTATATATTATAAATTGTATTACATGGTAAATCCAAAATATTAAACAAGGCATGTTATACTAAAGGCTGCATTGTTTGCAATTCAATTTTAATTTTTTTATTATTTCGTGGGTATGGGTATTTTGCCTGAATGTGTGTTCACCATGTTCATGTCTTCACAGAGGGCAGAAGACACTCAAACTAGAGTTACAGATAGAAGTTTTTGAGCTGACATGTAGGTGCCAGGAAAGGAACCTAAGTCCTCTGCAAGACCTCGCAGTGCTCCTGCTGAGCCAGCTCTGCAGCCCCCGTAATTCAAATTCAACTGGGTACTGCGTTGTGTTTTGTTTTGTTTTTAATACCAATCTAGCCAAACTACTAAGAAGAAAATGGTTTCCTGCCCCTGAGCTCCCCAGAAGCCTAAGGCAAGCACCCCTTAGGTCCCTTTCTAGTCCTGGGTACACATCCCTCTCGTATACATCATTGCAGGGTCACCAGTTAGCAGAGTAGGCAGTAAGGAAGGCAGTGGGGAGGAGATCTGCTCCTGGCAGTCTAAGGCACATGTGTGTCCTGGCAGTCTAAGGCACATGTGTGTCCTGGCAGTCTACGGCACCTGTGTGTCCTGGCAGTCTAAGGCACATGTGTGTCCTGGCAGTCTAAGGCACATGTGTGTCCTGGCAGTCTAAGGCACATGTGTGTCCTGGCAGTCTAAGGCACACGTGTGTCCTGGCAGTCTAAGGCACATGTGTGTCCTGGCAGTCTAAGGCACCTCCTGTGCGTCCTGGCAGTCTACAGCACCTGTGTGTCCTGGCAGTCTAAGGCACCTCCTGTGCGTCCTGGCAGTCTAAGGCACATGTGTGTCCTGGCAGTCTAAGGCACATGTGTGTCCTGGCAGTCTAAGGCACCTCCTGTGCGTCCTGACAGTCTACACCACCTGTGTGTCCTGGCAGTCTAAGGCACATGTGGGTGGGCTTACCACCAAAGACGTCTCCACCAAATGCACACGGCCTAGGGCACTCCATCACATCCACCAAATACAAGGGGAAACAACCAGACTGCCTCGGAGTTTCTGAGCTCTGGACCTCCCGTCTTTTTTTAATTTATTTTTACTTTATGTGCATTGGTGTTTTGCCTGCATGTATGTCTGAGGGTATCAAATCTTGGAGTTACAGATAGTTGTGAGCTGCCATGTGGGTTCTGGGAATTGAACCCGGGTCCTCTGAAAGAGCAGCCAGTGCTCTTAACCACTGAGGCATCTCTCCAGCCCCTGTACCTTCCATCCTTACACACAAATCTCCATCACTTAGAACTGCTGTCCGTAATATGACCTTGGACATGACTCCTCAACCTTAGCTTTCTGCTTCCATGGGGAAAATCATGTCCACTAGCAGACAGACTGACGGATTCTGGCAGTGGCAATTATCGCTTTATGATGGTGGGTTCTCTTGAATTTCATTATATACAGTGATGCTCTGTATTTCTTTTTTTACTTTCCACAACAAAGATCTGCAACATATTAGAACCTCAGAGGAAATAAGAACATATCTTCACCTTCCTGTTGTTCACCCAGCACCTGCAGACCATATCCTCTGAACACAGCTGAGCAGAGCCGTCTCAACCACCCTCTCCCAGGGCCTGTGTTTCTATGATAACTCTGAGAGAGTTCTGCTCTCCTGACAGTGTCCACAGCAACATGGCCTCTCTCTCTCTCTCACACACACACACACACACATACACACACACACAAATAAATAAATAAATATTAATAAATAATTTAACTAAATTGGAATTTTTATAATTGGTGGTGCACATATATAATCCAGTACTCAAGAGGGGAAACCGGGTTCAAGGTCATCCTTAGCTACCTAGCAGGTTGGAGACCTGCATTGGCCATATGGACTCCTGCCTCCAAAATCCATGAAGTCACAGCAAGGTCAAGAAGAAATATGTGGGATGCTTACAACCTTCAGTGTTTATGATAATGAAATTACCATTAAAATAATAATAATAATGACAACAATCAACAGTAGCACATACCATCTAGGGAACACGCTAATGTGCTAATCACTTCACATATTTACATTTTCTAATCAACATATCAGCTCCTGCTGCAAACAGGACTGTGATTCAGGTGAAGGAACTGCAAGACCGGTGAGTAAAGCTAGGGAGAGGGTGGAGAGACAGCTCAGCATTCGAGAGCACTGGCTGCCCTGCAGGAGGTAGAAGTTCCGGTTCCCAGCAAACCACATTCCACAACTGCCTATAATTCAGCTCCAGAGGGTCCAACCCCCTATTCTGGCTTCCGTGGATACTTATACATAGCCATATACACACAGACACAAATAAATAAAAATAAAATAACCCTTTAAAAAAACTAAAGAAAGATTTGCTCCAAATAATATGCCATCTAATCACTGAAGCAAGATTTTCACCAATCCCCAGACCAACAATTTTAGGTGATGACCATCTTCAATGTGTGTACCTCTTCAGTGTGTGCGAGCGCGACCTATCTCTTGCCATTAGCTGAAGTTGTATGTGAGTCTCTAGAAAATAGGTATTAAGCATTATCACTTGTCTTCATATAAAGTGTGTTTCATAAGAATTACAAGCTCTTGTGAACTAAGGTAAATATCATTTATAGCACTCTCCATGATCTGCTAAACATAAAACTTAAACATTCTTGCCTGAATTCTTCATTCAGCACCAGGTGAAACAGCCGGATCCTGCATGAAAGAATCCTTATTTCATATGTGTAAGAATCCACTCAAATGTTTGTGCAACATCCTTGATCTGTCCCCACCTACCCACACTCATCTTCCAGAAATAAATCTGAATAAAAGAGATGCCTTTTTCCCCCCTTTATTTTCTGGTAGGCTGTTTTAGTACATTGCCCCAAATAGATTTTCTTCCAGCTTCCTCATCCACTGAACTGTCACATTACGCATTTGAGGTTCCATCAACTTGGCCTTGTTAACTAACAGGATACAGCAAATGGCCTTCTTGGACTTTGAGCCTGAAGTTTCAATGTGAGTTTCGATATCGGATGAAAAGAACCTAAACCTCTTGTATTTTAATTGTGCTTCAGAGGAGAAAGGGAAACAAGGTTAGGATAGACATGTTGGATATAGCTGGCTCAGCCTTTGTGACACTGATCTAAAATCATTCATCATCCTTTAAGTTAACCCTGAACAGTTAACTCATTCATCCTTTAAGTTGTCCGATTAGGCGTCTTGCCACAGCTGCGGAAGGTAGTGAGTACAGGTAGAATTAACTTTACTGAAGCCACGTTTTCTCATTAATTATCTTTTTAGGTATAATTCCTTTACTGATATCTAATGGATTTGTTGGGGAAATGGTTAGAACTGGAAGATCAGGAAGGGCAAGGCAGCCTAGGTGAACTATGGCACCAGACCTAGCTTCATCTTTGCGACCACTGTGACCTCACTGTCATTCTTTAGACCCTGAAAATCACCCCTGAGGATATTCCTGCACCCATCTGCCCTGCCTGGAGTCGGGAGGCTTCCCTCATGGTGGGGACAGGCACACCAGCTTCTAGCATATCACCAGCTTCAGGTTTCTCTGTTGCTTCTAGAAAATTCTGTTTTTGTTGTTGTTTTTTTCGAGACAGGGTTTCTCTGTGGCTTTGGAGGCTGTCCTAGAACTCGCTCTTGTAAACCAGGCTGGCCTCGAACTCACAGAGATCTACCTGCCTCTGCCTCCCCAGTGCTGGGATTAAAGGCGTGCACCGCTGCCACCACCACCCCCCAGCTCTAGAAAATCCTTTATTCTCTCAGGTTTTCCTTTCTTGTTCTGAAGTATCTGGGTTCTCTGAAGCTGTTTTACTGGGGGTTGTCTCTCATTGTCTTAATAGTTTAACTCTATGGCTGGCTCCTAAATCTCTGTCCAGCATGATTTCTCTTGTAATCCATATACATGCTTCTCTAACTGCCTTCTAAATCTGTGAAAGACATCTTAATTGCCAGCGAGTTCCAGGACAGGCTCCAAAACAATGCAGAGAAACCCTGTCTCAATAAACAAAACAAAACAAAACAAAAAAGACATCTTAATTGTGAGGGGAGGGTAGAGGAAGGGGAGTAGGTTATCGAGCAAAGAGTAATCCTCCGAGCCACCGATCTTGTTTGTTTTAAACTTTACACACGCACTGAAATTTTTAAAAATCCCATGCCAAAATTAACCAGGCCCAAAGACACACAGCTCGATGAACTTCAGGTAGACACTCAGAATGGAAGCTGTGGATTTACAGAGGATGCTATACTTTTACTATCAAATACATCGCATGCATTGATCTACCACTAAAATCTGAGCGCCCCTGACAGACTTAGAACTAGAAAAACAATTAGCTTTATATCCTTTCTGGTAGCTCACGATCATTGCTTACAGTATCCCCTAATGTTTAGTCTTTCCTAGTCTCTTTTCTATATGTTTTCTGGTACCCATACATACATTTGCACATATGCACATGTATTATTGGCTAGATCCCACATGTAAAGGAGAACATGTGGTGTTTGTTTGTTTGTTTCTTCCTGAGGTAGCCTGACCTTATTTAATATTATATTATACTGTTTTTTGAGAGAGTCTCTTCCTGGCTTAATGCCTACCAAATAGACTAGGCTCGGGGGTCCCCAGCCTGTCTCCACCTTCTCAGCCATGGGATTACAAATATGCTCCACCATGGCCAGTTTTTTGTTTGTTTTTTACATCTGTTTGCGTCCTCATGCTTATAAGGTAAGTGCTTCCCCAACTCCAGCAAGAAACTAAGCAGGGGTTATCTTCAGCCTTGTCTCCTGGTCACCAACTCAGTGTTACCTATCTGAAGCTGTTTTGGGGACTGTATCTCAGGTACTGGCTGATCTCTCTGTGGTTCCTCATTCCTACTGACTACCCCTTCAGAAGGTAGGCAAAGATGTCCCTTTCCTAAACTCCCCACTTCTGAGCCTCCAGTTCCTCGCTAGAACTGGTGAGTGTCTTTCTAACAGTGAGGTAGAAATTGACTCTGCAGTTTGGGGGAAAAACACAGAAAAAAGGGACCCATTTCTTTCTTGGCTAAAAGCCAGAAATGTCCTTGAAATGTTCTTGCTGGAGGCCAGAAATGCCAGACTGTTGAAGACACAATGCCTCTGCCTCCTCTAAGGCTGGAGGCACCATTGCAAGGGAGAAGTCTGGTTTTCTCCTTATCTCTTCCCCAGAAGGGTTGCTCCTGTCCTGGAAAGCACACGGTAGCCAAAGCACCTGGACACCAGGGTAGAAGCTGTACCGAGCTGCTTAATGGCATTCCACTCCTGGGGCCCTTCCTGATGGATAGCAGTTCTTCTGTCTCTGAAGATTTCTGTAATTACTTCTTCCTAATACTCACCTCGTTTCCATTCACTTCTTTGAGTTTAAGAGACAAAACCCCCAAAACTGGTGGCTGAGGGTAGCCTTCACAGCGTGGAGTTTCCTAGACCCCAGCCTCTAAAGCTGACTCATCCAAGGATGAAGAAAGTCCCTATGGCTCCCAAAGACATCCCCACATTCCTGTATCATACTCTCCAGAACCTTCCACAGTTCCACAGTTGTTCATGATACCACGACAAACATCTTCCCTTGTGGCCCACACATTACCCCTCTTGGCAGTCCCATGGGCTAAGTCGCCCCCCCACCCCACCCCTGACATTTATACACACTTGTGATCGCCATGATATACTCTGCTCTTTCACATTAGTGAATCATTTACTCACCACCCCCACCCTGCCTCGTGGGTCCCCTTTCCCCCTTCACTTTCGGTGAAATTGACTCCTCAGGAATCTACTCTGCTGTCAACTCAAACATCGACTTCTCTGCAAGCTCTTTCTGGTGCCATAATGAGCACATCCTCTGTGTTATCTAATTGTGTTATGACTTATTTCTAGGTGTTCAATGTCTACTTTCTGCCTACAGAAGAAGGGGAGACTATGAAAAAGAAATAGCCAGTCCCTAAAAGCCCTTCCTGAGAGCAACTTGTGTCACTTAAACTCCCCTCACCACTGGTTAGAACTTGGTCCCATACCAAACTCCCGGCTAGTGTGGGTAATACAGCATACCTGTATGCCCACAAAGAAAAGCATCAAGACTTTGGTTAGTGAGTCAAAGAGGCACAAACCACTAATCCAAGCTACTCAGAAGATAGAGGCAGAAGGATTTCAAGTTCAAGTCCACCTGAGCTACAAAGCAAGCATAAGGCCAGGCTACACAACTTAATGAGACCCTGTCTCAAAAAAACAAAATCCTTTTAACAGGATCTGAATATCTTGGTGACAGAGCATTTGCTTGGTGTGTGAGGACCAGTGCTCACTTCCTCTTTCTGCAAAATAAACAAGACTTTTAGCAAAAGTCAGGGGCTATCGCTGATTCCTGAGCAGAAAGTGTGAGGGCTGATGCTGTCTTAAGTTTAAATGGCAGTGCTTAAGAGATTATAAAACAAATGTACCTAGAAGGCCAGGATGCTGCTGTTCATGTAAGATAACAAGCTTTCACTTCCGCAAACAAGTTTGGTTCCCCCAACTGCACAGGATACACTTGATGACTCACAGATGGGAGGTGCATAGGCAGGAAGCTTGTCAAGATGTGTGCTTGTCCCCGATTGGACGAAGGCTGTACATACTTAACCTTGTAGGTTTTGTCTTTATAAACGCCTGGCTAATGTAATTTGGGGCTATACTCTAGGAATCCCTGGTATAGACCTGGTCAGTGTCCATCATACTGGACAATATTTAATAATACTTGTTTCAAATTTGGATAAAACATTGTAGTAGTAGTCTTATTCTTGTCCAGTGGATTAACAAAAACTGTTTGTATCCTCACAAACTCTGTACTAAAAGTTAAAACCATACCAGGGGTTTCATTTGCCTTAGGGGTTGTTATTTAACCTTTTAATTACTGAAGTGACGACATTCAGTACTGTACCATGTACCCAGGTCATTCTGGTCTCCTCTAAAATGGGGAGTGAGAAAACATGACCCAGAAACAAATATCTATTTTTTTAATGTGTGTGTGTATGTGTCAGTGGAAGCCAGAAGAGGGTGCTTGGATCCCCTGGAGCTATGGCTGGTTATATGCTACTCTGTGTCCCTATGTAATTCTGTCTTTAAATCCTTTATTATTTTCCAACTCTCTCTCTTCTAATATCATTTCTATTGCTGTGATAAAATATCCTAACCCTCCCCCCAAAAAAAATTAGGAAAGAGTTTGCTTATCTTACAGTTGCAGGTTGCAGTCTGTCGTGAGGGAAGTCAAGGCAGGAAGTTAGCAACTAATCATCCCTGCCACAGTCAAGGGCAGATAGGGTGAATGCATTCAGGTCTACCTGCTCATTTTCCCTCAGCAGGCTTTCTGTCTCTTACACTCTTTGGGAAGCGCCGACTAGGGAATGGTGTTGCCTGCAAGGGTCTGGGTCTTCCCAAACCAATGACAAGCCTGTAGCCACCTTGATCTAGATAGCTTCTCAGTAAGAGTCTTTCCAGTTGCTTCTAGGTTGTGTCAAATTGACAATTAAAGCTAAGCAGCACCCTTTTTAAAACAGCCTCTCACACTTATTTATTTACTTATTCTCTTCATGTTGGAGGGGATTTGGGAAAGGCCGGCAAACTAGGAAACGTGTGGACATCGGAAGACAGCTTGTGGGAGTTAGTTCTCTCCTCCCACCAGGAGGGTCTGGGAGTGGAATGCAGGTTGCTGGGCTTGGCCTTTACCACTTCCTGAGCAGCCCCTCTCTGCCTTTCAGTCTGTAAAGTAACTACTGCCACCCTACCTAACCATACAGTCTCGGTAAACAGCTGATAATGAGACTCACGGGGCCGTACAACTGCCCATCTTAACCCAATAGGAGTGGGACGTTCTGAGGATGTATGTCTTTAGGTGCAGTTCAATTTAACAAGAGCTAGTGGAATTAGTGTCTTTAAATCACACAAGAGACACTGACCATTATTGCCTCTTATTTAAAAAAACATATTTGGGAGCTACAATCATAATGTAAGTTTATATTACAGAAATTCTCAATAAAGGGTAAAACTTCTGTATTGCATGCCCTCGTTTTTAAATTTTTGGTTATTTGAGCATGGCAACGGCAACTTAAAAAAAATGGAACAAAAGTCCTATTAGACATGGTAGTTACATTGATACATTGATTCAATATGTGATTAGCTTTGGACTATAACTATTCTTAGTCTTGGAACTGTCCCAACTCTGGGACTTCTAACTTGTTTGAAATCTGTATCACATTTGATTGTTTCTAAGGACTTCTGTGGATAGAATTCCATGGTCCTTGAGGTTTTCTGTGGGCCACACCTACCAAGGCTTCGGACTTCTCTTTCTTCAGAGAATCTGTTTCTCCAGGAGCAAACATCAATGGTTGGTGTTTAAATACAAAAGGGTAGATCTGTATTTAAAGCCCCGTCATTTAAAGTGGTAATACGTGATACCAATGCATTTTATTCAGTGCAGAATTATGAAGGAAGCCTTCTGCTTGGCTGTGGTGGCACACGCCTTTAATCCCAGCTCTTCAGAGGCTGAGGCTGGCAGATCTCTGTGAGTTCAAGTCCAGCATGATCTCCAAAGCAGGTTCCAGGACAGCCAGGGTTACGCAGAAAAACCCTGTCTTGAAAAACTAAAACCCAACCAAAAAAAAACCTTTAAGGAAGACTTCACTCACTAGGGATCCACTCCAGGATGCTAGAAGAAAATATTTTGTTTATTCGTTTGATTTTCAAGACAGGGTTTCTGTGTGTATCTTTGAGGCCTGACCTGGAACTCACTCAGTAGACCAGGCTGGCCTCAAACTCACAGAGATCCATTTGTCTCTGCCTCCTGAGTGCTGAGATTAAAGGTGTGAGCCACTACCACCTGGCTGAAATATTTTCAGTAACCACTCAAATAAATGTTCTGGGTAGCTCCTCCCCAGCTTCCCTCTTTCCCCATGTCTTGTATGAGGTTTACACATTGACTGATATTGTGCCCCCAAGGACTGGGATTTTTTCAAGACTATAAAGGGACATTTTCTGGTTTGAAATCCAGTAATGGAGATAGACAAGGCTGACCCTTAAGTACCAGGTGGAATGCCCTCACATTAGTGTTAACTGCCACTTTGCACCTAGCAAGGAAGGAGGGAAGATTTTGGTGAGCATGGAATCACAAAGTGCCCAAAGATGCAAGCTCCCTGAATAGCGAGTGCACGCCTTGAACTTGCCTTGAACTTGCCCGACTCTGTCTGTCTGGCGATGTGCCATGAACTGTGCGGCTCCTGTAGAACTCTGGGAAGACACCAGTGGCTACTCGACAAAGTAGCTTGGATAGAGAGCTAGAGTCCTCCCTTTCTTCAAATGCTCTAATATGAAGCCTGGGGCTTCCCAAATGTTGATAGCAAACTTCCTAGGTGAGCAATAATCGATGGAGCAAAATTTCAGACTCATTTTTTTGAGACAGGATCTTTCTCTGTAAATGATTGGACCTGAACTCATTCTTCACCTCAGCTTCAATTTTGTTCCCTTAGCCTTACAAAGGCTGGGAATAAGTTCTGACATTACCACACCTAGCAAGTGTGACTTCTTGACAGACAGGCAGCTCTGAGAAAGGCATGTGTGTAGAAGGAACCAAGGGTGATTGACAGCTGTCCATCAAGCACCACCCAGCTTCTCAGCAGGTACTAGAACATTCACACAAGGCATATTTCTAAGTCGCTAAAATGTATTTTAATTTGACTGTGTATGAGCATCTTGACTATATGTATGAGTGTGTGTCACATGCATTCCTGGTGCCCACAGGAAAGAGAAAGGGCAGCAGCTCCCTTGGAACAAGAGTTAAGAACAGTTGTGAGCTGCCATGTGGGTGCTGGGAACCAAGCCTGGGTCTCTGTGAGAGCAGCCAGTGCTTTTAAACACTCAGCCATCTATCTCTCCAGCTGTTCTCATCTTCAGAGTACATCCACACATACATATGGTTTTATGGAGCTGAAAATATCTAGAATTCTGCCTGGTGGTGGTGGTGGTGCATGACTTTAATTCCAGCACTTAGAGGCAGAGGTAGGAGGATCTCTGAGTTCGAGACTAACCTGGTCTACAGAGTGAGTTCCCGATAGCCAGGGCTACACGAAGGAATCTGTCTTGAAAAACAGAACCAAAAAAGATAAACAAAACCAACCAAACAAACAAACAAAAGCCCCGGAAATGCAAATGAAAGGAAAAAGTAATATCTATCTTTCTGAGTCTGGCTTATTTTGTGTAATATGATGGTCTCCAGTTATATCTTTTTCCTAACAAATGACATCGTAGCATTCTGCTTTATGTCTGGTAGAAATCCACTGCATACATACGCCACACTTTCCCCCAGTACCGTCTTGACGACACCTAGACTGATTTACAGCCTCAGTATTGTGAACATTGCTGCATAGACACAGATGCATGATGTCTCTAGGTTAATAGGAAGGAGGTGCATGAAACAGAAAGTAGCTCTGCTGTTCTTATGGTGATGATAGACTTGACTTTTAAAATCAACTCTGTCAGTGTACCGTGAACCTGCTGCCTAAATGCTCTTCTTATACTACGAAATGCCATGGTAACTTGGGGGTTGTTCTTCGGCTGTTTGGGGAGACAGCCAGCACAGGTGAAGCCATTTCAAGCCTGCAGAGAAGGCTGTTTTCAAGATGTAACCATCACTCGTTGGCAGCAGGAAACTCTTACACACTTAAATGTGTGTGCTCTCGTAAAATTAAATTAAAAATTAATTTTAAATTAACACGAAAAGAAATTAAGAGACAAAAGCAAGTGCTGTCTATCTCCCTTTGTCTTTTCCATCACTATAGTTTACATGACACAGCACTAGTGACCAAGCCTGGTGTCCAGGAGCACTCACCTTCCCTGGCGAAGCACTGACTTTTGCCGGAGAAGCTAGTGCATAGAGTCTGTGTGACATTTTTATGCCAAGCTGCCTGGAGATTCTTTTGTGAATACACACAGAGATCTAATATGTGCCTTCAGTCAGCTTGTTGAAGTGTTTCTGTCACATCTCACCCCAAAGAACATAAGGCTTTTGTCAGCCCTTGGTTTGTGTGCAAGGGTCTTGGTTGGAAGACCCCGCTTTCCTCATTACCCCAAGAATATTTGATTGTGGTTTTATTTTAATTTTTATTTTGAATTTTCTGTGTATATGCCATGTATGCCCAAGTACCCCCGAGACCGGAAGAAGGTACAGGATCCCCTGGAGCTAGAGTTACAGAAGTTGTGGAGCAGAGCACCAGATCTTGGTGCTGGGTACTGAGTGTGGATGCCCAGCCGGAAGCACTCACTCTGAACTGCCGAGCCTCCTCCTGGGCCCTAGGTTGCTTTGTTTTGAGGTAAGGCTTCCTGTAGCCCAGGCTGGCCTTGAATTTCTAATCTACCTTCCAAATGCCTGAATTATAAGCATGTACCTACATATCTTGATGTATCTGGAAGGATATTTAATTTAAAATATTAAGGAAAAGGGGGAGGGGAGTGGAAGAAGGGAGGGAGGAGGAAGACAAGAAGATAGTTCTGGACTGGCAGAAGAGATTAGGGAAACACGGCTGCCATTTTTCTTTTTAATTAACAGTAAGGAGATACCATTTACATAAATTGAGTGTACCCATTTTAAATGTAACACTTTTTATGAGCACTGACAAGCTTTTCCATCAGTGTGTCTATGGTCACGATTAGTAGAGCACTTCCCTCACTCAAAAGACTCCTGCATGCCCCATTGTAGCTAACAGCCCATGCTTGCCCTAGGCAATCATGATTCTTCCACCACAGACTGATTTTTCCAGTTATAGAATTGCAAATAATTGAAATAATACAGCATGTATTCTTGTGTTCTTGGCTTTTATTTAGGAACATAATATGCAACTCGTCTATATTTGTAAAACATATCAATAATTCATCCCTTTGTGTTGCTGAGTAGTATTTCATACTGTGGATATACCACAAGGTTTACTGATTTCCCAGTTGATAGTCACTTAGGTCAGCACTGCTGCAAATGAAGCTGTTTGATCATCAGTAGTCGAGGCTTTGTGAGGACAGCACCTCCGTTCCTTGCAGGTGTGTTTCCAGGAGTGAAATGGCTGGATCACATGTCCTGGATTTCGAGAAGGTAGTAATGATAGCTTTCTGTTTACATTATCCCTAAGCTTCTAGTTCCCCCAAGAAAGCATCTTTCTTCAAAGAGAATGAACAGCACTATCTAAGAAAGGAGGAAGGAAGCAGGATGGAAATTCATCTTCTGTGTCTTCTGATCAATTTATCCCTGCCCAGTCACACCAGAGAAAACCCTAGAGCCTCCCAGGGTGGCTCCTGGTCTCAGTTGACTCTCCCATCAGTGCAGTCAACTGCTTCCTCTCCATCTTTTTTTGTTTGTTTGTTTGTTTGTTTTTGTTTTGTTTTTGTTTTTGTTTCGAGACAGCACTCTCTCTGTAAACCAGGTTAACCTCGAACTCACATAGATCGGACTACCTCTGCTTCCCAAGTGCTGGGATTAAAGGCATGTGCCAACTACACTCAACTCCTCTCCATCTTTTATATAACCTTACTTCTCAAATTTTGACCTCGGACAATGGGAAGATTTTTCTCTTGCCATATAATCATCTAACAGCCCTAACGGTAATTTGCTGCTGTTTTGAGACAGAGTTAGCCCAGCCTGACTCAGATTCACTCTGTAGCTGAAGATGAACTTGAACTTTTAACTCTTGCCTCCACCTCCTGAAGGTCTGAGATTACAAACCCTTCTGGGTTTAGGGTTCAGCCAAATGATTAGCAATTGTTCTAATGGGACTGACTTTATATGGGACTTGACCCTCTAATAGCTTTAAATACCCTTCCTTTATTCTGCATTTGTAATGTACTTCATGTTCTGAGAGACCACAGCTGCCAATTCATACTTTATATCCATCAAGGCTATCACTAAAACTGAAGGAGAAATAAAAACTTTTCATGATAAAAACTCTAAAGGATTTTATGACTACTAAGCCAGCTGTATAGAAGATAATAGAAGAAATATTTCAATCTGAAGAGAAAAATAAGCACCCCAAGAGGTCATAGGGAAAAAATAATTTCAGGATAGGTAGCCAAAAGAAATTTGAGAAAACACCACAAAAGCAATAAGATGACAGGAAATAATATGTGTCTTTCAATAATAACTCTGAACATTAATGGTCTCAATTCCCCAGTAAAAAGACAATCTAAAAGATTGTGTTAGAAAACAGGATTATGTTTTTACTGTCTCCAAGAAATACACCTCACCATCACCACCAACAATAGACATCACCTTAGTGTGAAAGGTTTGCAAAGGGTGTTTTTCCAAGAAATGGAAGCAAAAACAAGCAACTGTCACTATTCTAATATCTGACAAAATTGGCTTCAAGCTAAATTAGTCAGAAAAGATAGTAAGGGACACTGCATTTTCCTTAAAGCAAAAAAAAAAAAATCCACCAACAGGATATTACAGTCCTAAACATACATTACAAACACATAGATTCCCGATTTTATAAAAGAAACACTATTAGATCTAAAACTATTAATGAATAATTTCAATAATCTAGTCTTACCAGTAGATGGGTCATCAAAAAAAAAACTAAATGAAGGAACTCTAGAATTAAGTAATATCATAAATCAAATTAACCTAACAAATATCTATAGAAGTCCCCTCCAAACACTAAGGAATACATGTTTGAAGATGGAATTTTCTGTCCCACCTGGTCCTACAACTGTTTAGTCCCGAATAAATACACAGAAGCTTATATTAATTATAACTGTTGGACTAATGGCTCAGGCTCCTTATTGGCTAGCTCTTTCTTAATTATTAACTAATTTCTATTAAACTCTGTATTGCCATGAGGCTGTGGCTTACCCATAATGCTCCATACAGCATGTTTCACCTTTGGGGTCTCCCTGGCAACACTCTCTCTCTGTGTTCCTCTTCCCAGCATTCCTAGTCTGGTAGCACCCCCCCCACACACACACTTCTTGTTGGGATACTGGCCAATCAGCTTTTATTCACCAACCAATAAGAGAAACATATATTCACAGCATGCAGAAGGACCTCCCCCATCACATGTTCTTTTTAACAGTCCATGGAACTTCCTCCAAAATGGGCCACATGCAAGACACAAAGAATGTCTCAAAAAAAAAAAGCAGAAAATTGAATAGCATCCTACAAGTTCTCTGACCACAATGCAATAAAGCTGGATATCAACGGGCACTAGAAACCATAAGAAGCACACAAACTCAGAGGAACTAAATAACACACTTCTGAAAGAAATTGGATTAAGGAAGAAAAAAGAAAATTTTAAATTCTTAGTATTGAATGAAAAACACAGCATACAAAACTCTGTGGACCAAATGAAGGCAGACCCAAGAGAGAAGTTTACAGCATTAGATACTCACTTAATGCTGTTATCAAATAATAACTTAATGATGCACCTGAAGCCTTAGAAAAACAATAACAGCTGGGCGGTGGTGGCCTATGCCTTTAATCCCAGCACTCAGGAGGCAGAGGCAGGCGGATCTCTGTGAGTTCGAGACCAGGCTGGACCAACAGCCTCCAAAACAATACAGAGAAACCCTGTCTCGTAAAACAAAAAGAAAAAAAAAAGAAAAACAATAACAATCAAACTCAGGTCCTTGAGAAAGAGCAGCAAGCACTCTTAACTTCTGAACCTCTCCCATAACCACCCAACTGATTTTTGAAAATGGGTCAGCAACACACATTGAAGGAAAAACATCTTCATCAAATCCTGCAGGCCAAACTGGATTACTACACGTGGGAGAATGAAACAGATCCTTGTCTCTAGCCTTGCACAAAACTCACTCCAAATGAACCTCAAGATAAGATCGGATCCCCTTAATCTGATAGAGGAGGAAGTAGGGAACTGTAACAAGACAAATAAATAACACACACACTGAGGTTGGGATTCAAAGTGATGATCAAAAAGCAAAGCAGCCGGTCACTAGCTCTCACCTCTAACTCAAGCTGAAGGGGCTCTCTGTGAACTCTTCACCAAGCCTAAACTGTTGCCTCTCTTCAGTGTGGCTGGAAAATGAATGCCTCTATCCTCAATGTGGCTGGAGAGTCAATGCCTGATACTGAGACCTTGTTCCTGTCTTATACACCTCCCTAATGCTGGGATTAAAGGCGTGAGCTCTGTTACTCTTTTAGACTGATTCAATCCCGTGTATCCCTGGGTGGCTTAGCACTCAAAAGAGATCCGTCTACCTCTTAATCCTGAGTCCTAGGTGTACCACCACCTCCTACTTTCTGACTGCTGGGATTAAAGGTGTGTGCCTGGCGTTTATGGCTTGTGGCTGACTTTGGTTTCTGAACCCTCAGGCAAGCTTTAATAAATCGTAAATAGTATATCACTACAGGGAACACATTTGAACTTGTTGGTACAGAAGAGCTTTCTAGATAGAAGTCAAGTAGCATAGACATTAAGACCAACAATCAACAAATGGGCCTCATGAAACAAAAGCTACTGTAAAACTAAGGGCATCATCATTAAAGTGAAGATGCAGCCTGCTGAATGGAAAAAACATCTTTACCAGCTGCGAACCTGACCGAGGTTAGTGTCTGCTCACCCACGTTCATTGTTGCTTTACTCACAAAGGCCAGATGAAAAGAACATCAGTATCCATTAACAGACGAACGGATAGTGTGGTACATTTACACAATGGAATATCGTTCGTCTGGTAAGAAAAATGAACTTATAAAAATTTCAGGTAAATTGATGGGGCTGGAGACAACCACTCCGAGTGAGATAGCCCAGACTAGGTAAGACAAATGTCATGTTTTGATCACTTGCGGATGTCAGCTTTGAATCTTCAGATATGTGTTTTATTTATTATGCCTACCAAGGCCATACTTACTAAGAGGCTACGGGGAGGAGGAGAATGTCAAGGGAAGAGAGACAGAATGCAGTGGTATAATGGGTTGAGGCGAATAATGGAAAGGAAAGGTTAAACCCGGTTAGGGAATGGGCGGTCAGGGTAGAGAAGGGAATATGATGAGAGATAAACAGCAGCAAAGAGCTTCCCAATAGACATCAATAAACCTAATACTACACATGCTTCTTAAAATACGTACATGCATGTGCATTAAAGGAACACAAATGGCATCACTCTGTAACATGAAAACAACCCTCTTACTAGAGTCCACAGACTAGTAAAAAACCAAATGCCAGGGTGGGACCCAAACATTATAAGGCATTGCTTTGCTCGTGGTGACCCTGAAGACTGGATGGTTAGACTCTATTCTTGAACACACCACACACTAGAGAACATGGAGATATCTGTCTGGCTTACTCCTGGAGCTTCATCCTTATGCCTGGCTTTTATGGCATTAAAGGTGCTATGTACACTACTGGAAGAGAACGGTGATCATCTAGGTTAACTACGAACCCTGCAAGCTACAATAATGATAAACACAGCTAGACACCCTACAGTTGCAATAATAGCATGGATGTCAAGTCACCACTTTCTGATGGACTTAAGGCCTGCTCCACAAGTTGAAACCCATGCCCGGCACCATTAGTGGGATTAAAAAAAAACCACCATGTTAGATATTTCATAGGTCCCAGTGACAAATAGACTATCATTACCCTGATAAATTGGCATAGTATTAAACTGTGGCAATCTATGGGTATAGTAATAAGTCATTGGGCATCGGTTTAGTACTATGACATGAATGTTATACACAAAAATCAGCATGTCTCTCAACCTGCAGCAGGGATGCTTCCTCTTGGTGATGGACATAGACTGGTAAAAGTTCAGAGGCTATGAGGCAACTGACTGCCCAGCCCTCTCCTCGCAAGGCTCAGGGACTGTTGCAGAAAAGGGGAAAGAAGTTGTACACGCCAGAGAGTGTGGACTTTATAGCCAACCAGACATAGTAGGTGACACATGAACTCCCAGCAACTGTAACAGCATGTCTAAGACTCACACAAGCTCAACCAGACAAAATCCTGGCATGAAGAGAGGAGGTGGGCACAAAACCCCACCCTTAGCTGAGGAGCTACGGGAAGTGGATAGCTTCTGGAAGAAGGGAGTCAGTTTTCTTTATGGCTGTGTTCCCAGGTGTGTTGATCACATTTCAATGGAAGGCCATACATCCCAGGGTATAAGGGCAGTGCTTATGCTCCCAGGATATAAGGGCAGTGCTTATGCTCCCAGGATATAAGGGCAGTGCTTATGCTCTTCATGCTCTTTTAAGAAAGGAAGAGGGGACCGAGTCATGTAAGTAGGGAAGTCGGGGAAGGAGTAAATAGGATTAAAGCACGTTGTATGGAATTCTCAAAGAACAGAGAGAAAGATCCGCGGGGAAGACTGAGTTTGGTGGCACACACACCTCTAATTCTAATACTTAGGACGTATAGGCAGGTAGATCTCCATAAGTTCAAGGCCAGGCTGGTCTACATAATGGGTGCCAGGCAAACCAGGGCTACACAGTGACACCATATTAAAAAACAGGAGTACTTACACACCTCTTTCTGGTCTCTTTATTGTGTTCCATTGAACTAAGTGTCTTTCCTTTTGTCACCATGGCACAGGTTTGATTGTCATAACTATGATGAATGAAAATTGCATGGTGTGGTTTGAAATCATAACTTAAATGTATAGAAATTCCTCAGGGGATTTTGATTGCTATTTGTTTCAATGTAAAGATCAGCTGGGAGAATTTCCTGGTCCATGTATAAATTTCTTTATCAATTTTGGAACTAGAAAGAGTGCATTGCTTTTCAAGAGAATTCAAGTTCAGATGCCAGCACCTATGTCAGGGGCTCACATTAATTTCAACTCTAGCTCCAGGAGGGTCTGACACCTCTGGTCTCTGTGGGCACCTACACTTATATTATATACAGATACAAACACACACACACAATTTAAAACTTTAAAATATTTATGACTTTTTCTGCATCAGTAGTTTATAGTTTTCAGTAATAGGTCCTGTATGTATTTTGATACATACCTAAATGTTGACCATTTTTGAAACTACTGTCAGCATCATGAGGATTTTTTTAAGGTTTTTAAAATTTATGTTAAATATCTTTAATAATTACGGGTATCATTTTCTCTTCGTTGAGTTTTTAGTAGCATACAGATTTTTGGAGGATTTGCCTCCTTCATCTTGTTTATTGAATGCATGTGTGTGCAAATGATCACATTACTCCTTTACCATCTGCAAGGTCTGTAGTGATGTCTCTTCCCTGTTTCTCATATGTGCAATGGCGATTTCTTTCCTTTACTGCTTCCTGTTTTTGCCATTCTTCTTGGAGGCATGCTATTTTACTGCTGTTTTCAAAGAATCAACTTTAAATCTTGTCCCTTCCTTGCTTTTTAATTGATTTCTGCTCATTATTTTCTTCCTTTAGTTCAGTAATGTTTATTCTGCTCTTCCTTTCTACAGATTTTAAGGATGAGTTACCTTGAGAACTCCCTTCTTTTCTAACACAAGGACTTGTTTAATTGTAGTGTATTTTGGTTTTGTACACTTGAAAAATATTTTCTATAGTCCTTTGAGATTTCCTTATTTATTCACGGATTATTACAAGTCCTAGTTTACCTTACCTTGTACTTGGAGATATTTAGATATTTCTTTTTTTTTTTTTTTCGTTTTACGAGACAGGGTTTCTCTGTATTGTTTTGGAGGCTGTCAGTCCAGCCCGGCCTTGAACTCACAGAGATCTGCCAGCCTCTGCCTCCCGAGTGCTGTGATTAAAGGCGTGGGCCACCACCGCCCGGCTGGAGATATTTCTATTACCTTTTTATAGGTAATCCTGTTACAGCTCTAGATACAATTGGCAAAAATTCAATTATCTTACTTAGTTGACATTCTCCACTGCCTTGAAACAAATGTTCTAAATGTGAAAACATGAACTGAAGTAGATGAGCACCAGGTCAATATGGTGCCTATGTCCTATCAATAAGAATATATTTCTAGCATGTTAGTAAAGAAGGCTATTTTATTTGCTATGTTTATCTTAAATAAAGAATGTTTCCAAGTTAAGTTTTGTAAAGAGAAGCCTTTTCCTTGTTAGCAGCTTGGTTCCCCCTTACCCCCCAACCCCCGCTAGTCGCCTGGACTCTGCCGCATTGTAGTCCTCAAATAACACATAAGATGCTGTATTAATTATGAAACTGTTGGCCTTGCTTGTTTCTTACTGGCTAGATCTGACTTAAGTATTTATCCCATAATTGCTAATCTAAGAAGTTTCCAGGCTTCTTATCCCTATGGTGGCTACATCTTGACTCTCTGTGTTTCTCCTTCCCAGAGTCCTCAACTCCTAGTCCCACCTATCTTGCTTCCCTATTGGCCAACAGTGCTTTATTGACATAATCACAGGACTTCCCCCATCAAAGTTTCAAATATGAGAGGCCTGATGTTTGCAATCAAATACATGATAGACTTTTTTGTGACTAGGATTCTCAGGCAACACAACGATGCCTTTATCATTCTCATTTTTGACAGTACTAGAAAGAACTTGATGATTAAAACAAAACAACAACAACAGCTTTAACCTAAAAATGTTCTCAGGAAGAAAGATTTGGAGTGAGTGGCCTAAAAATAGAATATCACTGGATAACCTCTGTGTAAGCTTTTAAGTACATAATTTGTCCTCAGCTTCAAGTCCTGACATGTTTTTCTTATTGTTATTAAACCCTTAGCATTGTGGGGGAAATAAATTAAGCCCTGTTGATATATATGTGCAGCGTGATAGTCCACACATTAGCAAACTCTGGTTGGTATTCTTCTAGACCAGTGGCTCTCAATCTGCATGTCATAACCCCTTTGGGGTTACATGTCAGATATCCTGTATACCAGGTATTTGTTTACATTATGATTCATAGCAGCAGCAAAATTAAAGTTATGAAGTAGCAACAAAACAATTTTATGGTTGGGGTCACCACAGCACGAGGAACTGTGTTAAACAAAGGGTTGCAGCACTGGGAAGGGTGGGAACACTGCTCCAGTCTCTACAGTTTCTCTGGGGCCCTGTGCTTTTCCTATTAGCAGAGTCTAAACAGAGGGGTGGAGGCATCCATTCCAATTCATATTTGCATGGAGGAAGGCCTTGGCGTTTGTTGACATGGGTCACCCCCAGAGGTTTGGAATCTTCTGTTTTAAAAGCACCAAGATAACTCTTCTCTGGATCATAGTATGGAAGATATATTGTAATCATTGCTTAGGTTACCAAGGTACCACAGTATAGTGATTATCTAAACATGTTTATAGTCTGCTCCAGCCTAATCACATTTTAGTATTTCTTGCTATTTCTTTGTCAGTAGAGTTAGCTTAAGAATGACTATAATGAGATAGGTACTTGACAATATGAGAGAAATCAATGGGTGCATAAAACATCAGGCATGTCATCCGCCTGCCTGATGGCATACCACCCTTAAAGGGCATTCTGAGCCCCATCTTACCAGGTTATTTAGTGAGAGTCATCCATGGTTGTTTCTCATGAAAGGAAAGGGGTCTCCTTACGCCCTGAGAAATCTTTAATTATACTGTGCATTTGGTTATTTTTTCTTTTATTCTGACCCCATTCAAGACAACATTCATGGTTTCAATTCTTCTAATAAGACTATCATATTGCCCATTAGATTTATATTCCTTCTGTCTGATGAGCCTTGCTTCTTTGTGGTTCCTTCTATTTAACCGATAGAGTGGCTCTACTCAGTCTGTCATACACACAGTGAAATAAATCGACACAGAATGCAATGTCATCCAAGGTTTATCTCCCTATGCCCATGAGTGTGACGTCAGTGGTTGTCAGGCAGTCTCTGTGCCAGTCTGGGGGTCCAGCTCATCCAGGCTTCTCACTGAGTTTTACTTGAGGCTGTTCCCTGTTTGTTTATATGGAGCTTCAGTCGAAAGGAAGAAGATGTGTAAGCCTCTGTTGCTGAGACAAAACATCCGAGAAAAGCAGCTTAAGGGAGGAAGGGGCTCATTTTGTCTCACAGTTTGAGAGCATCATGGCAGGGATGACATGGCGGCAGGTGCTTGAGGCAGTTCATCACATTGCATCTGTAGTCAAGAAGAGGAAAGGGATGAGTGTTGATGCTCAGCTCACTTTCCACTTTATGCAGTCTCAGACCCCTGCCTGTAAAATTGTGCTTGCCACATTTAGGGTGCATCCTCCTACCTCAATTAACCTAACTGAGAAAGTCTCCCACAGACATGCCAAAGGTTTGCCTCCCAGATGGTTCTAGATTGTCAAATTGACAATCAGTATTAGCCATCATATGCCTCAAGATTGCTAATGTTCCCAAATGGAGAAGTGGGGATTGGCCAAGGCCCCAGACAGAGAAAGCACATAGATGTAAAGATGACCATCTTAGAGACAAAGGTTTTAACCAAAAATCTACTGCAAGTTTCTGTAGGTTGTCTTGGTTTTATTTTTAAAGGGCTGGGCATTGACCCCATAAACTAGCACATGTTAGGTCCTAGGTTCTGTACTATGCATTCATTGCCAGTCCCATGTTGGGGTGATAAATGGTTTTGTTTAATAGTTTTCTGAGTGTGTTTTGAAACCGTCAAGAACCTTATATCCTTTGATGGGTCTGCAGAGTCAAAACTATGTTCATAGAATCGTGATTTAGTTGAGCTACTCATGTCTATCTCCATCCATTCCTCCTAGTTGGCTTGAACTTGGCACAGCCTAGAGTAGTGGTCCTCAATCTTTCTGTGACCTTTAACACAGTTCCTCGTGTTGTGGTAAGCCCCAATCATAAAATTATTTTGTTGTTACTTCATAACTGTGATTTTGATACTGTTATGAATCATAATATAAGTATCTGATATGTAGGATATCTGAAATGTGGTATCCCCCCCAAGGGGGTTGTGACCCACATGTTAAGAACCTTTGATGGAGAGTAATCTGAAAAGATACTCTATCTTGAGAAATTGCTTGGATTGGGTTGTTAGTTGATGTGGGGTAGGAAGCAAACTACTGTAAGTAACACCATTCTTGAGCAGGAGAGCCTCGGCTGTTTAGAAAGCCAGCTAAGCATTGGCCTTCAATGGAACCAACCAGCAACATTCCTCTGTGGTTTTTGCTTCAAGATTCATCTTGAGTTCCTGCCCTTACTTCCCTTAGTAATGGAGTATGATCTTGAAGTGTAAGCCAAATAAATACTTCTCTCCAGTATGCTCTTGACCAGAGGGTTTTTATAACAGCAACATAAAGGAAACTAGAACTCTATCGCTCTATCTTTCTATTTTATCTATCTATCTATCTATCTATCTATCTATCTATCTATCTATCTATCTATCAATCATCTTTGAGACATAGTCTCCCAATGTAGCCCAAGTGGACCTTGTGATCTTCTGGATTCAGACTCCCAAGTATTGGTATTACATGCATGAACCACCATGCCCAATAATACTTAATTTGAAGTTTTATTATGAGATGATTATAGATTTGTCAAAGAAACAATACAGGGATGGTGATATGGCTTAATGATTAAATCTATCCCTAATGACCTGAGTTCAATCTCCAAAATTCACAAGGTGAAAGGAAAGCCCCAACTTTCAAAAGTTGTCCTCTGACCTCTTCATGCAAGCTGTGGCATGTCATGTTCACACACGTATGCACACCAAGCAAGCAAGCAAGCAAACAAATAAATAAATGTAATAAAATTTTTAAGACGAAACAACACAGAGATGTCTGTGCACCTGTCATCCAATTCTACCTAAGGGAAACATCTTGAGACTTACAACACAATGTCACAAAGAGAAGGTTCCCATTATTACACTCAAGACAGAGAGAGACCCTTGTGGTTCCTTTTTTTTTTAGCTTGGTCCACTTCCTCTCTTCCTCCTCCACAGCTCTGGCTGACAATCCATTTCTTTTTGTACTTAAAAACTGGTGTGTTCTTTCCTTCTAATTTCTATGGTTTCTGATGAGAAATCCACTCTGTTCACATAGTTCCTTGTATGTAAAGTACTCTTTCTTCCTTACTGAATTGAAGATAATTTCTGTTATAGTTTTTAAAAATTCAACCTTAGCTGGATGGTTGTGGTGCACACCTTTAATCCCAGCAGAGGCAGGAAGATTTCTGTGAGTTCAAGGCCAATCTGGTCTACAGAGAGAGCGTCAGGACAGGTCCAAAGCTACAGACAGAAACCCTGTCTTGAAAAAAAAATCAGCCTTAAGATGTGGTTGTGTTTGAGTTTGTCTTGTTTGAGGTCTGATCAGCTCACTGAGTCTGTGGTTTGATGACTTTTGCTGAGTCTTGTCTTCTTTGGTCTCTTTCTAGGATCCAGGCAACAGGAATGGTAGAGCTATTGTTATAGTCTCTTGGATTCCTAAAGTTTCATTTGTGTCCCAGTTAGGGTTACTGTTGTTGTGATGAAACACTATAACCGGAAGCAAGTGGGAGAGGAAAGGGTTTAATAGGCTTACACTTCCACATCACTGTTGGTCATAAAAGGAAGTCAGGACAGGAACCTGGAGTCAGGAGCTGATGCAGAGGCTATGGAGGGGTGCTGCTTGCTGGCTGGCTCCTCACGTCTTCTCTGACTGCTTTCATATAAAACAAGGACCACCAGCCCAGTGATGGACTGGGTCAATTATTAATTAAGAGAATTCCCTGTAGGCTTGCCCGCAGCTCTACCTATGGAGGCATTTTCTCAGTGGAGCCTCCCCCCGCCCTCCGCCCTCTACCCCCTGCCCCCGCAGATGACTTTAGCCTGCACTGACATAGACAATCCAGCAGAGTTTGTTCTCCTTTCTTATTGTTGTTCAGACTCAGTAAGGAGTCTCACTCTGTCTTCCTTTCCTTTCCTGTGATGGTTAGTGCCAGTTGTCAACTGCAAAGAGTTTAGCATCCCTTGTGGGGTGGGCCTCTGCATGCTTGTGAGGAATTATCAAGACTGCTAACTGAATGAGGAAGGCCTGTCCACAGTGGGTGGCACCATTCCCTAGCTGGGGTGCTGAACTGTGTAAGTGGAGTGAGGAGTCGAGCATGGAGTGAGGAGGTGAGCAGCAGCAGCCTTCATCCCTGGGTTCCCTGACTGAGGATGCATTGCGACCAGCCGCGGCAAGCTCCTGCTGCCTTAACTTCCCTACTAACGAAGAACTACACACTCGAGCTGTGACACAGAATAAACCTATTCTCCCTTAAGTTGCTTTTGTCAGAATATTCTAGCGCATCAACTGGAAATGAAACTAAGATATGCTTCCTTTGGTCTCTTCTAGTATCATTTTTGTAAAGTCACCTTTCCAACTTTTTACTTCAGTTTTGTATTTTCAGCTCTAATGTTTCTCTTTGCTCCCCGTTTATGTTGTCTATTATTTGTTATACTCAAAATTTCTTCCAAGCAGGATTGTAATTTCTTTCTGTCTTTTTATGTTTTGTTCATTTGTTTGTCTGTCCTGGTACTCACTTTGTAGACCAGGCTGGTCTTGAACTCACAGAGATCCATTTGTCTCTGCTTCCTGAGTGCTGGGATTAAAGGCGTGTGCCACCATGCCTGGCCAAGATTGTAATTTTTTAATGAAGTATTATCGCACGGCTTTAAATCATTGTTGGGGTGACAGACCCAGCTTCGTGATGGACTGTTCCCCAGTATGCCTTGGGTTGGATAATCAGCATCAAGAAAACAAAAAAAAATTTGTTAGACAATTCTAATATCTCTGTAATTACACTGAATATATCCATTGTCTTTTAGTGCTTAATATATTTATTTTGTTAAAATGTGCTTTCAATAGTTACATTTAAATTCTTTCAATTTCAATCTGAAAGACCCTGGCCCAGTCTAACAGGCAGCTGAAAGCTGAGGCTTATGGAAAATTCCGTTCCTCCACAGCTGCATAGTCATTGCCTATCAAAAGGAAGCTCAGCCCAAGGACACAGGCTGCCTGGTGGCAAACACAAAGATATCTGTGGGCGGTCGGATGGCCCGCTCATCAAGGTTGAGCAAACACAAAGATATCTGTGGGCGGTCAGATGGCCCGCTCAGTAAGGTTGAGCAAACACAAAGATATCTGTGGGCGGTCGGATGGCCCGCTCAGCAAGGTTAAGCAAACACAAAGATATCTATGGTCGACCAGATGGCCCGCTCAGCAAGGTTGAGCAAACACAAAGATATCTGTGGGCGGTCGGATGGCCCGCTCAGCAAGGTTGAGCAAACACAGAAACCGATTGTTCCTCGGACAGGGCCAAGACTAGAGTTCCAAGAAAAACCTCAATTGCCCCGAACCCTAGCCTCATTTAAATTGTCCAATCAGGGTCCTGTTACTAAGCTTCTCGCTTCTGTCCCGCGCTTTTTGCTATAAAAGAACCCCTGAGTCCCCAGCTCAGCGCGCTCAGTTCCCCGAGACTGAGACGCCCGGGTACCCGCATGTTACCAATAAAAGCCTCTTGCTGTTGCATCCAAGTTCGTGGTCTCGCTGTTCCTTGGGTACGGGTCTCCCTTCCGTGAAAGCATCTCTTCGGGGGTCTTTCAAATCGTTTTATAGAAATAGATAAAATGAATATATCCTGTACTTTACATTTTTTTATTTAAAGACACAGTGACCAAAACAGATCTTTTTTTTTTTTTTTTTTTAGTGAGAGATTGTTCATTGCTCCTGAAAGTCAAGAAAAACATTAAAATCTTGTCTATTGACAACTTGGATTTAATTCAAACTTATTTGAATCTAAAAAGCTTAATAGAAATCATGTTTAGAGCAGTTTTAGGTTCAGAGCAAAAGTGAGTGCCAGGTACAGATGAGTCCTCTGCACACCTCCATCCTTCCCATCCTCCAACAGAGTAGTCCACTGTTAAAGTCGGAACCCACATACACACGTGGTGTCAGTTACTTCTCTCCCCACCTTGCCCCTAAGCATGACAGAAACAACTTAAGGCTAGCAAGGCTTGTTTTGGCTAAGAGGGGACGTCGGCTGTCATGACAGGAACTTGGCAGCAGTGCGAGGCAGCTGGCCGTGTTGCTCCAGAGAGCAAGCAGAAAGAGATGAATAGCGGTGTTCGTCTTGCCTTCTCCTTTCCTGTTCTCCTCTAGTCCATGAGGTGGTACTGCCCACTGTCAGGCCTTTTTCTCCCCACCTTACCTTCTCTGAAAACACACAGACAAACCCAGAGGTGTGTCTTCTTGGTGATTCCAAAGCCAGTCAGGTTGACAGTGAAGATGCCACCCTCCACACACGTCATTGTCACTGGAAGTCATCATTCACACCAAGCGTCATTGTAGTGCTGCACATGTTATGGGTTTGGACAGATTTTCAACAGTGTGCATCTGATGTGCAGTGCTCTGTAGAGCTCTCTGTCATAGAATCCTGTGTGCTTTACCTGTTCCTTATTCATTCTCCCTACCCCCTTATTGGCTCATCCTTTACATCCGCGTCGAGAATTTTGTAGATGTTGTTACGATTTCCCCCGAACACGGATAGGGCATTTCATTATGGAACTCCATGCTTGCTTAGATCTTCCGCCTTCACTAGATTTCTCGAGATGCTGCTCTGGCAAGATGGCACTTTGTCACTGCCAGGTGGGGACAACAGTTCCAGCTTCCCTCTAGGACTGTAGGCATCTTCCTGGCTGGCTGACATGGAAGTTCCTATCCTGCTCTCTTGACAGCTTCCTCTGACGCTCCTGGGACAGAAATAAAAGCCCAGAGGGCTTGACTGTGCACCAGAACTACTTCCGTACCATCCTTTGCCTCTGGAGTGGAAATCTAGATCTCTATGGTGCTGTCCTGGGCTGCTCAGGGGAGTGACCATGCTCCTCCCCATGGTGTGTGGGTGGAGTACTGTGGTCACTGTGTAGTTTCCTGTCTTGCTAGGCTGTCTCTCTTCTGAGGGTGAAGAGAGCGGGCTTGGCCAACTTCTTTGGTGTGCCTCCCTGGATTGTATTTCTGAATTATTGACTTCTCTGTTAGAAGTCTGGGATAAATGAAGCCTAAGGAGGGCTGAGAGATGGCTCAGTGCTTCAGAGCACTGGCTGCTCTTGAGAAGAACTGACTTTGGTTTCCAACAGCCGCCGGTGGCTCAGAAATGTCTACAACTCCAGTTCTTAGGGCCCCACCACGCTCTCCTAGTGGCATACAGACATACATGCAGGAAGAGCATACATACATATAAAGCAAGAGTAAACATTTGGTTAAAAAGGAAGAAGAAAACCCTGGGTCACAGGACTAGCCTGTTCCTCGGTCGTGAGGGCCCCTAGCTCTCTGCCCTCCCCTGGCAAGCTCACTTTCTACAGGGGTCCATTTCTTCAGCTCCACTCGGCAAACAACAACAATAATAATAACAATTAAAAATGCATCTCATCCTTTACCCCATAAATAAACACCTCATTTAAAAAATACTACATTTACATATTATTTTTATTGTGTGTGGACGTGTGGAGGCCAAAAGACAGCTTGCTGGAGTTAAGTTTCCTCCTTTTATCGTGTGGGTGCCGTGTGTCCAACTCAGATTGTCAAGCATGGTGGCAGATACCTTTATTGGCTTAGTCATATTTCTGGACCTTGGACATTTTTAAGAATATAAAGAAATCCTAGAGTCAATAGATTTGAGAATTCAAGAATTCTTAGGTTTGGGATTTTGTGAACAGGTAAAATGAAACAACAACAGAAAAAGATGTTTAGACGTGAGCTCAATAAAATTGTTCTCAGCACTGGAGCCGCCTGAACACAAGAGAAAACAGACAGCCATCTCTTAATCTATCAGCATCTTTTCACCAAAGAACATTTTGTCACACACACGCACACACCCAAAAGTCAACAACCTCAAAAGAAAGTGCTATCCTTTCAAGCGTGCAAGTGTGGCATGGTCAGGAAATGTGACTTTTCTCACCGTGGTAGCAGTCCAGGAAATGAAGGAACACAGGAGCTCCACTCTCACAACCTGCCTACAGTGGCAATAGAACTGTTGGCAGAAAGGAGAGTCTAGAGTTTTGAATGAGATGCCCCCCCATTCATCCTGTGGGGTATGCCACACAGAAGTCCTTTCTCACATTTGATAATTAGTTGTCTGTGCAGAACTCAAACCTACACAAACCCAGGTTCTAGAATAACTGTCCAATAGAGTAGACCTCAAGTTATACCATGAGGAAGATTGTAAGGGCTGAGATTTGTTTTTAATTTTTATGTTTTATGTCTATGAGTGTCAAGTTTTCTGGAACAGTCCATATTCTTAACTGCTGAGCTATCTCTCCAGCCCTTTTGCTGCTACATTTGTGTAAATTTTGTCTTTCTTTCTTGTGCTTCTACCTTGCACTATTAAACCTAGGATTTATTGTGCTAGGTGTATTTTAAGCAAATAATATATAAGTGATTAAATAAATATTGAGTGCAAACCCAATGAAATTAGACTCTGCAACTGCTTTCTGTCAGACATACATACTGACAACACAAAGTCACCTTGTGTCTTCAGGATTCTGAAGGCAGAGCAGAGACAATCAATGACAGAGACTTTAACTTTGCCTTTTGACTCCAAAACACTGTCCAGTATGTGGCACCCCACCACTGGGCATGGCCTTTGCGGAGAAGAGTTCTCTGTACAGGGAAGAAACTCGAATCTCCAGCCTCTACTTATACCACTAGCCTGCCCCTCCGCCAAGAGGGTGGCCATGCCAAGTGTCAATCTCATCTGAGATCCTCGAAGGACAAGCTTGCAGTTGTCCATGGTGCTGGCAGCTGGGGTCGGAAGGGAACTGGCTGCAGCTTCCATGGGGACAGGAAGGATGATTGCAGGAGTGAGCGAATGCTCTTACAGTCTCATCAATCTCACAGAGCAGATGGATACAGCAATTAGTGCAAAAACAATTTTGCCAAGAATATTAACACTTCTAGACTTTTATCAAGAAGGGGTGACATTTCAACTCAATAATTTTCTAAATTTGTAGAATATTTGCTGGTGAGCAACGGGTGTAGGGGCTCTGGCCTTATCCTCATGTGGACGCCAAGGGAATTAATAGAAATGAGCAAGTTGCTTAACGCACATCAAGTAAGATGGAGAGTTGAGAGCTGAAGGATTTTCTGGTTAATATGTGCTCCAACTCCTTAGAAGAAAGGCTGAAGTGATCGTTTTATTCTCTTTGTTTTTTCAAGTTATCCAGACCAGCTTAGGCTAACGACTCATATAAAGGCTAACAAGCGTTGTCAGTGGAGGACCACGGGCTTGGTGGGCCACACAGTCTCTTTTACAAGCGCCTGGACTCCTCTATAGCTCACAAAGAAGCAGTTACAGAGAAAGTGATGACACAGATGATGTAACAAGACTCTGTTTGCAACGTGGATGGCAGGGAGACGACGAGCCCTGATCTGACCATTCCAGCTCCTCCATTACATGTAGAAACACCCTACTTTGTCCCATCTGCTTGACTGGCAACTGCCCATTGCAATGAGTCATTGATCTGGTTCAATGTCTCTGGTTTTTGGTGCACCATCCTCACTGGATCTTCACCAAGCTCTTCCGGGGTATGCTGTGTCTTGGAAACCTTGTGGGTATCCTTCTGCAAGTTCCTTCACAGACTCTGGCAAAACCTAGATGGGGTAGATGCTAGGGGTGGGTCAACGAAAGGTCCTGATGTGTTATCCAGGCACCTCAGGGGCATTGGCAGAGTCGGCTCCCCCTACATGCATGTCCTCAGGGCAGATTCATCCTCACCTGTGCTGAGGGGTGGAGGCCCTCCCTTTCTGAGCACAGGGCCTGCTCTCTTGCTGTAGTGAATAGCCAGAGGCAAAGGCATCTTTGCCAGGGCAGTGAAGGACTGGGCTGGCTCAGTATAGCTCTCAGACTTCACTTTGCATGATCCCTTAGGCATTCATAGGTACCATTGCCCACAGAAATCAATATAGACCTCAGCTGCAGCTGGACCATGACACATGCATGGCCCTCAGCAGCAGCTTAGTCCTGGATGACATCCTGACTCATGGTGGAGGGAATGACCACTCACGTGGGAATGGTTCCAGCAGCCTTGGACTCTAGGCACCTCCAAGGCCTCAGGATGGGGCCCCAACCCTGGGCCTCTATGTGACCATTAGTGGCAGTGGAGGACTTCAGGGCAAAGCCCCAGCTGTAGTAGGACCATGGACCCCAACAGAGTCCTTAGCAGCAGCAGGGTCTGGACATCACCACTGCCCCCAGTGGCAGTATGGTCCCAAGACACTAACTTAGCCCTTGATCTTGTGTGTCCTCACAGCCTTCGATGGCAACAGCAGTATCAGACATCAGCAGAGACCCTGGCTGCAACTGGGCCATGACAGGGTCCGTGGCCCTCAGCTGCAGCCATATCATTGAGTAGCAGTGCAGGTCACTCAGACATGGCTGCATCCTGGTGCTTAGTCACCAACCCAGACTCAGGGGTCTGGTTTGACCCTGGGCTTCTTCACATGGCCCTTGGTCACAGTCTAGAACTGGGTAATACCCTGGCCCGGGGTGGTTGCACAGGCCACCAGTACCTGTATGGTGCCTGCTATGGCATGGCCCCCTGACTGCACCCAAGCCTCAGGCTCTGTTGCAGATCCCAGGACTCTGTATGGACCCTAGTGGTAATCTGTGCCACAGAGTTCAATGCAGACCCTGGCTGCAGCTGAGCCATGGACCTAGACAAGGCCTCAGGCAACAGCTTGGCCTGGTTGACATCCTTGCTCTGAGTGGTAACTCTGGGCACCCAAATCAGGAAGGCTCTGATAGCAGCATTTGGTCCTTGGATACCAACAAGGCCACAGGATGCAGCCCAGACCCCAGGCTTCATATAGCCTTTGGTTTCCTTTCATTTATTACATATTATATATTAATAAATAATATAATACATAGTAGCATATTATATTGATATGTATTAATTACATATAATATTAAATTAATACATAATATGCTATGTGCTATTGATTTTATTATATATTAGTAATGCATATTACTAATGATATATAATATATATTATCTGACTGATTAATTCATCACAAACCTCTTCTTTTCTTTCCATTGGTCAGGTAGGATTTTGTAGGCTAGCCTGCCATCCTAGTCAGGAGCAGAGGGTAAAGTAATGTCCCTTATTATAAGGAAGAAAAGAGTAGACAGGAACCATCAAAACCAAAGTGCTTGTCAGGAGTGGTGGCACTCAGAGGCAGAGGCAGGCAGATCTCTGAGTTAGAGGTCACTCTGGTCAACAGAGCAAATTCCAGGACAGCCAGGGCTACACACACACACACACACACACACACACACACACACACACACACACACACACACACACCAAAGGAGAAAGAGACAGAGAGAAGAGAAAAAGAAAAGAAAAAAAGGAACATAATGCCAGGGAGATGTGGTGGGAACACCTTTAATCCCAGCACTTAAGAAGCAGAGGCAGGAGGATCTCTGTGAGTTTGAGGACAGTCTGGTCTACACAGCATAGCCCAGCCAAGGTTACTGAGTGAGATGCTATCTCAAAGTGAAAGAATATGATGACATGTCTACAGTATGCAGGCTGAAAGAATCGCACAGCAAAGGCTTGAATGGGGCCATATCACACCTTCTCAGGCAGAGAATATCACCACACCTTCTCAGGCAGAGCATATCACCATACCTTCTCAGGTAGAGGATATCACCACACCTTCTCAGGCAGAGCATATCATCATACCTTCTCAGGCAGAGGATATCACCACACTTTCTCAGGCAGAGGATATCACCACACCTTCTCAGGCAGAGCAAAGGTGAGCGCTCTCAATCTTTCTATTCCACTTTGTACTGGACATCATAGAAAATAAAGGAAACAAAGATAGTTTTTAGATTGGAAATTTTAAAAAAGTAAAATTGTCAGGGGGGGGTGGTGGTGATGCATGTCTTTAATCCCAGCACTCAGGAGGTTGAGGCAGGTGGATCTCTGCATTCAAGGCCAGCCTGATCTACAGAGAGAGTCCAGGGCAGCCATGGATACACAGAGAAATCCTGTCTTGACAAACCCAAAATTAATTAATTAAACTGTCTTTATTTGTAAGCTGTTGTTAATGTGTAGAAAATTTATGGAATCTACAAAAATAAACCTATTAAATGATATTAGAGTAGATCCTAGAATAAATAAAAGTTCAACACACACATACACACACGCACATATACACACACATACACACACACACACGTGTACATTGTGTTTCCCTATATTTAGATCAAGACACTTGCACTGGAATACAAATACGAAATAAATTAGGGATGAACCTGAGTAAGAGCTGTAGGACTGCTCACTGTGGCAGGGCTGGGGGGCTGGGGGTGGGGCATCCTGGAAGAAATCAAAGACCTGAATAAATAAGAGATGGGTTGATTTTATAGCTTCTGAGAGTCTTATTGTTACCAATCCTGTTTCTCTAAAATTATCTCTGAAGTTCATTAAAATCTGGCAGGTCCCAGCCCGCCTTGGGTAGAAACTGACAAGCTAAACCTAAAGTGACAGGAAACTGAGAATCCGGATCCCAGAAATGATGTTGCAGGAAGTTTTCAGGTACAGATGTGGCAGCTTCAATACCAGTTCCAGCAGAGTGGCAGCCAAGGCAGGGTCAGGTGGAAGAGCAGGCAAACAAGATGGAGACGTCAGAAGACACGGGCACACTCGATCAGTGTTTGACGAAGATGAAAAAGCTATGTAAGTCTAGAAAGAAGAAGAATCTTTTAAACAAAACATACAGGAACCGCTGAAGGGTGTGTATGATGTGTGTGTGGTGTGTGTGTGAGTGTATGTGTGCATGCATGTGTGTGTGGTGTGTGTGAGTGTATGTGTGCATACATGTGTGTGTGCGCGTGCACGTGTGTGTGCATGCATGTGTGTGTGAGTGTGTGTAGAAGGAAAACTAGAGACTGCAGACAGCTGTGATACAGATGTTATAGCATGTACAGCAAATAGCTCAAAATAGACCAGAGACCTAGATGTAACCCTAAAACTATAAAACGTTAAGAAAAGAATATAAGGGAAAAATGTCTCTGTGGCTTTAATCTAGGCAACTCACATAACATCAAAAGCAAACCTTTTAAAAATATTAAATTGGGCTGGGCTTGGTAGCACACATCTTTAATCCCAACACTCAGGAGGCAGAGGCAGGCAGATCCCTGAGTTTGAGGTCAGCCTGGTCTACAAAGTGAGTTCTAGGACAGCCAGGACTATACTGAGAAACCCTGTCTCGAAAAATCAAAATATACATATATTTGGATTTCATCACAACAAAAGACATACATTCTTCAAAGGATAGTTAGGAGAATGAAGTGATATGCCATAGTCTGATGGGAAATAATAGCAAACTGCATAATATATAAAAGGATTGTCAATTCAATAATAAAACAAATGACCTAATAACAGGGTAAGGGCCCAGGCCAGTTTTATGAGGATGGTGGCCGAGGAGAATGGAAAGAGTGGGCAGCTAGGATTATCACAAAGAGTACCAGGAGCAGCCTGATGGCGGACACGTCCCTCACATCACTAGCTCTATGATTGTCCATACACATGTTATGTAGAGTTTTTATACATGCAACATAGAACTTACCAAATCGTACATCAAATAGGTACATTTATTGTATGTCAGTTATACCTACTTTTGTAAATTTGATATCCCCATTAATAAATTGTATAGGATCTCATGTGTTTTTCTCTGTATCAAGTCACCTTTCTGTTCTTTCCTTTCTGTGTATGTTTTTGTCTTTCACCTTTCTGTGTTTTCTGTCCAAATTCGGAATTAATTTAAACACCCTATTTTATGCTGATATATGTGACAGTCTTAGCAAATTGTTTATAGTAAGATGCAGAATGTTGCTTAAAGACTTCAGGAAGCCTCTTACATTTGTCCATCTAAAAGAGACCCACAGCCTGAGGACCCAAGGGTGGAGGAGAGAACAGACTACAAGTTGTTCCTTGTCCTCCACACATGAGCTGTGGTACATGTGTGTGGATGTATGTTCACACATGCACACAAAAATACATAAATGATAAACAATTTCAAAAGAACAATAAAATGTACCACAAAGGAGACTGTCCGTAGAATGTGGTTCTTATTCCATTCTGTGTGATCAAAATTTTTGCTACATTGTCTAATCTCATTCATTCACTAATTTATTCACTCATTCCTCCACCAAATGTATTACTGTGGCAGGATTTGAAAATCCAAGACTTTGATAGTAAATTTACTTGAATGAACATCTGTGTACAGCTACAGTTTATGTATTACATGAAACCCTACTAACATTAAAGGTAGAATTCTGACTTCTGGGTGGTTTGATTGTATGTGACATACTATCCTTTAAAAATAAGAAAAAAAATGCCAAATGACTCCACGAACTTCTGTATCTGGAGCACAGAATTAATGAAATTGAGTTCTTGTTTCGAAAACTAAGTTTTCTGAGTTGTACTGTTTGCTGTGTGAATTCATGAGTGCAGTGGGAATGGATGGGGGTATGCTGTCACTGTGGGATTCCTATTTCTTGATACACAAACCCGTTTGAAGATCTATTTATTTTTTCTCCTCAGGCAAGGAAGATTCCTGTCCTTTTTAATTTCCTTTTCTTGGGCATGTTACAAACATCCTCCCTGTGTTTCCTCGGTTCTATTGTAGTGGAGCCAATTCCTCATTTTCTCTGCCTCTCACCTGCTTCTGTCTACTTATTGTGTCTAAGACGTCAAAGGAGAGCCAAAGGCAACACCTCGAAATGCCGCCTTGGAAAAACGAAAATGCCAACCAATGCTTTTCTGCACCTGAAGCTTTTAATTCTTTAATCCACCATGGAATGTTGCTTAATTACATATTTTATTATGCAGAACTGAAAATTATGTACTTTAGTCTCCAAAATGATAGGAAAGCACGGACTGTTTATAAATAAAGAGATGCTGTTTGCCTCTGGTTTTCCTCTTACATGTATCTGTGGGGTTCTCCCAGGTTTGCCTCTTAAAACTTGGCATTTTGAAAATTCTTAGGAAGCTCTGGAGAAAAAAAGCAAAAATTTAAAATTTCCTCTAGAAATTTACTTGGCAAAAATGTAGCATGATGCTGTGGTATTATACTGGACAGCTGGTTTCCTTTGGTTAGTGGTTTTGTCTTAATTTCAGTGTATTTCAAAAAGTATTAATAGAAAAACATTAAAATTATTGAGCTGAAGAATACATCTATGGTCCATTTATTTTTCTTTTCCATAGTTTTGTGTGTGTGTGTGTGTGTGTGTGTGTGTGTGTTGTTTTTCACAGTTTTTCTAATAGTTCTTAAAGAAAAAAATTGTTGTGTATAACTCTCATTCATATGCAGACAGCAGAATTTGGGGTTATTATCTCAGGGTAAACACATCTCATATACTTGATTTAAATCAGTGTTCAACTTTTTCTTTTAACAAAATACATGTTCCTTTTTATCTGGGAAAGCACTGAATTGCACCGTTTTTGAGAAATTTGTTGAGAAAATGGGAAAATTGGACTTGAGGTTCATGTGGCCACTTTGTAGCTGAGCAAGTCAGTTAACCTATTTGAGCTTCCTTGTTCGCTTGCCTCTGAAGTGGGGATGTTAGTGTCTCCTGTAAGTGCCTCCTAGTGGGGTGGAGAGCTTTAAATAAGACACGGTGATGTCTTATAGGATGAAGCACTCTTCAAATGTTGCCGTCAGCTTAAATACATTGGAAGACAATGCTAGCAGAAAGGCCTCAGCAGGAAGGCTGCCTTTATATATAACTGCAAACAAGAGGGGTTGTCCCCTCTTGTTGTCCCCACATGCTGTTCAGCAGGACTGCGCCCCGAACAAAATGCTCCTTTGGATTGTGTTGCTACGGGGGCAACACATTAGCACACACCTTAAATACGCATACTTGAACATTCTGGTCTAGCAGGCACTGGCAGGCCTTTCAGGACACCTCTTCTTCCCTGGGAGACGTTAAGGCGTGGATGAAAGACTGTCACTAGAATGAAGACCTATCTGAATGTATTTCCGACCGAGCTCACAGTGGTGTTCAGCATTTAACTTGGTGCAAAGGAGGTCACTTTGCGGCTTCTCTGCTCTTACCTTGCACACTCCATTGAATCTCTCTCCAGCCACAATTAAGGACAATTCCAAGTCAAGTGCTTTGGCTACCGTGGGGTGTATCCGCAGCTGCAAGTATCCCACAGGAAAAGATGACTTCGTACCCATCTTTGGCTCAAGGAAAATAGCCATAGCTGAATTTTAGTAGTGTTCTTTTCATAAAATTAAATGTGTGTGTGTATGAAAGTATGTGTATATAAGTATACATCTATATAGAGGAATATGAGAAAGGCTTAAAAATGTTGCTCGTATTTTAAACATTAATTCCAAACTATTTTTATTTAACATATAGTATTGTTAAACAGGTATAGTATTCTCAGCATAGACCTTCCACCACATCTCGTTAGAGGGCACTTCATATTTTATCAAAAATTGTGCGTATTAATAGATTGTAGCTCAACTTTTGTCTAAAGACATGCAAGTATCCACTATTTACATTTAAAGGGTTGCTTCAGAGCAAATGCTGAATCCAAGAATAGGCCCCTTCTAAGAATTCCTTCTAGGAACAGTTTGGATGACTCCTGTTTGGAGCTGCTGGGTTCCCACACTGCCATCCACATTTCTAGCTGGCATTAGCACAATAGACTCATCCCCAATGCTATTATAATACAGGCCATATACATTTTAATTGCTCTTGTTGAAATATCACCAGGCAGTTCATAATATCTCATTTATTGAAAATATTGTGACAATCAAGGACCTTGTTATCAGCCAAATGTGAACCATTGAGACTAGGGAAGAATTTGATAATAGCATTTGTGGGACATTCATTTTAGTCAATCCTGAACATTTCAACTTTTTCTATTCAAGCTATGTAGTTTAGATAAGCATAGTTAACTATAGATACTACTAGGGGTGGACACTTAAGTTCAGATTTCTTAGTACTAAATGCCAGTCATACACATTTTATACATATGTACAGACTTTGTTACCAAGTGCCACACAAGTAGGGCACACATATTAGTTACCTTGGTTTTCAAAGGTTATGTGTCAACTCTGCATATTGTGTGGCAGGAAGATACTATCAACATCATTTTTTGCATAATGTGCAAGTATTATATGGCCACAGAGTGTAATACAAATTAGTGGCAAAGTGCTGAGTGAAGGAATCCATGACAGACTCGGATGCACACGGTTGAATATTACCCGTAAACAACCTGACTCTGCTAAGGTCTTAACAGCACGAAGGACTATGTCATGCCCAGTGTTAAAACATCTCTGAAATATCGGGACACAATGAAGCTTGCTAAAGAAACTTTACCAATAGCCATAGGCAACAGGAAGAAGAGAGACATGGGTGACAATGACATTGAGGGAATAATATGGATCACTAGGAGAAAGCTTCAAAAATATGCCATCTTCAGCCATTCTGCTCACTCAATTGTGACCATCACCATTTGCTAACATGTGCTTTATCCTAAAGTAACAAAACTACGTAGACCTTAAATGGTGTAGCTTTCCAACATACTCATGTTCTAGGAAAGCTCTTTCAAAAGAATGCAGACTGTTAGAAATGGGAAAAATCTTACTAGCAACCTGATTTTCTCCTTCTAAATTACTATCAGATTTTCTGTTTGATGTCAATAGTGCTGGGATGTCTAAAATGAAAAAGTACATCAATTTCTACCTGATTCTCTGTCAACTCTTAAACTTGGGGAAAAGGAGGACGTGGGTGACAATCTTTAGTGACATGTTAGTTTTTTAGTTTTTTCCTTTAACATTTAAAATTTAGCTTACATCATCTTAATTCAAATGCCTTTAGCTTAAATGGTTACTTTTCTGAACTCCAGAAGACAAGAAGGTTTGCATTGTTTTCTCATTTGATAAAAGGAATTGAAATTAGTTTGCAACAAAGCAGCAGCCTTCTGAGTCGCTCAGCTGTGTTTCCCAGCAAAGCAGCAGAGGAGTTTCCAAGGAGCTCGTTCTACAGTCACAGGCCATGCAGTCCCCTGCATGAGCTCACCAGGACTGAGGAAAGGCTAACTAAAGGGTAGCTCAGAGCCCTGACTCCATGTACCCATACATCCCCATTAACACTTAGGGGGCCTAACAAATGGATACAAAAGGCAAAGAAACAAAATGAAAAAAAGAAAACAAATAAAAAACGAAGTTTCCCTAGAACCTCACACCTTGCCCTTACGCCCAGACTGCCACAATACGGTGTATGGTGCAAGATTAGAAGATGGTGTTTGAATTCTAGGGGTGTTAATCTTACTTTCTTCATGTAGTTCTCAGTTTTGACAAAGGAAGCCAAAAGAACTCAGGGTTATTGTACCTTCCTTACTTATCACTTGTAAAACAAATCAACACCAAGCCAAACAACCCCCTCCCCTAAAACAGTTAGTAGGAAGGGTTCTCACACAGAAGGTACATTTGTTCTCTTATTTATGCTATTGATGGCTTTGAAAAATACACCCTCGCTTAAAGGAAAGTATTGCCGTAATTGGAGGATTGTGAGAAAAAGCTGATATAACCATTCCAAGTACTTAATGGCTGAGAGTAATTCATGTTTCTGTTGGAGTCTTTGACTGCCCTATGTAGTAAGCAAAACCAGATTATCATCTGCATTGTGAAATTTCATACCTGCTTAAATCTGAGCATGTGTGGGGCTTGAATTTAGTATTTCAGGCAAGTGTTCAGTTGCTTGTACAGGCTATCAAGAGTGTCCGTGTACCTACACGACACAACCATCCTTGAGCTGGGTCACATAAGCAGACAAACCCTGCCATGGCATACTATACAAACAATTTTAATCGTGTAGTTACAGTTAATAACCACTCCTAATCAGCACATTTCTGCATAAAGAAAATTGTGATACACTTATAAAAACAGCAGCTGTAACAAAATAGCTGGTGTTTTCATAGTCATAAACTCATAAAAAAGAAAGACACCTTTATACAGAAATTTTATACAGATGTCGCTTTAAAATTGATTGTAAACCAAAGGAAGACACATTGCAAACATCAATTATTTTCACATTAATTGCATAATTTTCTAAGGTGATCTATTAGTTTTATTTACCTAAGCTTATTTGCATGATAGTAAAAATTGCATACAACAACAAGAGTGAAGCTCCTAGAGTGAATTGCTTGGATAACATAGACTTTTATAGGCAACCGTGTAAAGCACATTTTCTCTATTTAAAACTTTTAAGACACTTTGTTTTACTGCCCATCAAAATACAGTTATAAATAGAAACGAAATCAGTATGGTAACAAGAGAAGCAACATTACATTTAACAGAAACTTCCAAAAACTTAATTACAACATGATGCTGCAGGATCTACAAATAAATAACAACGACGAAATTGTGTTTCACATTTTCTTTTCCTTAAAAAAATCATGTAACAATGAGAATGAAAAGAAAAATTAGTGAACTTTTTATTTCCAAAATAAAAAACAAATTTTAATTACGGCAGTGCCATATAATACAAGGCATTTGTTGGCATATGTCATCTTTAAACTGCATTCCACAGTCTATAGTTCTTTTTTTTTAACATACAATCGAGTAACAAACTCTTTTTTTTTCCTTTTTCTCTTTAAAATAAGGGGCCAGTTTCCAAAGACCAGTGTGGAGTGTTACAGAAACAAAGGAAAGGTAATCATAGTCACAGAAGTTATAATGCTTATTGGAGGCTCCAGAGTAATAATAATAATTAAAAAGGAAAAACCAATCTCTGGCATCATGCTGACAGGGCACACACCGCGGTGCAGCCCCTGAACACAAATCCTACCAACAGACAACCCTGGACGCTTCACTGGGGCTGCCACGCAGTCCGGAAAACGGTAAGACCTTTCGTGCTGTCTGTCCAGTCCTCCCAGCCTCCTGTTTTGTGCAAGTTTCTGAAGATCCGTTGGCCAAAGGCTAGCCACGAGGTGGGCTCCCATCAGTAAGTACCGGCGGGCGGCGGGGAGCCTCAGTCTTTCAGGTCGGCGTTCACGTCTGTGCCCGCCTCGGCCGACAGCTCCTCCTCCAGTTTCACGGAGAAGAGCGTGTTGGCGTTTTTATCCTGGATGCCGCCGTCTTCCAGATCCTTCAGCAGCTCCTCCTCCTTGTACTCGGCCACGTCCACCTCCAGGCCGGAGTTGTCCTTCAGCCGGCCGTGGTGCTTGAGATAGTACCGCTGGTTCTGGAAGAACTTGATGATGGTGTACTTGGGGAGGTCGAGCTGCGCCGACAGAGTCTGGATGGCCTCTTCATCCGGGTACAGGCCCACGTCTTGGATGAAGCTCTGAAGGATCCCCAGGGCTTCCACTGAAATCTTGGTTCGCGGCCTGGTCTTCTGCCTGCTCTCCTCGTCGGACTCTGCAGAGGAGGCCACCGGGGGCTGCCTCGGGGGCAGCCTAGGGCCTGCCTGGGGCTGAGGCTGCGGCTGTGGAGGGGGAGGCGGCGGCGGCGGCTGCTGCTGCTGCTGCTGCTGCTGTTGCTGCTGCTGCAAAAAGACAAACAAACAAGCAAATGGTCAGAGCTGCTGCTCAGAGCCCGCTGGAGTGCGCAGAGGTGCTTGCCCAGGCCGTGCGCAGTGTCTGAGAAAGAGCAGGCCGGTTAAACAGCCCACAGTCTTTATCAAATACACAAATACACAACTGAGCTCGGAGCGGGGCGGCTAGGAAGCGGGTGCAGCTCGCAGGGTAAACTGGGCTCATTTATCCGCGGGTCTGAGGAGGAGAAAAACGGCTGGGGAAAAAAATGTGAGCCTCGCACTCTCTCAGAAGGATTCTCACCCAAGGAGGCCAGCATAGCACAACATGATGTCACCAATTAACAACGACTGGAAAGAATCCTTCTCAGACTGCAGAGGCAACCAAGAAGGCTACTCAGCCACCGAGAAAGCAGTGTGCCTGGCCAGGCTGCATTCTGTGGCTGCCCCCTGAGAACAGCACAGAAGCAGCTTCCCTCATTCTGCACACCTCTTGAAGGTGCCAGAATGTTCTGTCAGACAGTTCTGATTCTCTCTCTTACACACCACACACACACACACACACACACTTTCCTACCAAACTGCACTAAGCTAACACTACGTTTTTTTCCTTACCCCCACCAAATAAAGGTTCACTCCCTTCTACACCAGCTGGCGAATTGTTTTGTCTATAGTAAACTACGATGTGATTAGGCTTTAAATTTAATATATACAGACACTTTTTCATAATTAGGATCTGCATATGTGCTGCAATTCCTACACACAGTTATACGTAACAAGCGTGTGGCATGTGTCTACTGTGCACTCAACACCCATGACTCTCTGTAGCCAAGTCCATCAGCCCTGGCTGCTCAAAGAGGCGCTGTGTTAGAACTTTGTCCTGTGCTTACGCATTTCCCCTTATCCCCCTAAGAAGCAATTTTATTAAAAACAATTTACATTTTCAAACAAGTACTATTTTTATTACCTAACATACATCTTTCTTGTCTTTGTTTTAGCTGAAACAGTCGGTTTTTCAGGCTTTCACAATTATTTTAGTGCTTAATATCCTAAGGGGTTCTCTTTCTCAATTTGTTTTATCTTTAATAAATACTCAAGATTTTTTTTCCTGGTAGAAGGATAACTCTATTATTTTAGCCACAGATACCTGTATTATTCACAGACAGCAATACCAGGAATGAATGTGGGTGATTCAACAAAGATGTTAGGCAGGTTTCTGGGACCCTAGAGGCAATGCTATGTCCCTTAAAGGAGGAAGCTAAAATCAACCTTCAGATTTAGCAGAAATAAGTTACACAGCTCAAATTCAACTAGAACATGTTTAAATTCCTGAAGCCAAGACAGAGCCCCAGTATGGTCTGGTCCACACCCTTCAATCAAGTTCCTCCTGACAGCTGGCTCACACGGAGGCTGTGCTCCACACAGGCCAAGGGCAGCCAGTGTGTGCTCTGGCCAGAGCCATGGCCAGGCCGTCACTGTCCTTCACACATCTGAAAGCCTGGCTCAGGGAGCTGGCCCTCGCCACATCTCTTTTCCCTGTCTCCCGGCACAGGGGACTGGTGCCCGCTCACCTGAGGGGCAGCACTGGGCCATGGTGCGGGCGTCAGCAGGCCTGGTAGGAAAGAACCTCTAGACTCTCCTCTGCCAAGGGTGCTGGGAGAGGGGCTCTACAGAAAGACAGACAGACATGACTCACCCTGTCCTGCCCTGGGGTGGGTGGAAGACTGAGGTGAAGGCAGGGTGAGGAGCATAAAGTAAGACAGGTTCCCCTCCCCTTCACTCTGGATAGAATCCAAGGAATAAAATGTGTGACTGTCCTCGACTGTCCTCTGCAGCACAGTGGTGGGTCCTTTCCTCCAGGGCAGTATGGCTTTAGTTAGAAAAGCAATGTTTTCAATTTGAATTCTTAAAAAGCCCACCAAAAGATATGTGCTAAGCTTTTGTAATCAAAATCCAGTGCTAACCAAGATACCTTACTAAACTAGCAGTCCTAAAAGGGGTTTGATCTCTGCCACATCAGAGTAAGGAGACTACAACACCCCAGCCGGAAATGCTGTATCTGTCCTCCTCTTATCCCCTCAGCAAGACGGCAGTGTGCTGTCTCTCCTGTAGAACGCCTACACACAGTGGGAAGAGAGAACCACTGATTTCCCTCTAAGTTGAAGGCTTTGTTTATTTAGTGCTGCATGGAACCGGCCAAGGTAAACGAACCTGAATCTGTTCTGCTGGAACATGGATGATGTGGGGTGGCCTGTCGCCATGGTGATGCACAGCATTGCTCTCCTGCTCATAGATGGCATCGCGCTCAGGCTGAGGAAGACTGAGGAACCTGCGGATCATAGACAGGTTCTCCCACAGGGTCCTGTTTTCTGGAGACGGATCTTCCTTCCAGCGCAACAGCTCACACAGCCACCCCTTAGGAGGAGAGGGCGACATGTCAGTCAGTGCTCCAACCGTTAACATTCTCACCCACTCATCACACGCCAGCCTGCTTTACTTTTTCTGTTCTTTAAATCCACTGTGACACGATAGCTGTAGCTATAGGGGAAGCAGGTTCTGTTTCTGACCAATGTACAGATTTACATCTTGATGGGCAGATCCAAGGGTTGGGGAGATGGCTTAGTTGGTCAGTACTAACTGTGCACCTACGACAATCTGTGTTTGGAGCACCCATATAAAAGCCAGAGATGGGGGACAGAGACAGACACTAGGGGCTTGCTTACCAGACAGTTTAATGAAAACGGGGACTTCCAGGTTCAATAAGAGACCTTAAGTCAAAAAATAAAGTGGAGAACTACAAAGAAAGACAATCAGACATCAACCTATCACCTGAACACATGTACACGCACACACACACACACACACACACACACACACACACACACACACACACACACACACACACTAAAAGAAAGTAGGGACAGACATTTTCAGACTCCAAGAGTAAGAGAGCACTCATCGGACTCTGCAGTCAGAGGTGAGGGTAGGTGACCAATCTTCTTGTTTGCCAGTGACCACTGAGAGCAAGTCAGAGTTCTAGAAATAAACTGTCCCCAAAGGCTTTCCTAAGCTTACACTTTCTGTGGAGGGGGCAGATGGAAGCAGACAGACGGACAGACAGACAGACGTGGGGCGGGGGAGCACCAGTGTGCATCAGTGCCCACATGCTTGGACGTGAATGCATTTGGCTTTATTACCATGGACATGAGGAGAGCTCTTCAACAAGGGCGTTTCTCAAAGGGAACCTAGAGTCCTGTTTCTCTGCCCGCTGTAGCACATGTATATGACTTGTCAGGCAGGAACTTTAATAAGTTTCCAGGGTGAAGAGTAAAGGACAAACTCACTCAAGGCCCCAGTCTGACCCTGTGCGTCCTTAAAGATTTGATTGGCTGGATCAGAAGCAATGGGGTAGGAGAAAGAGAGGGAAAGTGTCCTACTGGAGCCCACTGGCCAAGACTGCCTCCCTTTCAAGCCACAGCACAACTTGCTGACAGCTCACTGCACTGACTGGACACCCCGGAAGGCAGCGCCACCCCTCACTGGCGCCACCCCCCAGGTGCCCCGTGACTGACATACAGACTGGGAAAGAGTCTGTCCTTTACCGTTGACAGCATTCCCCAGAGATGTTCTTCCTCATTCTATCCCCCTAGTCTCAACTCAGGCCATCCTATGTCCTCCCCCCTCCCTTTCCTCCCTCATTCCTTCCACGGAGGAAACCCATCTGGGGTCTGCTTTTGGGAAACTGCTCTAAAGTTAAGGGCTTTCTTGGAAATTTCTAGGGAAGCTAGCTGGATAGGGCACTGTACCTCTATTATGTGAATTGTAGATCTATCCAGAAAGGGTTCTGCTTTTTATGTTACTAGGAGATGAACCCAGACAACTGTATGTCTTTCTATTTTCGAATTAAATGGGCCATTCAAAAGAAACTTCTACTTGTGATAATGGTGAAAGAGAGCAAGGCCTTCCTCTCCTGAAACTGGTCTGACAGACTGATTGTCTGAGAGACTGCAGAAGAAAAGATGGCGGCTGACACATTAGCTCCCTACTAGCCAGCCAGAACACCCACGATTCTAGGTCAGTTATACAGGCTTTGTTATTGCTGGTTTCCTTCTGAGTTCAGTATAAAACTGGGTTACACGCACACCAGCCAAGTGCCTCTAAGAACATTTGGATCCTTTAACATTTGTTTTTATTAAGCAAACACACACACATATGAATGATCATGTGACAATGCTGTCATTCAATGCCATTGAACACACAGTTCGAGATGAGAAGGGGTGGGACACTGAAGATTTAATTTGAAGGACCAGCCACTGAAAAGGAAACTGACCAAATCTCAGTTGTGATGACAGAGCCCTGGAGCCTGCCTCTCACCTGACCGCAGAGCCTCTGTCAGACTGCTGGGAGATGCCAGAGCTGGGCTCTACTTGAGCAAATAGAACATACACTACGAAGCTGACAATGAGTATTTGCAGTGGTCGAGACACACCTGCCCTGGAGATATTATTTAGTTCTTACGTGTAAACTCTTGCTATTTGGAGCGAGTCATAAAAATATCATCCATTTTCCCAGATCCAAGCTATTTCCTTACACCGTGTCTCTAAATTATGTTACAGGATAGGTATTGGATATGTGGCCATCTCCCTGGAGGCTTGAGTGCAGAGTGATTAACTACCTTTCCTAACTACCTTGATCTCTGACACGACCTGGATGCCTGGGAACATGGTCTTATTTACCTCCCCAGAGAAGTGAGAAGGCTGGAGAAAAGGCTTCCTAACTTGGCTGGTCCCTGTGAGTACTGAACATTGAGCTGCTATCATTTTAATTTTTTTAGATATAAATATATATAGCTGAAAACTGCCAAGAGTTAAATTAAGAATGATTGGTGTTAGAAAAGCTTCTCGGAGAATGCTGAAAACACTGATGGTCTCTCATCCTTCGGAACTTCTACAAGGAAGGCAGAGATCACTTGGCGCTGGGATATAAGTGGAAAACATGTGGATCACAGATGTTCTTTGGAAAAGAAAATCATTAGTTCTTTTAAAACAACTAATAATGACAGCTAATTCCTAAATAATCGCACTCATGCGGGTTTAACAAATATTTCAGAAAGAGAAGTCTGACTCATTCAACAAACATTTTGCCTACATTGTCACTTCTGTGTCTGCGCTTCCCAGACAGACCCTTATTTTTATTAATTGCCCATGACTAACGTAACACTTCCAGTACTTTGCCATTAACCCCTGCCCTTAAATAATACTTCTAATTTCTTATCTAAACATAATGTGATGAATCTGAAGTTGGAGCTCATTTCCGCCTTTTAGAGACAGGGCCAGGCTGAAGCAACTAGAATCAGAGGTTTCGTACAGAAATATCTGACAGTGCATCTGGGAACTGTTAGAGCACTACAAGGGTGTTCAAACACGAGAAAGAAGACAAAGGGGCTGTGCTTGTGTGATTGTTAAATAACGGGAAACACACATTCTTGACACCTCTTTTTTCTCCTTTGTCACAATAGAAGCAGACTTATAAACTCCCAATTAGGATCGGCAACCTGTCTTTATACTAACTGTAGCTACCTCAAATCCTACTGCTTTTCACTCCATCGGTCATGACGTACTCTATGATTTGAAGAAAGGAACTAAAGAGGACATAAATGCCTTCTAATTTCCCAGTACCATTTCTTACACCAGTTCCCTAAACGTTAGAATCTGGGAAGGTGAGGCCTGGACGCTGCTGACATCGGGCAAATAAAACTGAGAACCCCCCAGAAGTACCACAATGCTCAGGGGAGAGAGAGAATAATGAAAAGCAGTGCTCTGCGGTAAAATGTGAGCTTTATCCCTTTAGGGGAGGTCTCTGGGACTGGATGAGCTATGCACAGAAGGCAGGAGGATCAGGGAGCTACTCTCAAAATTAAATGAGATCGTAACTCTTTGAACAGTAGAAAAGATGGAGGCCCAAAGAGCCTTCATCAAATGATGGAACCAAGGAGCAATCAGAAAACTAAAATGGTACAAGGAACAACCTAAACTTTAAATGGAGTAAATTTGCCAAGCAACATCACACTGCATCTAATGAGGGCAAAATATAAACAGTAACCACATGTAAATAAATTAGTACAAGTTTCAGAATGTTACTACTTTTCAAACTGACAAAGTTTAATTTGACACCTTCTGTTCCAAACCCTTTGTTTCTATTCAAAATCACGCCTTGAGCTGTTGCTACCAATCACGGCACTCCCTATTACTTAAAAAAAAAAAAAAGGAAAAAAAAAAACCAAACTGGCATGGACCCCGAATAAGTTGAAAATGCCATGCAGATAAATTCTGAGATAATATGTTCAAACCTGTTATATACAACACAAATCCTGTAAAGTTATGTATTGTAAACCTACATTTATTGAGAACTAAAAGTCTTAAATCCATCTGCCACAAAGGAAATACTGTTACATTCTTTATAGTAACCAACAACCATCTGCAAACGTCTTGCCACCGTAAGCAAGAAAGCCGTGCAGAGCAGGCTAACGGGAAGGGGGAATGAGGAACAGTCTTTTGACGGGTTTTGGTTTGGGATCTAATAAGGAAATGTAAGATCAGGGGAGAAATGGGAAAGAGAAAAAGCAGAGTGACTGCCAAACCCATGTTACAAAAATCAAAACAAACTCAGTGACAACACAATGGCAATTTATTATGGTCCATGAAACACACGACTGTGTGCTCATTTTAAAGGAAAAATTAGCAGTTCCAAACTCAATATTCTAATGATGTGCTTGCTGACAAGATCTTGTTGTGCCACATTTAAATAAAAATCCTGGCACCTCCGTCTCTCAGCTGCTAATTTCCAACCAAACTCAATCTCTGATTTCCATGCCATTCTTTAGAGCAATGAGTTCGAGTCAGTTCAGTGCTCACATCTTAACACAGACGGAGTACCCAGGGACTCTGAGGCAGAAAACCAGTGTCCCCTGAGAAATGTACACAGCACCTGCAAATCCCCCATACACAGACATGCTTACAAGGCCTGACCTGGGACAAAGCTGGAAGTTCCTAACACAACTAGTTTTCAAGGGGAAAACAGACTTTGATACCATGTGGTGGGGGGTACTTAATGCAATATGCATATGTATATATAATGCCATTACGCACATATACATTTTAAAACTAAGAGCTATAAAGAGAGAAAGAAAAATGACACGATTGCCTGCAGCACCTAAGAAGGAAAATACATTAAAAAAATCAAATGGTAATTTGAGTTCTAAAAGGCAAAACATTTTAAAGTTTGCACCTATCCCCCCACCCTCGTCTTTTATGTGTTATTTGCGGGAGTATTTTCTTCCAATCTCTGGGGCATATCGTGTAATATATGATATTAAAAGAAATCAATCTAAATAGGAAAGTATTTGATACAAACATTTTAGTGCAAAGCATGAATTACAGTTTTGTAAGTAGTGGGAACCAGAACAGAGTACATAATCCATTAACCGGTACTTCCAACAAAAAAATTCACCATTGTAGACTAAACTACACTAGGCATTTTGAATGAGTACATTTTCAACAACAACTAACTATAAAGCTTGCAATTTATCATTCAGGAAATAATTTCCTACTTTTAAAAGAATCTGTAAGTGTTACTTATGCAAATGAAGACAGTTTTTAATCTGCCCACAAACATGCTAACAGAGGGCAATTTTTTTCATTTACAGAGCTGCTGGCACTCAAGGGTAGTTTCACATCAGTGTGCTCCTATAAGCTAGGGAAGAAATGGGTTCTAATTGTCAGAACTACCGAATCTGTCACCTTTAGCATAAAGGCTTAAGATATAACAAAAGATGCCACATGACTGCTGTTTTAAGCCACCCCTTTTACTTTGCAGAAATACCCACTTTAATATCGTTTATTTTTTATATCACCTTACCCAAAATGTGGTATTAAACATATTATTTTGGGCAGCCTCACTTCAAAGATACTCAAGATCTAAGAGTGAGGCCTGGATGCCTCTCAAGTCAAGTCGCCATCTTCCAACCCAAACCGTCCCGACACTGAAGTCAAATCCACGGAAGAGTAACCCTGAAAGCATTTTAAATTATTTACTAGGTTAAAAGGGTGAAATGATACTTTAAATACATCAGATTTCATCATCTAGGCCATTTTTTGGTGGCAGAGTGGTATTGATCTTTCCAAATGCTTAAATTAGCTAGTTTGCAGAAGGTCATTATTTGATTAAAGGCATTACAGTTGAGGGCATGAGGCGACGTGCTTTTTCTTCTTTCCCAATTCAAATCATGATATAATTTAATAAAAAGGATCCTATCATGTCCCGTAATAAAAACACTTGTCTTAGGATAGTGTTCTTTACCTAACATATTAACCTAAATGCCATGAAATTCTTTAGAAGGGAAACCTCTGCTAAAACCGATCAGTCGATGGGCTAACAAGAGACTCTGCCATCAACATTAAGAAAGGACAGGTTCTCTTCCACAGGTTAGTGGGAGTATACCATCTCCCTCTTCCATTTAATAACATCGACAGTAGCACAGGGAGTCTAAGCGGAGACTGGTTAACATTCATCTTATTAAAGAAAGCATGGAGAATAAATCTGAACAGAGATGTACCAGCAAAAACATCTCTACACTGAAAGGGGAGTGTTATGGTCACCTTCTTCCAAGCTGAGTTTTAAAGAAATCACAGCTTAAATATTCATGTGGCCTCTACGATATTCATTTCCAAGGTGTGGTTTCTGATGCACTCATTAAAAAGAAGAAAAAGTAATAATGAAAATATTTTAAACTACTGCTATTTTAGACTCTCAAGATTACTGTGTTTTAGACTTCTGAGCTCCTTCCAGACTCTCCAGTTATTTAAGGGACATAATATCTTAGCCAAAAATCTGTGGGTTTCTATATTGGGGTAATAATAGGCCCTAAAACGACTGTCTACAAGCTTCTTCTTTTGCCCCTTTGTTATTAAGAGGTTAAGCAACTCTAGCATAGCTCCAGGGGATTTATTATTAGCATAAAAATAATACTTACACATGCCATGAAGACCTCTTAAAATGTAGTGACATTAGAAGGGCTCTCAAGAGTCACTAGCAAATCATCTTTAGTTTTCAATTCTGCTTACAAGGTAATCAGATTAAAAAGAAGAAGAAGAAGTATCATTTGCTTTCTACTGTTTTTATTTCCTCCTCTCCCCTCCCCTCTCCAGGTCACTCACATGGGGACATAAACACAATGGTTTTCCTTTGACTCCACACAGATTGTTCAGTTCAGAGCAAGAGTATCAAACAACTTCTTCCCAGAGTAGATACAAATGGTTCTTACTTTAAAAGGTTCCCAGGTGAGGGAATCTCCCAAATTAAAGGCATTTTATGAAGAGAGAAGTTGAGAAGGTGAAAAAAGAGGAATGAGAAGTGTGAAATTCTAAACAACCTACTAAAATATCTATAATAGTGGTTCTCAACCTGTGGGTTGTGACCCCTTAGGTATAAGACCATTGGAAAACACAGGTGTTTACATTACGATTCAAAACAGTAGCAATATTACAGTTATGAAGTAACAATGAAGTAGTTTTATGGTTTGAGTCAGCACAACATGAGGACTGTATTAAAGGGTCACAGCATCAGGAAGGCTGAGAACCATGTGTCTGAAAAAGACAATCTCACTTGACAGAAATATAAGATTTCAAAAGACCTGGATTTTATTTTTAAAGCATTAGATTTTGAAGGTGTCTACCATAAAAGTTTGATTTTTATATATACTCCAACTCTAAGGCAAGAATCTGACTTATATGCCTGACACATGAGTATGAACTCTGAAAAACAATCTTACCTGCCTCCACACATGCCAGCCAATAACATTTTTGACATTATATAACTTTTAGAATGGTTTAGCCTCTCTACTATTTTGACATCTGACCTTCAATTCTTTAAGTTTCCATTCTCATTCTTCATAAAGGGTGTCTCAAAAATGGAGAGCACCCGAGATTCATGCTGTAACTTCTCAAGGTTAGCCTCTATTCCAGCATCAAGAGTATACCAATGGATTCTTCAAATTGGGGTACCTTTTCCTTAACTGATTCTTGGAGGCACCAAATTCTTTCAATTACTTGCAGTAGAAAATTCAACATGGAATTACCACCTACTTCTAATGAAGTCCTTCAAAGAGCAAATTAACTGATTTTTAATCAGTCTGTAGACTTGCAGGCATGCCCTCTTGTTAGACACTGTGACACAATGATGTCATCTACAAAGTCCATACCTGAACCCCCCCCAGATGAGCTACAAAAAAAGAGGGGGGGAGGAAGAGGAGGGAGGGAGAGGAGAGGAGAGGAGAGGAGAGGAGAGGAGAGGAGAGAGAGAGAGAGAGAGAGCACCCTTGTGTTCTAAGTGAGTTTGTGGTCTGTACTTCTGTGCTGAAGTTCATCCATAGCTGTCCCCCACCTCACAGGGCCTGTGGGCTGCAGGCTGAGTGTGCCTCGGAGCTCTGAAAGATTCCAGACAGACAAACAGACGGGGCGGCTTAGCTTTCTTGAATCCATTTGACCATCTTTGAGAAGCTGTTCGGAATGAAGGGTCTGCAGGGTAAAAAGCAACATAGCCCTCGCCCACCTTCTGACCTGACTGCCCATAATTTCCCGCCGTTCAATGTGCCTTCTCGAGGTTCCCAGAGCAGCAGCAACGCGCATGCCCTTACAGCCTGTGCTCAGTCCTATGCCTGGTCATAATCCTCACACTTAGTTGCACTAATTATTAGCTACTGGCTTGAAGGGACGAAAAGAAAGCATTTCTCCTAGAGTAACAGAAATAGAAAACAGAACATGAGGCTGTGCCATGCACCTCGGGAGACGGATGACGAGGTGCACAGTGGGTAGGAAGTATCTATACCAAGTTGAGCAAATCACCTTTCTGAGCCTCTGGGAAGACTCCTCCTCTGCAAAATATGGATAATAATGGTATTAATCTCACAGTGGCTGGTACAAATGAGACAGTATATTCTGCCTCATGCCTGGTCTGAGATAACTACAGAATGTTGCAAAGATGTTAAAGTACTTAAGCAACTCATAGTTCATTTGGTTAGAGCAGTTGTGAAAAGGTCACTGAGGGGCAGATACCAAGAGTGACAGAAGTAGAGAGGAAGAAGAATGTCTCCCCAGCAAGGGCAGTACTGACTTGGCTTCAAAGAATGGGACATATGGAAGGGATTGGGAGAAAACAATCTAGTTTCTTTGGAATGGATGATGCTTCCTCCAGCCCTTACCACACTGGCTTGAGAAAATGACTAGGTTTCTGTAACCTCCAGGAGCCTGTCTAAGAAGCTTGCCAGAAACCCGGGGCAGATCCCTCAACTTCTTCAGACCTCAAATATCTCCGTTGCAAAAGAAAGTCTGACTTTATCACCTACTTCATAGCATATTGAGAAGTAAAAGAGATGGAAAGGACTTGGTACTTAATAACAATGTCAACTATTGCCTATAGAGCCTGGAACACTTAAGAAAGCCAAAGAGAATAGCTATTACCATTTTCCTGCCACACCAGCTACACCCTAGACAACAAAGCTCAGTCAACAGCTAACTACCAACTCTACCCCGAGGCTGGGATATTGGAGCACAATTGATATCTGAAGCATCAAAAGACACCTATGAAATGTGAAAATCCAGAGGTAAGAATGTCTGGCAATGACCCTTAAAAGACAAATTCCTTTTCTAAGCCAGTAGCCTCACTTTCAATGCTTATTCCAAAGAAAAGATAATAAAAAACATATAAATAAAAAAATGTTTACGTTCACATTATCTGTGACAGCAAAAGTTGAAAGTAACCTAAATTCACTGATAGGAAATTGGCTACTTCAATATGCAAATGGACATGACACACATATACAGCAATATACACATATGTACACAAGTACATGCCTGTGTATATAAAGAGCCTAAATCAGGATATTAAATCAGAATATCTCTAGGTGATTGAGATTATGGATATTTTTATGTTCTTCCTTATGCTTGTATTTCTGATTTTTCTGTAGTGACTATGTAATAAAAATATGCATAGCAAATGGCTTTAATTAAAAATCTAATTTTTCTTGTCTGTCCCCTCTATAACCAATGTGAGTTCCTATCAACTCTAGCCCTCAGGAAGGCCTTTTGGATTTTTTCCACACCTAAGGCTCTAGTCCCAGTCTTCCACTCTGGCTTCTTTATTCCAGCCCACTCCCAACTCTACCAATAGATATGAATACACATTGCCCTGCAGTAGCAAACTCTTCCCTCACTCCTCATACCTCAAGGCTCATGCACAGTGACTGTAAAACTTGTCAGAAGAGTCCCCACGACAAACTGGAGTGCCAGTAAGTTGTGAGGCAAAGTTAGAAAAATGGTCCAATTTGGACCATGCCAAGACTGGGCACACCTGCCATTCTTGGGTTTTCACAGATGGCTGCAAAGTCCAGCAATGTAAATTTACACAGAAGATGCTTTACTTTAAAGAAATAAGATTTGAGCTGAACTTGGCTTCCTAGCTTCGAGGTGACCCAGAACCAACCAAGGACCCTGTGGCAGAGATGAATGTAAAGACTTAGGAAACTGGGTTTTCCTGAAACCTCAACTCAAGTACATGTGCACACTTGCAAAGTAAACTTTTTATTGTGCTGTTTACTAACCATTATTAAAATTTCAGTTTCTTTCCCATTGAAATCTGACGAAGAGTAATCATGAAGCTGTGTGTGTGAGCCATGTGTGATGAGAAAACATTATAAAACTGAGAATTCATAAAATCTTTCAGGTAATTTACCTGATAGGATAGCTTGTTGGCTTGCACAATTAATTTACCACTATGCTGTTTTAAACAAATATTTCTGTACTACATTTTTAATGTGTGTGTGTGTGTGTGTGTGTGTGTATCTTTTCAATACAGACACTCAGGAATGAGCTATACTCTCCATTATGCTTAGTTAAAATCGGGGAGTTAAAATTTTAAATCTTCTCTCTATGATGTTCTAGGAGAAAGAAAGAAGTTTTAAGCCAAGAGAAGGCACTTTGGGATTTATAAGTCATTTGTCTAATTTGAAATAATCAAATCTTGTGAATCGCAAGCAGCCATTAAAAGGACAGAAAGCATGGATATCTCTAGAAGCAGTATGTGGATCAGAGTGGCAATGACCATACCAGGGAGGTTAAGCCTAGGTACAGGCTGCCTCCCTTATTCCTCAAAACCCCCAGGCACAGCTGGAGACAACCAGTGCAGAAATGTCTGAAGGAGAGGCAGGCAGGAATGGAGAGTGATCCTGCTGTGCTCGGAGCATCCTCCCACCCTTCCATATTCTTTAAGGACACAAGGCTTGACAATGTCTACTCTGCCCTTCCACAGGTCCCAGCCAGCAACGGTAGAGGAAGGGGACATATGAGCCACAGACCTTTTGGGAAGCATTTTTCCTAGCACTTCTCATTCAATAAGGTAAGAGTCATCCACAATTCAGGTTTGCATTGTTATTAAAAGTATAGCTTGCAGGCAGTGGTGGCATAGGCCTTTAATCCCAGCAGAGACAGGCAGATCTCTGAGTTTAAGGACAGCCAGGGCTTCATGGAGAAATCCTGTCTCTAAAAACAAACAAGCAAACAAACAAACAAAAAAGAAAGAAGAAAAGAAAGAAAAAATAGGGAGGGAGGGGGAGGGGAGGAGGAAGGGAGGGAGGAAGGGGGAGGGGAGGAGGAAGGGAGGGAGGAAGGGGGAGGGGAGGAGGAAGGGAGGGAGGAAGGGGGAGGGGAGGAGGAAGGGAAGGAGGGGGAGGGGAGGAAAAAGGGAGGGAGAGGGAGGGAGTTAGCGCCCAGCTGGTAAATCCTTTTCCTCTGCAGGGAAGGCATTCTCTCATCAAGTACAGCACACTTGCTGTTAGGTATCTATGCTAGAAACAAGGCTGTTGGTAGTTTTGGGTTTGGTTTAGGATGCTATTGTAATTATTACAATCCCCTCTTATTATACTTTAGAGTGACAGGCCCTTGAAAAATAAGCACACCAGAAAGCAATAAACAAATTGGAAGAAAATGTTTCCCAGGTAAATTCAAAAATTCCTAGGCTAATATGTTAAGCATGTAATTGCTCCCTCTGCTCAATTTATCATTGATCTCATCTCTTTGGTGCCATAGACCCTTCTGGCAGTCTGGGTAGAGCTCATGGATGCCTCTTCAGAGGAAGGTTTTACATGTTTGAAATAAAATACATAAGATTACAAAGAAAACCAATTACACTAATATACATAATTGGTTTATGGATAACTTAGACAAGGGGGTGGGAATGGACTGGATTAAGCCAATCTATCAAAAGTATGTGATGTAGTAAAAGGGGTGTGTGTGTGTGTGTGTGTGTATGTGTGTGTGTGTGTATGTGTGTGTGTGTGTGTGAGTGTGTGTGCTCGCATGCTCGATTGACCATGCATGCATGCGTCTTTAAACTAACACACCGAATTCCAACCTAGAGCAGCAGATTCCTGGTGATGAGCCAGAAGAACACTTTTCCAAGAGCTCTGTCATGACATGATAATGCTAGGAAGACGGGATTTGCTGGTGGCAAATCTGTACTACAAATGTTGCTAGGATTTGTTGCTGGTGACTGAGTGAAACACCAATTTCTAGGTAGAGGCCACACAAAATAAATGATTTCTTCCCCTCCAAGTCATTGTCCTCTTAGGAAAAGTGGAACACAGGCTAAGAACCTCTGAAGAGGATAAGTCCCTGACCTTAAATGTACATCTGTATACGTACATATACCAAGTACATACTCACATACTTCAAATATTTTTATATAACTAATCCAGATAGAACCCAGCAAATTAGAAAAACTTATTGTTTTTGTGGATTTGTGAAATAAATTCCCTCCCTTCCTCCCATTCCAAAGGAACATGTTTCTTAAGAGGCGGAGCAGAGTTAAACAGTTACTCCTAGTGGGATGGCTACATCCGGGATGCTCAGCTTCCATGAGAGGTGTTTCAGTGCTGTACCTTTGAGTATGGATAGTGTGTCCCTGTGTGTGTGGGGGTGGGGGTTGAAGAGTACGGATAGTGTATGGGAGGGTTGATGAGTTTGGATAGTGTATGCATGTGGGAGGGTTGAAGAGTATGGATAGTGTGTGTGGGTTGAAGAGTATGAACAGTGTGTGTGGGTTGAAGAGTATGGATAGTGTGTGTGGGTTGAAGAGTATGAACAGTGTGTGTGGGTTGAAGAGTATAGATAGTGTGTGTGTGGGGGGTTGAAGAGTATGGATAGTGTGTGGGGGTTGAAGAGTATGAACAGTGTGTGTGGGTTGAAGAGTATGGATAGTGTGTGTGGGTTGAAGAGTATGAACAGTGTGTGTGGGTTGAAGAGTATGAACAGTGTGTGTGGGTTGAAGAGTATGGATAGTGTGTGTGGGTTGAAGAGTATGGATAGTGTGTGTGGGGTTGAAGAGTATGGATAGTGTGTGGGGGTTGAAGAGTATGAACAGTGTGTGTGGGTTGAAGAGTATGGATAGTGTGTGTGGGTTGAAGAGTATGAACAGTGTGTGTGGGTTGAAGAGTATGGATAGTGTGTGTGTAGTTGAAGAGTATGAACAGTGTGTGTGGGTTGAAGAGTATGGATAGTGTGTGTGTAGTTGAAGAGTATGAACAGTGTGTGTGGGTTGAAGAGTATGGATAGTGTGTGTGGGTTGAAGAGTATGGATAGTGTGTGTGGGTTGAAGAGTATGAACAGTGTGTGTGGGTTGAAGAGTATGAACAGTGTGTGTGGGTTGAAGAGTATGGATAGTGTGTGTGGGTTGAAGAGTATGGATAGTGTGTGGGTTGAAGAGTATGAACAGTGTGTGTGGGTTGAAGAGTATGAACAGTGTGTGTGGGTTGAAGAGTATGAACAGTGTGTGTGGGTTGAAGAGTATGAACAGTGTGTGTGGGTTGAAGAGTATGAACAGTGTGTGTGGGTTGAAGAGTATGGATAGTGTGTGTGGGTTGAAGAGTATGAACAGTGTGTGTGGGTTGAAGAGTATGGATAGTGTGTGTGTAGTTGAAGAGTATGAACAGTGTGTGTGGGTTGAAGAGTATGGATAGTGTGTGTGTAGTTGAAGAGTATGAACAGTGTGTGTGGGTTGAAGAGTATGGATAGTGTGTGTGGGTTGAAGAGTATGAACAGTGTGTGTGGGTTGAAGAGTATGAACAGTGTGTGTGGGTTGAAGAGTATGAACAGTGTGTGTGGGTTGAAGAGTATGAACAGTGTGTGTGGGTTGAAGAGTATGAACAGTGTGTGTGGGTTGAAGAGTATGGATAGTGTGTGTGGGTTGAAGAGTATGGATAGTGTGTGTGGGTTGAAGAGTATGAACAGTGTGTGTGGGTTGAAGAGTATGAACAGTGTGTGTGGGTTGAAGAGTATGAACAGTGTGTGTGGGTTGAAGAGTATGAACAGTGTGTGTATGTGTGTGGGTTGGTGAGTATGGATAGTGTGTGCATGGCAGGGGTTGGGGGTAGGGGTAAGGGGTGGTAATAAAATGGTTCCCACAATATTCAATTCTCAGGTCAGTCCAATGGGAGAGAATGATCAGATTTATATATTTAGTCTATTGAAGATCACTACTAAAATACATCTATTCCTTAAGTAGTATCAACGGATAACTGAACTAATATACACATAAGATACTATTTTCCCGGTTGTGTTATGAACTTGGAGAATGAGTTTACAAACTCTGAATGCAGTATCAGCATTCTAATCCGGTTATCTTCAGACCTTAATCTGAGAAACCACCTCTAAAGGTGAGTGTGTGTGTGTGGGTGGGGGGAGGCTGTCCATCAAGAAGGGCCAGCCTGCCTGGGGAAACCCTGGAAACATGTCTTCCCACAGACCAGGGTTTCCCAGACAGAAGGGAAGAGAGCAGGACAGACACAGGAGAGGTAGCATAGGATGGATCAAAGACAAGGTACTCCAGGGTTGGGGGGAGGGGCTGTGTAGATGGCAGGAAGCTGCCTATGACATGGGGCACATCTCTGCTCAGTCAGTTCCCTTCTTATGGAGCAAATGCACATCTAGTATTTGCCTTTCAGATTACAGTATGGGGCAGGAGAATAGTGCAATTGAAAGGAGAAACAAAGTGAAGAATAAAGATGAATACTGGGGCAGAGGGGAGGAAATAACAGAGCACACAGCCATCTCTTAACTTTATATCACAATGATGACCTGTGTAAAATCTACCCAGCAACAAAAACACAGACTGTCTGGAAATTTAGCTTGATGGATATAGCTTTAGTCTTTATGATTATCCAGGGCCCAAGTTACTTACTTTCTTTAATCAAAATTACTAAAATAAAATTATTCTGCATTAGGCTATTACCCTTCCCCCAATCTCTAAACACAGAAACAAAAATTAATTGCCAGCCAGGAAGAAAGAAGGCAATTTAGGCAATAACAGCTTGGCATGGACTGTGCTGGATTTTCTAAGAGCATTTGTTTGTGAGTCTCTATTTTACATACAGCCTTCAGTTTCCTGACCTCATTGAAAGTAAATCTGCATTTCATTTAGAGCATCAAACTTCAGCAAAATAGCCACATAGCACCCAAGACAAGGAGCATTCATGTTGGTGCTGGGAGTAAGACGGTAAAAGGTTCAAAGGAACCATTTGGGGAGGGACAGTTCTCAGCAGGTCCACGTGCTCCGGGTTACAAATCATGTGCCTGCAAGTGTGGGCACAAGGCTCCTCTCGAGGGAGCAGTCTCCCACGTTCCCTTTGGGTGTGTGTTTTCTCTTTTCCCGGCCTCTCCCAAACCTGTGGTTTTTCAGTGACCTGGTTTTTGTTGTTGTTTTGGTTTGGTTTTGGTTTTTCGAGACAGGGTTTCTCTGTATTGTTTTGGAGGCTGTCCTGGAACTCGCTCTGTAGACCAGGCTGGCCTCGAACTCACAGAGATCCGCCTGTCTCTGCCTCCTGAGTGCTGGGATTAACAGCGTGTGCCACCAATGCCCAGTGGGATTTTCACACTGCCCTGACTCAGCACCCACGAAGGCACGCCCATTCCTCAACTGCATTCTACAGCTCACCTCTGCCTGGACCCTCTCAGTCTTCCCTAACAAGTCTCAGATGAAGACACCAACCGCCAAAATAGCACTTCCCCCCAAAGCAAAGCCTTCCCATTATTTGACCCCTTATCTCTTCTGTGATTTATTCTCAAGCGAAACCCTCTATGGGAAGTACTGTCTATCAAAACAGCATCTTTATTTACATTGTACAGGGCAGTATTGTCTATCAAAACAGCATCTTTATTTACATTGTACACCTGTCTCAGTCTCAGGGACACATACCTGGGTTCTACACAGGACATCAGACATAACTCAAGCTGTTTAACTTCCTGAAAACTTGCCTGAAAACACACAGCACATTGATTTATAGGGGAATTGGGCCACAGCTCTTCAAGACTCAAGGTTCCCTCTGAAAGATGAAATTCATGTTTCAGGAGTTTCACAATCGCCTGTGCATCTGCCAGGAGCTACTGGTACCCTTTTCCCATCAGGTGAGCTAGTCAGGAGCCAGGTCCTCTAGTTCTTCAGCTAAGGATACAAGTGTAAGCTACACTGTCGTGATATCAGTGATTTCAACAAGGAGAAAACAAAATAAAACAAACGTTCCCAGTTTAATTGTCCCCAATTCCCATGCCGTACCTAACCCTTCTTGGAATATTAAATTACAGGCGGACTGCAGCAGGGATAGAGTTTATTCACTGATGGGATAGGGCCTCCACTCTTGTTTCCAGAAGCATTCTGGGTGACATCTAGACTCAGGAGGAAAGTGTTGTAATAGGCGGGTGGCATGAAAGATGGAGGTTGGATCCAATCTTCAATAATAACTAACAACACCTTTGAAAACTGACTACAAAAGCAGAGTAAGACTGCAAAAACAAAAACAAGAGAAACTAACGACTCTGCAAAGATAGAGGAAGGGTACAGAAAGGGGGAACAGGACCTAAATTAGCTCTGAGAGTGGACATCTTAACAGCTGCAACAGAAAAGACCCTAACAGGCAAATTTTTTCTGAATGATTAATTTTTCCATCTAGCGTGACACTCAGGCCAAAAGAACACCTGGACAGGCCAAAATCTGTGAAGAAAACACCCAGCAGCCTGGTGAGAAAGGAAGGGAGTTCCGGTGATCTCAGAGAACTTCCAAGCTAGAGGGAGAAGGACGGATGCACAGCTTAGGAAAGACAATGTTCTACAGGAAGGAACCCTACTGGTCAGACGAGCCAAACAGTACAGGGCCCGGGAGCTCTGTGGGGAAGCAGAAAAGCAGAAAAGTAAAGACACTGTATTTTGTTTGTTTGGCCCGGGATGGCTGTAACTCAGCCACATCTGTTTTGAATGCAGCAGTAGCTGTTTCTATGCTACCTGGGTTCCTAAACCCTCCTCTGAGCCTTCTTTTTCCACCAGTTCTGCTTTTCACAGAGTTTCTATACTGGGGGGGGGAGATCCAGAACCTGGTGGGGATTCTGACCATGCCTGCACCTTCCTCCAGGGCTCTCTGGTGTCCAATGCAGAAGCCACTCTGCACCAGCCAACCTTTCTAAACGACTGCTGCGAGCCAGCAAGGATCTAGGAGATACATTTCCTGGCTGAGACCATTACGTTTGAGAATTGACCACAAAGACCAGAGTAAAAACTTATTAACTACAAAAATAACAATGAAAGCTGTTTTTGGAAAACTACATGTGCTCAAACTTAGAAACTCATTCAAAATTTTCACTTAAAGAGGGTTAACTCTTTAAAAAAAAAAGGCATAAGGTCAAAGGACTATTGCATGCCCACAGTGCAAAAGAAGAAATCTTTTTTAAAACAATGCCCAGAAAGTTCACTGGAGACCACAGTCTTTTTTCCCACTTGAGTTTTGGTCAGTGTGCAAAAATGGAATCTGTGAGTTTTGATGAATAATCTAGAAAAACAAACTAGGTAACTTCTCCATCTTTCTAAGCTTTAACTTCTTTGTATTGCATTTTATTTAAGGACATTTTACACAAATATACACACCCCAACCCTAAAAAAAAAAGGCGGCTGAAATTTTAGTTACACCACATGTGGTTTTCATTTGTGAAAAATGAACAAGCTGTTTGTGGTTAAACTGTCTAATCGCCTGTTATCAATCTAGCGCTGCATTCAAGATTTACAGGATACATCAGCTTCCGTGCCACATTAGCTGGGAGGGGGGAAGAGGAGGAGGAGGGGAGAGTTTATCCTGCGGAATAATATTTCCAATGCAGCCACACTCGCACTACATCTGGTTGTGCTGGTAGCGGCAGTTAAATTGAAATATTTCACAGCGTGTGTCAGAAACATGCAGAATGGTAATTATGACAGATCTGATTAAGCCCGAGTACCACAAGCTCCCTGGCCAGCGCTGGTTCTGCAGGTGTGACCTTGTGCGTGCCTGCGTGTGTAAATAAAATTAATTACAAGCGAGAGGGTGAAGGCTTCGGTGACATCACAAAGCGGAGAAACTCCCGAGGGGGAGACCTAATGGAATATTTTCCCTCAGTCTAATAATACAGTTCATATTGACTTGAGGTAATTAGTGGGATCATTAAGGCACTTTTCCCGGCGTATTTGGCTGCCTGATCAGATTAGTGAGAATGTTCTGAAGAACAAGCCCTGTGTGGTCTGCAGAGAGGAGGAAATAAAGAGTAACAAAGCGTATTCGGGAATGATAAGCAGCGCTGGACTTCTGCGCCAGTAAAATGTACCTCCTCTTTTGAGTCTGCAGACCCAACATCCTGTCCACTCTAATTCTTCTTGTGTCTTCTCGCCCCCATCCTGAATTCTCTCCACTTTCCCTCTCTCTCTGTTGACTCAGACCACTTCATCACTAAAACCCATCTTCAGCTCCCCAACAAATCTCTCCTAAACAAGGCAATTTTAAAATCAGGGGAAAGTATCTGAAGTGACTGTTTTACTATTAGCTGACAATATGGGGCAACAGGGAGAGGCTCTCACACACACACACACACACACACACACACACACACACACACACACACACACAGATGCACATGTACCAGGGAAAAGTCACCTGGTAAACAAAAGATTCCTCTCTTATGTAACACTGAATACAGCCAATATTCCCTCAGGAATGTCAAAATAGGCTTCATGTAGGGCAAAGTTGGGTCATCCATTCTCTTCCAGTTGAGCAGGTCGCAGAGCCTCGTCGAGAAAAGGGCCATTTGTTTGAAAACACTCTACTGAGCACGCTCTACCTTGCCACTGGAATATGCCAAGCGCTGTCACAGATGGTGGGCTCTGACAGTTCCCATCCGTAGTGTCGATACTCGACAGTTCAGCACAAGATCAGTGACATTCTGTCTCATTAGAACCACGCTAATTATCACAGCTAGTTCCAGGGAAACCATGTGTTGCGATGGTCAATTTGAAGGAGTCTGTGCATCAACAAACTGGTAATAAGGATCAGACACCTTATTATACGACAGCATGCTGCCTATGATCTGATTTACGGAATCAGAGGCACTGGGGCGGCCGAGGAGGCTGGCAGTTTATGAAACAGTGTGCTGAAACCCAATTCCTGAAGTATACTGCTTGAAAAGGGACTTGTTCAAAACAACACAAAAGCAACTGGAATTGTTGACTCAAAAAAAAAAATCACAGGAGAATAGATTTTTTTTTCTATTAACCTATAACAGAAGTAGATTAACTAAGACTTAGGGAGAAAAACACCTCCATCAATTTGACAATTAGAAATAAACTCCGCAAATGGTTTGGATTTCATATATTACAAGTTATTTGGCAGCCAATTATAGAATGGCTCTATTCCTACATGTCTTTAAAACACAGACATTTACTTTTTAGTATGTGATCTAATGATTTTGTGCCATTTTACCAAGCAAAAGAACTGAATCAAAAACAAAAAATACTTAGAACAAATTCTTTAAAAGCTGTTGAGCCGCTAAGGTTACTTTCTGGGATGCTAAGGGCAGGGCGGGGGTGGGGGGGTGGCAATTCTCTGCCCGGGCTCTCCATCCTCCCTATGCTTGATGGGAAAACCGGAAGTATGGTTTCTTCCAGAGTTACTTTCCTATTGTCATTCTACATAAACTTGTGTTCACTGCCTACCCGTTTCATGCAGCCCTTATTTTCAGTCCTCATATGAAAAGGGGGGGGCTGACCCTAAAATAAACTTCATTGACCAAAACACAAAGACAAGTGAGACTCCCAGAAAGAAGCCCCCTTCAGGCAGGTCGCTGGCAGAAAGACCACACCTGCATTTCACTCTATGTGGGTCTACCTGGAGGGCAGGTGTCTTCAGGAGAATGCCCACTCCCCCTCCATCCTTGTTGATGCTGCCTTCCCTAAGAGCTGACCTGACCAAAGCCTGATTACCAAGGGAGCTAGGGCTCCACGAAGGTCCCCGAAACACTCTGTGGCTCTCGCTACCATTTCAGGATGAAAGGTGGCCTGTGGCTGAGAAGATTCTAACAGTACTCGAGCTTTATGACGGGATGAATGACTGCTGCGTGGCCACATTAAACCTAATAAACGGGTTGCAAAAAACAAAAATGTATTTTTGACTTTCATGCAATCAACTTTAGATGTTAAAATGTGAGATTTTTAAATCATTTGAAAATAGTAACAAGAGAGTCAAAGGTCTTTCGCTTGACTTAGGCAGGAACAATACTTAAGGGGTAAAATATCCCTTTATGGAACTTTGTAGCCAAAAACTGGGCAAGTACACAGTTTACTTAATAACGCTGGACCTGGGAGATCAAACCTTAGACTTACCAAAACGTTCTTGTTTCAGAGCACAGAAATCCAATCTTATTCAGAGCCACAAATCTAACTAGTCCTGAAAAACATCATCTGACGTGCACTAACGGATAGCCACGCTGCCAAGGGTGGCTAGTACTTAGAGCCATTGATTCCAATAGCCTGGCTTAGCATTCAACTAGAAATGGACAGATAGATCAATGTTCCAGAAAAGTGTAACAATATGGATTCCCAGCACTAACACGCGTGACATTATCAGCAATTGTTACCAACAACACCCTCAAGAGGAGATCAACAAACTCTTCCTTCCTACTCAAAAATCTAGTACAGGGTTTTGTCAAGTGTGTGCTGAACTTGACCTAGCAGGAGACAGGAGCTGCAGGGATGAGGTATGCTCTGAACTTTCTCCTTTGCTCTTCTTATCAAGGCTCTTCAGGCCCTTCCTCCCGCAGGCAAGCAGACCCTGAGAAACCTAGCTGCCAACAGTCTGGGTCCGGCTCTACCCAGCTAGAAAGAATGAGGTACAGCTTGCGAAGGAATAGCCCCCATCAAGGGCCCTCTGTCTGCACATGTAGAAGGTGGGCTCTGAGGACAAAGCCAGGGACCTCACAGGATGCTCCCAAAAGATGTGGCACCAGAGATAAGAGAAACTGTGACTAACACGTCTGTGGGACCTCCTGAGTGCTAAAATAGGAGCCGTCACAGGTGAAATCGTGCCACAGCAAAGTCTGTGACACGAACATCCTAAAAGCATGAACTAGCACCTACCCAGCACAACTCTGCTTGAACAAAAGCAAAGGTGCCTTCCCTAGCATGCCAGGGTACAGTGTCATAGGTTCTCTGGTTTATTTCTGGGTGTTGTTACTATAAATTCTTTTGCACACTACATTTTTTTAGTCTAGTTCTAGCCCCACTTACTTGTGACAGTTTGATTTTATTTAAAGCATCTCAACTAAGCAAACTTACAAATCAGAGTGACGCTGGGCTTTTTTTTTTAAAGCCGAGGAGCCCTGAAGACCCGAGTCCCCCTCACTCATACCACACGCCTGTATCTCACAGACGAAAGTCTGAAACTGATAGAGGAAACACAGACGTTTGTAAACTGTCTGGTCTATTCTAAATGTCACCATATTCTGAAGTAAAAATTCTCTTTTGTGTGTTTAAAAAGTAAAAATAAACTCTCCTTATTAATCGAGCCCAACACACTGCAGCCAGAGTCCTAGCTTTTCGGAGATTGAAAAAAAAAATCACACTGCACAAATGTGTCCGGTCAGATGTAACCGTGCTAGCTTCCCTGCTGCACCTAGAAATCTAGAAATACCCTGTCCCTCAGAGTAAGAGTCGTTTCCTGACGAGTACAGAGACATGCAGCTGGGTCTGCAGGCTCTATCCAACAAACAGAAAATCAATGTAAAAAGTACATGTACAAGGCAAGGCCTATGGTGCCGTTAATGTTCCCTTGCTGGACACACACCTGAAGTCTCAGAGCCCTCCGGGGAGTTTCTGTGGAATAAAATTAGATTCTAACATCTGCCACTATTAAGGAAAAAACTCCACTCCCATCTCCCATATGAAAACACTGAAGCCAATGAACGGTAACCGAGCCTTGACACGGTAATGGTTATTACCCAAATCAACTATTTTTTTTAAACAGTAAAATTAGCAAATCCTGCTCACATAATAATTTGAATGTTATCAGACTAAATGTTTGATAAAATTCCAATCTGACTCACCCGGAAAAACGGCTGCCTATTTGAATGTCCCAAATAAAAAAGTATATTCTTGTAGCTGTTTGCATTATGTTTAAGGAGCATCGGCTTTCAGTTTGCAGTCGCCGGCTTTTCTAACCAAGCACAAAAGCAGCCTACCTCTGGTCTTCACCCGCATTTTTCATTTAGACATTTCTTTCAGAGTTAAAACAATCGCATTTCTATTATTCATCAGGGAGATGAGATGATGCAGTACGGGATAAAAGGCAGAATCAACATGGGTAGGCTCCTTGTACACAAAATACTTGGTGCATTAGTCACTGCAGAGCGTGCTCTCCTTGTAAAATGGAAGGTATTCCAATACATAAATGCATGATAAATAAATCATTCTTCTGCATGGAGAGGACTGAGTCTCTTACTGAGCACATTATAAACGCTGTCCATTTGTGTATAGCACTCTGTAACCTAAAGGCTAATATGCACACACTGTATTTTATACATAACCCACCTGGAGGAACCCTGGATCACTCTTAGAAGTTACAAATTTTGACCGTGTAAAGGTCAGTTTTGAAGCTTTTCTGTTTGCTTTGGGAAACACGAGTGGAGAAGAATAAAACCTAAATACAGTGACACCTTTGTTGGTCAGATTTCCTGTCATAACACATACAATCTCTGAACTCTCACTCAGAGGAAGGCGGTATGACATCTAAACTAAATAACCAAGAAAGAACTACAAAAATATTGTAGGAAGCAGAATACATTAGTGATTGGGAATAGCCATTCAAGGGGATGAGAGTCACATGACCGCTTGGCCTACAGCCTCTTCCTGGCTCCTTGGGGTTTCTTCAGCCACTAATAGAAAGAGGAGAAGTTTGGGGTATTCTTGGGACACAGACAGATGGGAGACGCTTAGAAGATATTCACCAACACTGCAGAAATGTAATCGTGAGGCTCAAAGAAGGGCAGGTAAAAATGAAAAAGATGCTTAAAGACCGGACACCAAGCAGACCTCCATTCGCCAACATGGTTCCAAACGCAGGGACTCTCTGCAATCATTTAAGACACAGTCAAGCCACAGGTAGCTAGGCACTTATCACAAAGGAAATCGGAAGGGGTGGAAGTGGCAGATGGAGTTAAATGACAGGTGACAGGCAGCTAAACAATACGAAATGAAAGCTTTAATATTAATTTTTATTTGTTTTGTTTCATGGCTGACCTGATTATAAAAACGTGTATCTAGGTCATCCATTTTGGAGATTGGGAGAAAGTGCCCGGACTTTGTAGGAAGGCAGTCTACTATGTAATTGGACAGGCCAGGGCGGGGTGGGGAGGGTGTAGGATCAGAAAGAATGGCAAACTAATATATATTTAAATAAAAGATCCTCATCATAATTAGACTAAGTAGTCAAAACAAGAGTGTGCGGGGTGTGTGGGGAGAGTGAGACAGGACATCTCTCCTTAAAGCGTAGTCTTGGCATGTAAATGAAGACATCTGAAGACGCACACAGGTTTGAAGCAGTTCTAACATTCTATCATAATTAGAAACATTTCAAGAGCCCTGTAATTTCCAATCAAAATTACAGTAATTTCCGATATGCAAGCCATGATTCATGACAGAATTTTACATTCCATGAGAGATTACGGTGGCCTGATGTATGACACGCTGAGTACAGCACTAACATAAACAATTCAGTTTAATGTTTAAACAGTACTTGATGTTTAGAATCTCACAATAAAAGAAACATATTATTGTAGAAATTATCACTTTGACAGTGATTGAAGGGTAAGGCAGGCATGCGGCCTATAAAGCTATAATTTTTTTACAGTCCACAGCTTGAGTTTAATCATTTTTATATAACATTTCCAAGATATCCCTTAAGTATTCATCCGGCCTACAACTTAAACAGGAGCAACATGTTTCTAAAGTAAGACCCCAATTAAGTACCATTATTAACGCAGACAGAGTAAAATTTCAGGAAAAGCCGAAAAGTATTGTGCTATAAGTTTTCATGCTGTAAGTACTTTCAGAATTATCCATTTTATCACATATTGATGACAGTTAGGATGCTATATAAAAGAGCATTTAATAACTGTGAAAACAGAGTTATGTAACATTCCAAGTTATTCAGGTCTCACCCAAACCCTTGTGTGCCTATAAGTCCCACCTCAGTGTTACCAAGTCCTTTTGTGAAAGGGAAGCGAGTTTTGTATTGTAAGCTTCTAAAAAGTATTACTGGCTCTGGTGAAGGGCTACCTAAGAGACAATGTGAGTTTGTTCTACCAGTAAATAATTACGAACCTAAGAGAGTCTTATTTAAATAAGAGATCCTGTAGTAGGTTCTACGATCAGGCTTTTGTTTTTAAAGTTGCTTTGAAGGTCTGTGACTGCCACTTTAACTCTATGCAGTCATTAGAGTCGGACAAGTTTTCTGAGTATAGTGTAGTTCAGTTTGTCTGTGTTCAACTACAGGAAAATTAAAATCACTCGTATGCAACAGTGTATGTGGTTTGTTTTAGTAACTACCGAATGGCCACAGGTAAAGTAGTTGCAAAAGAAGTTGTACGATGCTTTTAGAATAAATTGAAGGTCATCTGAGGAATGATGAAACAACAGTAATTTACATGTTCTATTACAAAATACTAGCCTAGTAAACTGTATATGATAGTCCACTTCTGAAAGAAACTATTAACTGCCTCAGAAAGACCCCCCCCCCCGAGAAATTCTTGGTCTAGGAGTGGCTGCTGGGGATCCAGGAAACCCAGTGTCTACAATCTACATCTCAATACTACTGCTCAGCAGAGTTCTCTACACAGTACCCGGGGGCCACAGCCTCCCAGGGAAGCCAGCTCCCACAGAACAAACATGTCTTTCGTCGACTGTGCACAGGCTTTGCAGATAAACACTCTGCTGCCTGACAGTGGTACTGACCTGGCTTTTTGTGGCGGCAACCTTTGCAAACAGTGCTTGGGACACTTTAGCACGCTTCATTTCCTGCTGAATCTCGTCATAAATGGAGGCATTAATGTTCATAGTATTGTTCTCTGGTTTCCCATTCCTCTCAGTGGCAAGAGTAGCTGTTTTCACCTACAAAACATTTTGAACATAGCTGTCATTTTTCATTAGCCAAATTGATTCAAAGCTTCTCAGGTCCAGCATCCAAACTGGGAACCGTTACTCCTTTATGGTCAAGGTGGTCAACAGTGCGGTCATTCGACATTAGTTATTGCCCTGAGATCAGACTGCTGAAGTTAAGGAAGTCACACTGTCACAGGTGATTGCATCCATAATGTGACAACCACTGCCAAGTGACAACCAGGAAGAATAATGCCATAAAGTAAGTTTTCTGGAAAAGAGAGGGGCTTCAAGGATTTGAAAACACTAAACTAATTGTCTCCCAATTACCTCCCATTCCAGCCCTAACAAAGGAAATTCACAATTAAAATCATAATGCAGTGCTGTGTCTTCGCTGGGTACCCAGTGCCTAATAGACAGTTACCTCACTGATAGCTGTTAGAGACTATGGCCTTTTTAATTTCAGACTTTTTAAAAATGCCTTTCCCTCTTACGTTTCATTTTAAAATCTTCCATAATAAAGCCATTAACAGAACTGCATATTTAAATCTTCTATCCATCCATGAACAGGTAGAAAGCCTTGCTCAATTATCGTAAAGGCTGGTTGCATTTCACATGTGATGTCCAAGCTGTTCTGTCTGATTATTTCATCTTTTCCTGGCATTCTGCTATGGAATGACTTCCTTTTGACTTATAGAACTATACGAGAAGACAATGTTTCTTAGAATGTAATTGAACATTTCTGTGAGTTAAAATATATCATTAGTGACTCTACAAATATATTCAAAATGTATAATTACTCAAAAATTTATACCAAGCCTTTCATGATGGATATAAGCAGGGACAATTAAAAATAAAGTCCTCAACCAACAAAGACTAGGGGTTTGAAAACCAAATCTCAACTTTAAAATGATACTGTTATTATTTTTAATTCCAATTTTAATTTTTCTCATACAGTTGTATGAAACGGTCTTGAAAATTTTTCTTATGAACAATTAGTTGAATTTTTCCTAGGAAACTGGTGGAAATCTTAGTACAGACACAGGATTATGCTTCTTGGCAAAGGGAAACAATAAGGAACTCACTCGTAGGGCCCTCTATGGAGATTAAGGTTTCTCTAGAGAGTTAAGTAAACTTTGAACAACAGAAAAATGAAGCACATTGGGTGACTGCACAGATAACAGACGTCAAACTGTGGTGTTCCATGTTAATTTCTACCTGTCCCCCCCCCCCAAAAAAAACCCACTTTGCAGGAAAGTTAGCAGAGGTTGCCCCAGAAGGAGATTAAGTTCTTGAAAGTAAATATAGATCCCATGAAGTATACCTTCTGAGTCCTTTGAACATCTAGCCTGGGAGCAAAGTCATTTTTCCTTGACTTATCTCTGGGAGCAAGATGCAACCCAGCAGGGAAGGAAAGTGTCAGGCTGAGCAACGGCTGGCAGCACCTCAGGAAGTGGCAAGGACGGCGGTATGGGTGACACTATCACCTGTTCTCAGTGGGAGTGGCAAGAGGTCTCCAGGGCTCTTTTTCCAGCTCTGGGTCTATACCAGCAAGGGGTACGTTAAGACTGGAGGCCACAAGAAACGGGCAGGGCTTTGAAGCCATAATCTGCTAAACAGCACTTTGGGAGCGGAAGAGTTAACACGTTATCATAAATTGCCTACAAAGTTGCTTTGGTGAGATTTGAAACTTTGCTCTGGGGTGGTCTTGCTCTGAGACAAGGGAATACATCTGATCACCCCATGGGGTCCCTGCTAATACCTATTTTTCTCACTGCTCAAATGAAAGAGAAAAGCCATTTCAATTGCTTTGAAAATTGAATGTTATGGAAATGGGGGCACCAAAGTCCATCACACTGAAAGAAACAGTTCCCTGGTAACCATCTGTGTAGTAAGAGGAACAGCTCTGCTTTTAGGAAACTTGGGGTTTCACCTGGTCTTACAATTTTCACTCTTTTTGTAAAAAGTAAATCAGAGAGTTCAAGTTTCTGTGACTCTGTTTGTGTTTCTAAAATTTTGTTTAAGTTTTCTACAAAGCAATTACAACTTGAACCAAGAAACAAGAATCCCAAATCACAAAACAAAAACAAAAACAAAACAAAACAAACAAACAAAAAAAAAACAACCAAACAAAAAACCCCACTCATTTCCTCCTGGGGAGGAAGGAACAAAGAAGCATTAAGAGAAAAGAACGTGGGGAAATTTTTTAAAATATACAGTTAGTACCTGGCTGCATTACTCAGTCAAAAAGTATTTAGCAAAGCTCTTCTTGCTGGCCCAGATATGCATCTTATCACAGATAAGCCATTAGAATTCTAGAGCCACATTTTTTCCTAAACACAAGCTACTGCTTAAGGGGAACTGACTTGGGCAGCTTTTCAAAATATGAAAGCTGAATTTTTCCCCAGGTAAAAAATGGAAACAAAAATCTTTTCTACTCCACTCTACTAAGTACTATTTTTGCTTAGTACAAAAAAAAATCATCTTTAATCCTGGTTTAGCTTTTAATATTATATCATCCATTAAAATTCATAAAGTAGTTCATCCCAGGCAAAACAAACTACTCTTCACTCTTCTCCACAAATAGCACAGGAGGTGAAATAAATGCAGTTGCAATCGGAATAGCTTTTATCAAGGTAGGGCACACTACTCCATCATTACGGTGGCGCCAGGGAAGTGGTTAAGCTCTGTAGCTTCTATTTACCCTCCTGTGTGGGGCACAGGCTGCAGCACTGGGGTCTGCTTTTCATTTCACTAAAATTGCGCCGCAGAGCACACATTGTACATGAAAATTCCAGTTTGCCTCTTCACTGGTTGCCAAATGCATCATACTTTCAGGCTTATGAGCCTAATACCCTTTGGTCTGGGTGGGTGAATGTGCTGTACGGCTCTCACATATACAAGATTAAACTTTTATGTTTCTTCAGTAACTATGAGGATGGAGACTGATATTCATTGGCTGTTTTATGTGTGAATGCATCTTAACCCTTTGAACTATGTAGCGATCCATAGTAGGTGCTATCATTACTCTATTTTAAAACTGGAAATGTTATAAGAGAGGTAAAGTAAGTTGCCTCCTGCTCCCAGCTAAGCTCTGAACTTCAGTGTGCTGAAATCTGTGCTCATCTCAGAGACCAGGGAGTTACTTGGAGTATGTTCTTCTGGGGGGGGGGGTCTTGTTATTTAGAAAACATCCTAGAGACTAAGACTTGTTGGGCCTGCTTCTCAGAAGCCCTTTGCTAAGCCTAGCTCATTAGGCTCTAAGTTTTAGAAGCTAATGGTTTATAACTAACATTAAAAATCTAATGTAAATTGATTTTCCAAGGTATGCCTATTCCTCCTCTTAATAATTTTGTGGGGTGATGGACAACAGTCCTCTACGACACTGCCTTCAGTCATGGTTTGAACTTTCTAGAGCTGTCTTTCTTTCATAGGAACAATATTATTTTTCAAATCTAGACCTGAAAAGGTCATACCCTTTACAAGACGGTCATTAATGGGAAGCAATCGCCAAGTACATAAAAGTTAATGTTTTCCCAGGAATCCACAACAAGAAACCCTCTCCCCATGTGCTGAGCTCATGCCTGTAACTGGACCTGGAGCCAAGATGAGCCTATGCTTCATCATGTCATGAGGGATTCCTTGTGAAAAGATAGAGCAATGCAGGACCAGATGAATTACATGCTCCTTATGTGGGCCTGGTGTGCTTCCTAATACATTTCTGTGAAACATCACACCTTACTTGGAAAGAGGCTAAAAGAATCTCAGGAAGAGATGCAAAAGAAGTTTACAGTCTAAAAATCACAACTTGTCACACAGTTCTTACAGAAAACTGACAATGAGCTCCACCAGTCAACATGTATAAAAATGCACAAGTAACACCTCCAAATAACGCCTGTGGCAGAGGACATTAGCTTAAGCCTATCTTTTCTGCAGGACAAATCATCCTCATGAAATAATCATTCATTTTTACTTATAAAACCCCTCTATTAAAATAATTAAACAACTTTGCACAACATAGCCAGAAATCAAATCTGTAAGACAGACCATAATATACTTTCTTATGATGAAGGTTTTGAAGGTGAATTTTCTTTAAAATACCAGAAATACCATTGTGCAAAGTCATTCCAAATAGATCATTTGTCAAACATTTAATTTTTTTCATCCACACAATATTCTCGAACATTCTTCCTTCCAATCTAACAACACAAATTCCCATTTTCTCTCACTTCCATCCTTTTCTTAAAACTGTATTTTGATTTCTTGAGGTAAAGGAAAATGCAACAAATTTAATTAGGATTTGAAACGTTAAAACCTTTCACTCAGCTTTTTTTTTTCATTTTTCTCCTAGCATAAGGTTGGTATTAGGATTCAATGAATTAAAGCATGTGAAGGTGCTTAGAAAGCTGTGAACCATTATCAACTACAAGGTATTTTTCTTTTTTAATTACAACATGAAACTTATGAAAATATACCTGTGACAATTGGGGTTGGCCCATACTCAGAGAGAGGGCAATAGCCCTTCATGGTTGTCTCTACTGGATTACCCAAGAAAGGTCTGCACTAGGGACATAGCGCCAAGGCTGGGTCAGATGTGAGCTTTGTTTCCTGTAGCTGGGCCATCTCCCAGTAAGGTATTTGTAGGACATCTTTCTGGAGACTATCCAAGGAAGTCCCATGTTAAAGATGACTTAAAATCTAAGTTCCTCGAAATAATTTAACTCCTTGGTCTAGGACACTCCAGGAACATTGTAAAAATCTTCCCAAAATGTGAGCTACATACTTTAGGAGCAGAGGAGATTCCAGTCTCCCAGGGTTAACTGTCTTGTGTGTCCCATGAATCACCAAGGAGGTCTTCTTTCACCTCGGATGGGATTTTCTGTTTTGTTTTCAGAAAGAATCAGAGTTCAAGGCCAAACCCAAGATCTTCTCAAAGTAGGTTCCAAATCCCTTTATTTTACAGGAAATGGAATGCATAGTGATTTCACAGAGACTTTTCCTTGATAACGTACAAAACTGAAGACGTTTTGAGGGTGTCCCTGCAGTTCCCCGCCTTTTCTCTCCAGTTTAGTTACCTGTAGTGGACATATGAACCTCTCCTGGGGGTCAATTGTAACTTCAACTGCCACTTCAACACAGTTCTAAGTCTCGACGCTGACAGTGTGCTTTCCCCAACTCTACTCATTTTGCAGGGAGATAAATAGATCATCCTTTTTAATTCAATGTGTTGCTTTAAGGTAGCATGCGACCCGTTGACAGTGGGCACTGTTATAATGCTGAGTAATGAAAATGGAGTGACAGAGGAAGAGATAGGATGCACAGACCTACACGTATCAGACACTCACCTCTGGATTTGGTGAGACGGCCAGTAAAACCACACTAGGAGAAATCTGAAGCATCTCCCTAGGGAGCTACAGTGTCTACCCACTTCCTATGTCCACCCCAACTACAAGTTTGGTTAGTCTTAACCCCTTTGAGAACAAACAAACACATGAAGGGTGTCTCAACTAGGAAACCTTGAACTTAGGATAAATTACATATATTTTCTATCCCATAAAGCATGGCATGTGGTGGTGTCTTTATAAATATGCACACGGTAAAGATATTGAATAGTATCTTAAGATTGTATGGAAAAAAACATCACTTAAGAACTAATACAACTTTGGCTCAGAAAACAAAGGATAAGGATTATCATGATCATTAGAACCATATTTAGAAAATAAAATTTCCCCAATTCTACAAAATGGACCACAATTAAATAACTGGGCACACAGAAAAGAGAAGATGGTCTTGCTAAGAGTCACATCATTATGAAAGAAGTAGTTTAAACACCTCAGAACAAGAAAGGGGAAAGCCAGGCTACTGTCCCCAGGTGCAGAGAAACCATCTGGATGGTTTCTACAAAAGAGTAAGGATATAGTGAGCACTGAATCTTCTTTATCGAACGACCTACCCAAGTCATATGCATACTCACAGAGTTCCTAGTTCTGTATTTTAGGAAATATTTTATAGATGAGGTTACCAATCGGTCAGTAGCTATGAGTAGACAGACAGATTATGTATGAACATGGTGGCCCCTCCTCACACAACGGCACTAACTTATCACAGCCTGCTCCTACAGACATTAAGACAGATTGATTTCCATTAAAAATAGATTTTAGAAATAATTTCTTTAGAACATTCTGTCAACAGTTCAAGAACCTCCACCAAATAGCTGGAGTGTGTACCTGGTCCTCATTTATAGAGTTCCTGTCACAGCTCCATTTCTTGTCACTGAAAGGCTTTTTCTACACTTCAGTGCTTGGAGATATATGGACTTGTTCACTGTTGATGGAATTACCAACATATGACAATAACATTATATCCCACGAACACTCTTGAGTTTGTGTTCCACACTCAACCTTTTAAACAACTTTGGTAGCTGTACGGGTTGTGCCTGCCACAAACTAAACAAGGAAAAAATATGTTTGCTTGTGGAGTTTGTGTCTAAGTTACCAAAGGTTTGTACTGAAAATGAGTTTAAACACTTGATTTAAAACAGTAATGCACAATAAAGTTAACTAGAAGGTATATTCAATTTTCCTTCCTAAAAAGTGGAACATTTTGAAGAAAATGAAAACGTGCCCATTTCCGGGAATCCACACAGAATTCTTTATCAGACTCACTTAAAGCTGCCTTCAAGTATTGTATTAAACTTAATTATGAAAGATTACAAACGAGATGATATGTAATTGGTACCAGCTGCAGTCCGTATTGGAAAGCATAAATATAAACGAAATTATTTATTTATTTTGTATTTACTATTCAAATGGCCATCCTCAAACTAGTGACAGTAACCAGGCGGTACTATTTCTGTTCTGAGGTGAGCAGAAAGGCATCTGTAGTGACAACAGTAGAGGTAGCTAGATCACTTCTTCAACCCTCAAGAACCCAAAGACTCGGAGCAACACAAGGCAGTTTTCTTTTCCCTAATGAGGAACAGAACTGTTTTCCATCAAAACTAGTAATCTGGGGTGAAATTCTCAATTAAGTCTATGGAACTTTCAAAAGTCTGTATCTATGCAACTTCTTGCTGAGAGTATTGATTAAAGATTTTTAGGACAGGACAATGAACCACAAGGAAGAGGCGGGAGCACCTGGGGAGGACGACTGGGCGGGGTGCTTAGCAGCGGCGCAGGACCCATGGCCGAGGCTGCGTTCAAGCTCCTTTCCCTCTCATCCTGGTATATCCGGTCTCTTTCGGCTTCTGGCAACTGTAAGAAATTCTGCATAGCCCGAAGGTTTACCAGCAGAGACTGGGATGCCGTCTTGGGGTCCTCTTCCTTTCGGAGGATTTCAGAAAGCAATCCCTACAGGGGGAAGAGAGACACAGGGTGAGCTTGCTCCTTGCACCAGCCTGGGTGAGTGAGGGGCGTGTCCTACACTTTCCACGCCCCAGGATGAGTGAGGGGCGTGTCCCACCCCTTCTATGCCCCTCAGAAAGGGGCAGTCAGAGGCTGAGTCTCTCTAGGAATCTATTAGTCCCAACAGCAGTGGTGGAGCAGAGAGCCTCGAGGATTGTATCTGCTTTACATGGAGCAGACACTGAGCCGGCCTAACCGGTCTCCTCCTTTTGAGTAGCTTAAATTGACATGAAATCTTTCACAGAAAGATGGCAGAGGAAGTTAGGAGTCAGTGAAATCCCCAGAGGGAACAGCATTGGACTGTACAGTTCTCAAGCTGCCAGACAAAGGCACTGGCATCCAACAGACGCAAAGCCACTTCCAGAAGGGCAAGCTAAGCATTTGAGGAAGATACCAGGAACGGAGCTGCAACACATCACTCAGGACCACTAAGACTTTGTTTATACAGACAGTATTTTGTTATTCCTTGATTTCCAAATGACAACGTATCACAGTTGGCCATTTGGGTTTGCTGTTTGTTCAAAGGGAAACAGACTTTGCAAAACGTTCTATACCATGCCAGTAGGTAACAGGTTGGAAAATCTGAACTTCAAAAACCACAGATCATACCTGAAATACACAACCACTCTTCCACACTGTAAAACTGTATCCCAAAACTATTAGTAACAGTGGGAACTCAAAAACTACTAGAAACTTCTCTTAAGGTGTTTCTCCTCCCTTAACAATGTAGTTTTAAAAGTTTTCTTTCTCCTTTGGAAGAATTTATTTTTTAAATGGTTGGTGTCCTCCCAACGCATCTGGAGGACAGTATGAAGTAGAAGTACCACAAAGGCTAGTCTGGTCACGTGATAAGACTAGGTAACTCCATGTCTTCAACCTCGTGCACGAAGTAATGTGTGGGAAACCTAGATGCCGTGCTTCTGTTACTTACACACATTAGCAACTAACTCAGGGTGGTCACAATCAAGACTTCTGGATGGCCATACAAGCCACCTCCACCAAAACCCTGCAGAAAAGGTCAAATGTGTGCTTTTGAGTGAGAGAAGGCAAAATGAACCCCCCCCCAAAGTTTTAGCATTTGGGGACTGTTAGAGTTTCTTGGAAGTATAAACCTGGCTTTTGTCCAAATTTCTCAAGTCATGTTGCCTGATATAGCATGTGGGTACAGAGAGGATAAGAACATTGCCCCCTTAAAAGAATCACTTGATTTATAAGCTGGTGTTTTAAGAGGGAAAGAAACCTCTAGCAAGCTCTGGGGAATTGAGTCAATCATAAGTAAATCTCTCAACTAGTCTACTGCAACCAAAGCTTGGACATGTCTGAGCTTTTATAAGAAATGTCACTTAAGACTGTCCTTTTGACCATGATACTAACTAGCACCTCCACCTAGGTCTGGGTCTACTGAGAACAAAACACCCTGTCAACTGAACTGAGATTCAGACAGGCAGTCAGCCATCCAGCTATTTAACCCATACCGGGCCAACTAATTAGACTATTTCTGATGTGTCTTATAGAAATGAATACACAAATCACACACAGTCTTGCCACTGGCTCCTGCAAAATAGTATATACTTAAAAAACAAACAGCAGCAGCCAAACCTTGGAAAGCAAGCATGGTGGCATGGCTGGAATCCCATCCCCAGGAAGGCAGAAACAGTAAGACCATGATTCTGAGGCCAACACAGTGGTACCTTGTCCCAAATACATGAATGAATTAAATAAAGGAAACCAATAAAAAATATGTGTCTAGTAAAGCAATATATAGCAACTGCACAGGAATGCATGGAATACATACAAAATGCCACGAAACCCTCAAGTATAATAGTATAGTTACTTTCGTCATCTTAGCCCGATGAATGCCTTACACTTCTGTCACTGAAACAATTATGTGGATATAGACTACAGAAATGAAAAAAAAGAACATTAGAGTACATTATAGTGGTTATGACAAGCTATGACTAACATTACTACATAATCAAGGCCATGGGCCCTTTCAGCCAAGCCACTCGGAGCCATCACTAAAAAGTCACCATTGCATGGTACTTTGTAAAACATCTATCTAGGCTACTGTCTATTCAGTAAATTGAGAAAAAAAATCAGGGTAAAAGATACCCTGTAAATATTTAGGTTTTTCCTACGCCAGAGTACTTGAAAACAGATATCTAAAATCAAGAGGACAAAGTAATATATTCCCTATCTCTATTTAAAAATGTTCCACAGCAAAGAACTACAGTAAGAAAGTCAAACCCATGGGAAAAAAAAACCCCACAGAAGCACTTTCTCTCAAGTCTTGTCAATAGAACACCGAGGCAGGGTGTGGCTCAGCTGAAAGACAGATCATTACTTGGGTGAAAAACTTGGGTGAAGTCAGCACACCTTCCAACTTGTACACACGAGTGTTGTCTCTGTGGAACCCTTTCCCCCAAACTTAATCACTCCTTGGAGTGGGTGCAGGTTTCCTGCCTGGACTATGCCAATTCCCCAACAATGCTCCAAACCCCAGACTTTCAGAGAGCTTCAGAGTAGCCAGTGTAGACAGTCTATTAGTTCAGAACTTTCTTTCTTCCTTCCTTTCTTTTCTTTTCTTTCTTTTTTTTTTTTTTTTTTTTTTTGTTGGCCCAGAGCTTTCAATGAGGGGAGTGCCCCCTGGTGGAAATGCCTGAAAATATTGTCAGAAACCATATGATGAGTGTTAATTTTAAAAATTACTTAAAAGAGTAATGTAGGATAACCTGGATGCAAATGACTACTGTTAGAACTCAGATGCTGGAGTGCATGCCTTGGTCCTGTTCAGGCTGTTGAATGGCTAACGAATTCAGTATGTATATACTTCCTTTCCCTATTTTATATAGGTCAAATCTAGTACAGACATGCCAGGTAAGGTCAAGGTCACTTGTATTAATTCCTCATGACCGACTGATACAGATATCATTACCAACAATCCATCACACTAAAGAAATAGTGTGTGAAAGCCATGCTCCCTGTCTCATCACAGAATCGGCTGAGGTACCATAGGTGCTCACTAAATGCAATGAACTAAATTAGGTAAAACCATTAGTAATCTTATTTCTAAAAAGAATCCAAAAATGTGTATGTTGTGAAGGGAGTTCCCAACATGCCATGAATATTAATTTCACTGAAAATAAGAAGCTGCCCTCTTTGGAACTTCACATCTTACAAATAATTAGATGTGTGTAGTATACATGAAAAGGTCAAATTATACTGCATTGTCATTACTTAGTGGTTAAGTGAAAGCTCTGATTTCTTTTCAATTAAGGAATTAATCTACTGACAAATTTCTAAACCTCTCCTTTTCACATTGTAACAAGAGTTATACAACTTACGACAAGTAAAATTCATTAATAATTGTAAAAGAAGGAAAAAGCCTCCAATAAATATTATCAAGACTTCCAAAAGCTCATTATGAGTTCTTTAAAATGGCAGATAAGTGCAAGAGACTACGGCCAATCCAAACACTGAGCCAGCCTGGCCTCCAGCTTGTGTCCTCTTTGAACACAGTCCCTGATTAAAACAGATTTTATCAGCTCCGTGGAACTTCAAAGCCCTCAGAAAGAAAAAAAAAGTGATTTGAGGAAATCTCTCTCCTGAAGAGAAAGAATATTTTCCATCTGTTTGGTGAGCTCTTGATCACATGACCAGGTGAAAGACTACTTCCAAACTCCACCTGCTTGTGGAATCATGCCAAGCAAGTTATAAGTAGACACGTTCATCTCTCTCCCTTGGTAGGTTCATCAAGAGCTGTCACATCAGATTATGGTACCTTTTTTACCTTTTAGTCAATAGTGATTGGACAATGGACTTTTCTTAAATTACACTGTGGAATTATAGGAACACAGTAGCGATTTCTGTTATACTTAAGCAGGAGAATTTCTCTCCACCACATAATTCACAGAGCTCAAATTCAATAAAACATTATATGCTGGTCCATTACTGTTATCAGTTTTGAATAATCCATCTTCATTCTTTATTTTACTGGAAAATAAAGTGTGCCAAAGACAGGAGGGAGGAGAAAGAGCGAGAAAAGCCACTGAGCAGGATCAGGGTAAACTCTGGGTTTATGTAGGTTTTTAAAGAAATACATTTTCTTGTATCACAACCTTTAAAGGACAGCATTCCAGAGAGATGACTGAAAAGCTCTGACCATAGGTTTCTATTAAAAAGACATCGAGCAGATGTAACTGAATGAATGGCATAGGCTAACAGCTACTATCTTCAGCAGCAATTAAATAACACATGCCATCACTCAGGAAGGGAAAATCCCTTACGAAAGTAATTATATAGATCTCACCATGAATTTTCAGAAATGGTACTTTTTAATGTTCCATGTGATGATCTTGAGAGGAATGTGGTCTAACTTGGGAAGCCCTTTTGAGATAATGAGGGGTTCTCATGAGTTAAGGCAGGAAGTCCAGGGTTTGAACGCTACTCAGAGCTGTCAATGATTAAAAAAATCCTCGGTTCCAATCATGCCACCAATGTTGCACCACAGTCTGTACAGGCTGCAGTGCCTTTCTCTACCCACATGAGAATGTTGCCTTTTTATGCCCACATTTTACAGCAACGTTTGGACCCAGGTTGGAGCTGCTCGCTGAAATAACAGCACACGACTTGAGCTCTGCGATGTGACTGCAACGCTCTCGCCGCTACATATGCATCAGCGTGTGTATTTTCGTCCACACTCACACCCTACTCTCACTCTGCACCTGCTTTTATTGAAATGCATACACTCTGAAATAAACACACTACATGCATTCATATGAATGTATAATCACTGAACTAAATGCAGCTGTGTGTGGGCGCGTGTATGTGATTTGTAAGTATGACCACTGAAAAATACATACATGCTTGCGTGTGCAAAAGCTGGCTCTCAATGAACATCTAAATACCCACATGAAACAACTCATATTTAAAAAATAAATAAATAAAAGACAGTTCCAAACAAGACCCAATATCTTCCACTGAGAAATACCAATTACTAATACATAAAGGTTTAAAGTTAAGCCTATTTATTGCCAAATAATTCTGGACAGTGACTTTTCTTTCTCTAAATTGTCCATTTAGAGACAAAAAAAGGTGGTATCTGTTGTCAATGCTCAGAAAAATGAGCTCACTAATCCTCATATGAACCACAGAGAACAGCCTTTTTTAAAGACCTAATTCATAGAACCAGAGAAAATTCACCAATTACTGCAATAAATCCTACAGATAACCACAAATGTTGTGTGTAAGGATCAAGGACAGACAGACAGCATTTCATAGCCATGATGAGGAAGTGTGCTGAGCCCCCCCATTCTACACACACACACACACACACACACACACACACGCACGCACGCACGCACGCACACACACACACACATATATCCTTTGTGTTTTAGTATACAACTATTTGCTCAATTTTTCAAGGGCTTATCAGTAAATCTATAATCTGCGTCTGTGTCAGTGCTGTCTTTGTCTAAAGGCCTTTAATTGAATTCAACAAACATTACCGACTTTTATGTAGAGTCCCAGTTTTTGGCCCAGGACTGAGCATTACTAGTAATTACTGTATTTACAAAATAAAGAATGCTACCACAAATCAGAATTTCTAGAGGGTGGCTTTTGGTTCACTGATTTTTTAAAAATTATTGCCCCCAACTGAGTTAAAGGGTCATATTAAATTTACCAGCCAAGAATGAACACAATTTTAAAGCTGTAAAAACAAGGATCTTTGATATATATATATATATATATATATATATATATACATACAGTTTTAACCTATGGCAACACAGTGCAAAATCACCCTTTTAAAAACAAAACAATAATGAATAGAAAAGCAGCTGTGGAAACCGCGAAGGAGCCCTGTAAGACCCCCCCATGTCTTCTGACCCTCGGTCTGGCCAGAGCCAGTCAAACACTAGGCACGGCTGGCATTCTCCCAGGATCAGAGACTGCCAACAAGGAATTAATACTAAATTATATCTGTATCAGAATTTTATTCTCTCAATCACACAATAAACCAAATAAAGATGGAAAGAACAAAACGAAGATGAAAGGAAAATGAGTCAGGGAGGGAGGGAGGGAGGGAAGGAGGGAGAGAGAGAGAGAGAGAGAGAGAGAGAGAGAGAGAGAGAGAGAGAGAGAGAGAGAGAGAGAGAGAGAGAGAGAGAGACAAAGAGAAGAAAAAGAAAAAAAAATGAACATAGTAAAAACAAGAAAACTGGAAAGACATGACCTCAAAGTTAAATGTTCCTTTTATTTTAGTGTGCCTTGGCTAAAAATAAGAAGTACGTGCATTATATTAGCATCTAAACAAATAAACCTTTATAAACACTAAGGATACTATTCTTGTGGAGAAGACTGTGTCTCACAGGGATTTGCCCAGGAGGAAGTCTAAACTCAATGCCTGCACCCAACCCAGCACGAGGCCTGTTACAGACAGAAGTGAGTGAGTTACCACCAAGCCACACCCATTCTGCACTGTCCATTGCAGTGCAGTGTGATCAGAGAGTTTATGATGCTCAAATATTTACTGTCTGAACCCATAAAAGAAAACAAAACAAAACAAAAAAAAACAAGAAACTCTCTGGTGTGAGGTGAAGTCTGTCAAAATAACCCTGGAACTCTGGACAAAGGGCAAAGGGACACCAGAAGGAGAGGCTCTTAGAAGTATGGCCAGGCCACACATTGTGCACAAAGTGCCACAAGAAACCACACTCTGGCTGGGAGGCGGTAGCTGTGGTGGCTGTGGTGGCGCACGCCTTTAATCCCAGCACTGGGGAGGCAGAGGCAGGTGGATCTCTGTGAGTTCGAGGTCAGCCTATAGGACAGCCAGGGCTACACAGAGAAACACTGTCTCAACAAAATAAAAAATAAAAAGAGAAAATAAACCTCACTTTTTACAATGCATCTACCTCTATTACAATAACGGCAGAAAGTAGGAGTGAGGTGTGGAGAGCATGAAAAAGTCAGGGAGGAAGGCTAACAATGGCTGCAGAGAATGAAATGCAATGACTGTTAAGCTGCACAGTATCAAAACAGCTGGAGAACTTCAACGAAGCACATTAATGTACTTAAGTCCATAAGAGCAGACAGAGAGAGAACACTGGGCTAGCCGCTTCCTCACCTTCTGTTACTAAGAGCTCACTATCCCGTGAGGGGAATACAGACGGCGCCAGGATGCGCCCTTGGAAGAGGGGCACGGAACAGGGACCGCAGCAACAGGCGCGTGACTCCGTGTTAACAGAGGTTGACACAGAGTAAGGGGAAACATGAGCACAGACGGGGCTCAGCAAAGAGACAAGGAGGGGACAGCCCAACAGAACAAAACTGACCTGAGTTCTGTTGAAAGCCACGCGTGCAAACACCGCCTGGGAGATTCCCGCTCGCTTCAGTTCATCCCGCACCCACTGGTAGATTTCTGAAGAGACCTCCGTGTTCGTGGAAACCTGCTGCTCCAAAGGCTTATTCATAGACCTACTGACAGGGGGAGGGTGGTTCAAGTACTGCTGGTTTAAGGACTGCTGGGCTAAGAGTCTGTTCACCGCATACTGCTGGTTCAACAACTGGGCCATCACCAGCTGCTGGTTGACGAGCTGAGGACTGATAGGTGTTGACACCAGCCCAGGGTGCAGGTTCGGAAGAGGGGTCCGGACAGAGGGCTGGCCGCCATGGGAGAGCTGCGCGGGCGATGGGGGCTGCTCAGCTGTGTTCCCTGGGACCGGCTGCTGGCCAAAATTGACGTGGTTGGTGCCTTGTTGAGACAGTTCAGACAGACTATCCATTTCAACTAAAGTAGACAAAAGGAAAAATCAAGTTCAGACGGCAATAAGAAAATTTCTGATCATTTCCTAATACAAGAAATATAAAGAAAGGCTGGGTAGTGGTGGCCCACGCCTTTCATCCCAGCACTGGGGAGGCAGAGGCAGGCGGATCCCTGTGAGTTCAAGGTCAGCCTGGTCTACAGAGTTAATTCCAGGCAGAGAGACAGACAGACAGATAGACAGACAGAGACACAGAGACAGAGAGGAGAGGAGAGAGACAGACAGAGAGAAGAGGAGAGGAGAGAGACAGAGAGAGAGAGAGAAAGAGAGAGAGAGAGAGAGAGAGAGAGAGAGAGAGAGAGAGAGAGAGAGAGAGAGAGAGAGAGAGAGAGAGAGAGAGCACTGAGGAGTAATGGTGCCAAGCTAACTAAGGACACAACTTCCTGGGCCATGGCTATGTTTTCTTCTACAAACAATTGCACACACTGAGAGCAGACAACACCCCTGAAATGTAGCTTAAATTGACAGCAGTAGTTATCAACTGCTTGTGGGTCAAGACCTCTTTGGCAAACCTCTATTTCCAAAATTACTTATAATTTGTAACAGTAGCAAAACTGCCATTACGAAGTAGCAACAAAAAATAATTTCATGATTGGGGGTCATAACAATATAAGGAACTATATTAAATTTAGGGTCATAGCATTAGGAAGGTTGAGAACCACTGATTCAAGGCATAACATCTACTACATTCACATTTTTATGTTTGCTTTGAGGTCAACCTATCACTGATTCTCAGAAGCACAAGAAGGCTTTACAAGCAATGGCTGCCTCCTTTAAGATGCCTCCAAGAATATTGTTGGCTTATCAGCAGCAAGAAACCATGAGCTAAACTAAAAACAGATAAACTTGGATTAGAAAGCAACTAGAGAAAAAATTGGAAATATGTCCATATTATATTAATTCTAGCAATCCAGGCAAAGGGAGGAAGCAGTCTACAAAATAAGCATATAATAAGGTGGGCACAGCAGCTGGCTGCCACTCTTGGCATCACGTGTGGTTTTTTCATTAAGTCCAATCATGGACACAAGGATATCAGCAAATACTCCTCAAGATAAAGCAAAGACGTAGAGTGGAGTCAGCCAGCACACCCAGTGTGGCTAAGGCCGGAATGCTATTAATAGAAGTGTGGTTCTCACCAGATGCTAAGGACGGGGCGGAGAGCTGCCCTAGTACAATGGTGATGTTGTCACGTTTCTGTAATTCATTTCTACCTGCCCTGAATGAATGCCTCTCCCTGGGCTAGAGCACTGGTGTGGACTGGCTGGGAGTCAGCTCTAAGTGTGCCGAATGCTGTGCTGTTACACATAAGAGACTAGATGGAGGAGGCTAAAACCAGAGTGTAATATAAACAGGTAAGCCTTCTCAAACGTCCACACTTCTCATTGATTTGGATTTCATTTCTCTTTTCATTAAATGTGCAGATTTTATAACCAGAAGAACTGGTCACACTGCTATACTCCATGATACATGCAGAGTATAACTAAGAACGGGAAGAAACCTTCAGTTTCTACCAGTGATATCAGCCCAAATGGCCATTCACATGGAACAGTAATTCAAGCAATTATTATGAAACTTGATACATTGTCTTCATTACAGCCCCAAGCTATAAAAGGCAAAGAATCTGTTTTGGTAGATGGATGGCCTTTCTTCAAATATTAAAAGCTAAAACATGCTCCAAACTTGGGTCTCATCTCTAAAGTCTTCAGGAAAAGTTATTATTGTTGTTACTATTAAATGAATGGAATGACAATAAAGATTTATGATAGGGCATATTGCTTTGCGTAAGAAACACCCCATTTCTGTTTAATTTTAGGATGTATTATTTGGAAGGTACACTTTGTGGAAGAAGAAGGCATGTTAACCTTAACCATAGTGCTTGCTCCCAGGAGCACTGACTGACTCGCAGAGAGAAAATGCCAGACTCCAAACGCTCAGCCACGGCATGCAACCGTGACCTGTCGTTTTACACCTCAGCTCATCTTGACGCATGTCTTATGGAACAAATGTTGACCTAGCGCAGCCTGTTCAGAGAGGGCGCTAGGCTGGAACCGAAAGCTCAGAAATGACAGTGTTGGTTCTGTTCCAGAGAGGAAAGGAGTGAGCTCACTAAAGTGCCTACCCATGGGGTCTGGAGCCATAAAAACCACTCTATCTCAATGGTAAAAACAGAACAGTGTTTAGTAAGCTGAATGCAGTTAAATATTGTTCAAAAGCTGGCGTGAAAACAGGTCCTTTCTCTTTTTTTGCAAACAAAAGCAAAAATCCTTAAAGCATGATTATCTCTGTGAGAAATCACAGCTGATATTAGTTATTCAAGGCCTGGTTAGGTCTTCACTGAGATGTTACAAAATGACAGCTCCCCTCCTCACGCCCCGATTTCCTGCATGTCTGACAACCAAGTCAGTGTGGCTGATTTAAACACAAACATTTATTGAATTTAATTATCTCATTATACTCATACCCACTCCCCCACCCCCAAAGAAACATTCTAAATTGATCTCTAATTGGGCAATCAAAAGATCTGGCTTTCGATGTGACTTTGATAAACCCCCAAATGACATGCAATGGTATGTTGCCACGGCAAGGGGGTGGGCTTTTTTCTTTCTTTCTTTCTTTTTTTTTTTTTTTTTTTTTTTGCTTACCCATCATATCCTTTGTCTTCTTGAAATGTTTGTACCACCTTCCAAATTCTTGACATTTTGCTGCTGAGACATTTGCATAGTACGTGCTGTTCACAATGGAGGAGATCATACTCTGTGTGGAGAGGGAGGAACATGTATAATGTTCACATACCACAACTTTAGCTGTGCAGAGCTGTACCTGCTCTCAGTTTCTCCAAATCATCTGGGGCCAAAGCTTCGGCTTCTTAGAATTCACCGCGTGGGTCATCAGAAGCTTACTTAAGCCGCAAGCAGCCCCCACACCAGTGTCTGGCTAGCACTCTTCACCCAATCTCCATCCGCACAAATGTGCACCCACCCCAGTCAATCCAAACTCACAAGCGACGTTAGGGTATTTTGCAGCATGGTAACTGAACTCGAGAGGTTTGCTACCTGAAGCATCGTCCAGGCACCAGAGCCATGGACAATGCTGGGAAGCCCTTGCTCGGATCACCCAATCAACACCTGGATCTCACAAACACCCCTCAGCATGGTCAGACATGACCAGGTAGGAGGAATGGTTTTTGTATGTTCATGTTCACTGTATGGACTTCAGCCGCTGGTGAGCTTACAGTGTTCAAAGGTCACACTTGAGAGGCAAACTGTCTCAGGAGCCTAGCATCTTCAGACTTGATGGCTGGCTCTATCTAGTAAAGCTTGAGTTGTGAATTTCAAATGACCAGAAAATATATACAATTTGTGCTAATTAACATCTTAAGAGTCCCATCCACAAAGAAAAAAATGTGTATTAATCATTTTTCTCCTGGGGAAAAAAGAAAAGCCTTGAAGAGCTAGGCACTGTGGTGTTTGCCTTTAATCCCAGCACTTGGGAGGCAGAGACAGGCGGATCTCTACGAGTACTAGAGCAACCGAAACTCATAAATTCCAGTCCAGCCCAGACTACATAGTGAGACCCTGACTCAAACAAACAAAACAGAATTGAAAATATCCAACCATACAACAAGGAAAAATGGGAGACAAAGATGTTAATGTATCACTAAGGTTTAAAATTTAAAAAAAAACCACATTTTCAGTAAACAAAAGCCTATTTTTCCAGATAATTTTGGTTACAGTAATCCTGTGACTTAACTCCTGGTTCACCTATAGTCTCTAATAGCTAAATTAACTCCCTGTTGAGTCTTAGGGAGGCTGAAGCACCACGGCTCCTGGTCCTGACAGAGAAACTTAAGAGCTTCCATTTCAGACCTGCTTGGTCTACAGAGAAACAGCTTACAGAGAACTCCATTGTTGGGAGGCAACGAACAACCTGAAAAGCCAGTTTGGGGACAAGAATATTTTTATATCATTATCTTCTTTAAGCTACTTCAAATGTAACGCTCTTTGGGCTATTATTAACTCTGACATCCGTCACCATGTTAATTTAGTAGCACACACATTCCTGTAATGTGTAAGTTTGGGGGGGTCTTCTGAAGAACTGGGAGTGAGGCACACACTGGAGTTGCATTATTTATGTAAAACACAGCCATCTCTCCAATGAGGCACCGTGATAGCTTCCCCCACACTGTACTTCATTGTCACTTTTACATTTTATTTCTCTGAAAAGGCATTCTTAATGTGCTCGTGAAGCCCTGCCATTAATCCAATAGCTTGCAATTTCACTAAGAGCCTCCCCCAGTCCACAGTGCAAAAAGACACTTAGCAAGGTGCCAAAACCAGAGAGAGAGGATGACTACCTGACACGGTGAGCAAGCCTCTGGCTCCCGTCTCACTTGGTCTGCTGTAGCAACGGATCGATAATGTGGGACTCTAAATAAAACTATCGTGATCACTGCTGGATGACGGTGACTCTGCAGACGGATGACAGCTGATGTTCTTTCACTCTGACCCAGTTTCTAAAAACACTGTTACTCTTTACCTAGACAGTCTGACACCTTCCTGTTACTACAGCACAGCATGGAGGGCCATCCTTTCGGGAAAGCACAGGCTTCCTAAATTCTGCAGAGGTTTTCACTAAGTGCCTGCTCTACTTCGTCTCCTGAGTTCTACACGACATATGCTTGTTGATGCTCTGGCTGGTATGGAGGACATGTAGACGGGTAAGACGCAGAACGCCCCAAAAGTTTGTCGCCTGTTAGGAAGCAGGTGATGTACTGGATCATTCCAATAGACTGTGACTCTGCACCAATGGTGGCAGGAAACATGAGTGGAAAACATTCTGAAGTACTTCAGCAAAATTAAAGCTCATACGTAAAAGCGCTATGCAGTTCATTAATTTCCCATATCCAGAAAATAACATCCGTATGTGCCCCATCTTCAGAGCTCCACTGCTCCTTGTAACCCCAGCCGGTAGGCTACGTCCTAAGTGATTTTACCGTTTGTAAGAGGGCCCTCTGCTCCTCCCTCGCTTCTTACTCCCTCATTGGGCTTCTATTATAGGATAACGCAGAGCTGTCAAAAGATGGCAAAAGAGGCAGACTCCCACGGCTAAACACTGAGCTGAACTCCTGGAATCCAGTGACAGAGGGAGGAGTGATGAGCAAAGGGGTCAAGACTGGGCTGGTTTAACCCACAGAAACAGCTGACCTGAACAAGGGGGAGCTGAATGTGGGTGTCAGTGAGGAGGTCTAGGCAATCTTTGGGGCCTTGGGTAGTAGATCAGCATTTATCCCTGGCATACAAATGGACTTTGGGAGCCCATCCCAGAATGAGGGATGCTCTCTCAGCCTGGACTCTTGGGGGAGGGCCTAGGCCCTGCCCTGGATGAAATGACAGACTATGAACACCCCCATGGAGGGCCTCACCCTCCCTGAGGAAAGGAGTGGGGGCTGGTAGGAGGGCATGGGAGGAGGGGAGGGAGAGGGAGCTGGGACTGACATGTGAAGCAACCTCGTTTCTAATTTAAATTTAAAAATTAAAAAAAAAAAAGACTAAAAAAAAAAACATGCCTTCAATGGTCCACCAAGAGGGTCGAGCAGCAAAGGGGCTGGTTAAGCCTGATTGTATAGCTTCAATCCTCAGGACTCATAGTAGACAGCTGACTCACATACACTTTCCTGTGACCTACACACACACACACACACACACACACACACACACACACACACCTAGGATGCTTAAATAACAGAGGAGTAACAGATAGAACTTTCAAAATGAGTCTTTTTGTGTATATGTGGGTGTGTGGAAACCAGAGGTTAACTTCAGATGTCTTTCCTAGTCACTCTCCACTATACTTCCAGAGACAGTCTCTCACTAGATGTAGAGCTCGTGGATTCAGCTGACTAGCCGGCCAGTTGGCCACAGGGAACCCCCTGTTCCACCTCTTCAGTACTGGAATTGCAAGCCGCTACTCGAGGCTCTTTGTGTACGTGCTGCAGACTCGTCTCAAGTCTCTGTGCGTGTGCAACAAGCGCATCACCACCCATCGGAGACATCCCCCTGTCTCTACATCGAGTTTTCTTAGGGCGCACCGATTAAATGCAGGCAAGGGAGAGCAAGGGCAAACAGCGAGGGAACACCTTCCCATTTGTTTCTACACCTCAGCTCAGTGAAGCTGGGGTGCGCCTCACACCTGGATACAGTACCATGGCTCTCCCATGTCAGCCGGGGAGCTGCTCACCTTCAGGCTCTACGGCTGATTCTGCCCGGCCTTCCCACCTTCCCGAATTAAAACAGGCTGAGCCAAATGCAGGTCCCACACTGGGCATCTCCAGACGGTCTGGACGCTCAGCGTAAGGCTGAACACACCTGGTGATACCAGGCCACTGAAAGAAGCCACCCTTTGGGTCACTGGGACATCCTCCTCCCCTCGTCCTTCAAGGTTAAAGGCAACTGCATTACTGTCAAGTGAACCTTTAAATCCCAACTTGTTAGCCACAAAAGCCTCTGTTCAGTCATTTGCAAGCAATCCCTCTCCAGGTTTTCCAAATCAACCCCACAGATGTCTCCAAAGAGGCTGCTGGTGGTCGCTGCTCTGTTCCCCTGGTGTCTATTTTGTATAAGTGCCTTGAAAGACACAGTTTCGGCGGCAAGTTTTCTAGTCCGTCGGTAGCCAATAGGGTAAAAACATCAACATTCTGGGAGTCAATTAATCCAACTGACTAAATCTCTGATGGTAGAAATTCTGAGTTCAAATGCTGCCACAGGGCACACCAACCAAAACACAGGCCGAGGATCCCAGTGTTGGAAGATAGAATTTAAAAGTTGGCAGAAATTGGCCATGGGTCTCCTAACCCCTGTGTGACACAATATTCGCATCCTAGGAGCCAAGTTGTAAGCTTTTCTAAGATCCATGAAGCACATGTCTACTCCCTATGAGGAGCTTGGCTCTTTCCGAGTCTGCTAAAGTTCCGATCTGTAAGGATGCCATCTTCCCAGAAACCCCAACCCTCTAGAAGGATACCATCTGCCACAGGCTGAGCCTCCTTTTCAGCCAAATACATTATTTATAACCTTTCTAATTGTGAAAAGGTAAGGGTGGAAATTTTCTAAAGCCTGACTTACATATTGTTGGAACATTCTGAACCTTTGCTCGAAAATCTGCAGGTCTCTCAATGTGAAAAACAGAAAACCACAAGGAACTGGTTGAGGTTACATAATTTTCCCAAATGTTACCTCTCAAGGCCCTGCTAGGGATTCACACTCTGTGGGTTAGTGTGTATGCACTCAGAAGTGAAGGGAGGTGGCTCGATTGTTCAGCCTGCTCATCCCAGTGGCCAGCGGGATTGGTGTGGAGACGTGTACCCTTCTCAAGAACAGGACTGTCTACCACAGAGGGGTGGTGATCTGATTACCCTGGAAATTGCTTTGTTGTGCCTTTAACAACCCCCCTCAAAAAAAACCACCCCAAAACAATGCTAATCAGGTTATTCAATCATTTAAACCAAAACTGTTCATGCTTTTCTGCCAAATCAACCAACCACAGCAAAATCTGTTATCTCTGATTGCTCAGCTTCCAGTCAAAAAAACCAGTTAACCCCCACTATTCCAAAACTTTCCCAAAAAACCAAAGCAGGGCAAGCTAGGGAGAAGAGGGAGGAGACCAGGCCCTTTTTCAAGGGCTAGGCTCTGCTAGGCATTTGCACAAGACAATTCACTCCTACAAGCCTGGTGCTAGAGGCTCCCTGGTGTTTCTGAGGTCTCCATACTGGCCTTCTGCTGGCGCTGTGGCTTTTTGGACAGGACTTTGATGCTAGGATCCTAACTTGCTTGGGACTTGGGTCTGGGCTAACTGTGGTGGCAGAGGCAGCTTCTACAAAATGGTGGCTCACCCGTGTTGAAAGCTTGCTGGCTCCTTCAGCAGAGAGGGCAAGGGCTAGCACATCTTATTTACACAATTATCTAAATACGATTAAACAGCTGATGGACAAATATTAAACTGGAAAATGTATAGTCATTTCAGCTTAATGTAATCCTCTTTCTGTAAACACCCAAGATGATTTTTTTTCCCAACCAGAACAGTCCTGACATCTCCTAAGCCTAAGGGTGAATAGCAAGAGATTGTTTTTGATAGTTATAAATATTCAAAAGACATGCAGACCATCTGCTTTCATAATACAGGTAAAGCAAGGCTGAAATGGTGGCTGCTGTATAAAAATGATTCTTTTAACAAAGTCTTCCTCTCCTCGAAACTATAAAGACAGATGTCAAAAACTGTTTACACAGAGCAATCAGGAGCGTGTAAAATGTAATATTCCTTTTACACACAGTGCTTGCTAAAGAGGTTTTTTTTTTCTTTTTCTTCCCATCTGTGTGTTGCAACACATTTCTACAAGTTAAAAACATTTTTTTTTTCAAACAGAGATCTCATGAATACCCAAAAACATGCGATCTGGTTTCTGAATGCTAATTAATTTCAACTAAGGATTCGGAGTATCTTTTTCCTGTAGGAAGGAAGGTATGTTTTAAATTGGAGATCTCCAGAGAGATAACAAGGGGAATAATCTCACACAGACGTGATTCTGTGAGGTCAATCTCATGATTTTACCTCACCTAGAATGTATTTGTTCTGTGTTTGAAATGAAAGCACATCATGGCTAATGTCTTCAGCATGAAGTCGGAAAATAACTGTTGTCTGAAAGAAATATCTACACATGGAAAAAATACAAAAACAAAAACAAAAAAATGACCTTTAAATCCTGTCTAGTCTGACACTGGGAAACTCATGCATTATTTCTAGTGCTAGAAACACTAATATTGACGTAATCTTTTTATTTATTATATTAATGGCAAGAAGAAATTAAACACCTTTTTGAAATTTTCAAAAAAATGGACATTTTTATGAACAATATGCTGAACTACCAGCTCGTTGTTGTTGTTGTTATTGAGAAACACAATTTTTCAAACTTCCTCCTTAGGCAAGACCTATGACTGAGTTTTCTTTATGTCCTTTATATGTCTGTGGCCTTAACTTGCCATCAAACACAGCAGAGCCAGCTCCATACGCAAATGCTATTGATGGGGCTTCTTTGTTAATGTGGCCTTGTTTGAATCCTAAAGGACATAAAATCCAACACACAGGGTCTTTCTTTGACAAAGGCACATCCTCCGGATGCTGGCAGGGGCTGAAAGTGTTGGAGATTAGCAGGTAGTCCCCATCTGGTATTTGAGGGGAAGGATGGCAAATGGGCTTCCATTTGTGACAGGAACACTAAGTGAGTGTCACACTCTCTAATGCGCTTGTTAGCTGAAGCCCCCCAAATTCTTCCCTTGGAGCCTCTATTACCTTCTAAGCTATTCTCTTGGGAGATACATCCAGAGCACATCTGAAATCTCAGTTTGTTAGGAAAAGACTTGTAAATGTCACTTAAACTTGAGTTGTCAAAGTTTGGGAGTTCCTGACATTCTTCATCAATCCTGATGCCCAGAAATGACGTTTTCATCCAAAGAGTCAGGACACACCACCAAAAATGAAAAGTCACTATAAAGTTCTAAAGGAATACCAAGGGAAGTGAAAGAAAACACACCCATCTCTGGTTTCATTTCCCCCAAATACATTTTTGAAAGGTAAAAACATCATCATTTTTGCAAAGCACAGATATCTTAATTATCTAATAATACCAGTTGTAGCTTTTAAAGAAAATGCTGGTGCAGTTACTATGTTTCTTCCGTATAAAAAAGTAATTTTATGTAAACTCCAAATAATATATCATTTGACCAAATTCTCCATCCTGTCCTCATTTCTTCTACAATAAAACCTTCAAACCACTTACATAAATATGTAGAGCTTAAATTGTAAAGTATTTGCCAAAATGTATATTGTCAGTGTTAGTAATAAGTGCACATGCTATTTCAGAATAAGTGTACATAACATAGGGAAGATTGAAAGGTAGTCAGCACTGCCTGTCCCAACAGTGGTGAGAGTCTGTGGGGGACTGTCTTTCCAGAGACACTAGGGACACTCAGTTGTGCTATATACACACACATCACTCTCCAGCACACTCCGTACACACGGCAAACTAGAGCTGTGTCTGCAGGAAGCTCAAGGCCTCTTAGCACCATGCCTGTGATATAATTATTAAAAATATAAATGTTACTGGGCTACGTATAACAGTGATCTAAGTAGACTTTACACGAGCACTTTCTTTAAATATGCCTGTCTGGTTAGATCTGGTCTGGAGTGGCCTTTGTGTGGATGTATGCACAGCTCATCTTCACAGGGAACAATTTCTGAACTTATGAAGGAAAAACCAGCCTCCTTATCAGTTCCTCAGGTCTTATATACAGCACTTCCAAAATGCTTCAAAGCGCATTTTGAATAATTCACTTTTCTAAGAAACACTTATGCTAGACTCTGAAACGGTCCACAACCACATTGCTTAAACACTGGTTGTGTGTGTATGGGGGGTATTCCCAGCATACACCAAGTGTGGGGCCACAGGACCTGATCAGCTCTTTGAGCAAACCCTACTCATTCCCAACAAGGTGGGTTATGACTTCCAGTGTTCTCAAGCTCTCCCAAGTCTACTATGGGGTCCACATGCTTCGTTCTCATACAGTTGTTATCTCACAGGAAACTGAAAGAGGAAGCTTCCCCTTGATGTCCACAGTTTGCTTAACACTGTTGGCTCTCAGACAAGATTTCCCCATACCTACTTTGTAAATGTAAACCAATGTCACCTCTGGATTAAACATAGAGAAAAATAATGGCACTGATCTGGCTTCATCCCGTCAATGTTAGAAAAACCCTTCTTCGGTTTAGGAAAAATGCCGCCGGTCATCACCTCACAGTGAGATGACACAACAGTATTGGGATGAACCGCATGGTGCAAAGTGAAGAGCCCCGTCCACGCTGCAGGGGGTCTACTGTGGAGGGCGCTCCCACAGACGAGTGGACGCGTGAGCCCTGGAGGCGCTCTCCAGAATGACTGAACAGTTATCTACATTTGCAGGTCTCTCTAGCAGGTGACTCTAGACCTTTGCCCAGCCAAACGCACATTGTATGTTTAGGGGTCTGAATGAAGCCTGCCATGACAGATACTGGCTTTGGAGCAGCGATGGACGAGTCATGAGCCAACATGGATGGGGTGAGGCCTCCAAGTTGGCAGCATCAGCACCCATCTCTAATCATTGGGCTGTTTTGAAACCCACCCCACCCCCAATCTTTCTCTTAAATCTGAGAAGAAAATGAACAAATGAAAGTAACAGTTAAAAGGGAAAAAATGTGGATTTAGAATAAGGTGCCACTGACCTACCCTGAGAAAGCTAACTGCGCATGTATCAACGCTAGAAACACATCAACAAAGTCCGCGCTTCACCGTGCCTTACCACTGGCTGGTTTTCAGCATTTTCCCAAACTGTTCTGCTTAAAAATGGGTAAATTCTGCAATCTAGCAAAAACAAAATATAAGACAACCTGCAATAAGCCCTCCTATGTGAAGCTCAGGAGTCATTTGCTCGCGTTAGGTAAACTTCACAGGCATAACTAACGACAACCGGGAATCCGTTTGCAAAGCGGGACCCTGTCTACAAAGCTCTACCAATAAAATTGCTAATATTACCTATAAAATAATCGTACAGCAATCATATGATAATGTCCTAGTGTAGCAAAAATTCCTGAATTCTTGCCATGGGGCCAGGATCTAGGATTGCTGGGCTTGTGCAAAAGGTACCTGCTGACAACCTGAGTACAAGGCCGGAACCCGTGTGGTGGAAAATGTGAAGCTATTTCAGAAAGTTGTTTCGTGACCTACAGGTAAGTACCACAGCCTGATCCCTCCTTGAACAGAACAAAAACAAAACGAAGAAACAACTTAGGTCTGTTGACACAGTCAATCACAGGACAGTCATTACTTCACGGGTGACAGCTTGGAGTGCTGAGCGTATGAGGGGCGAAGGGTGGAAGAGGCTGGGGTGCTGGAGACAGGGGATGAAAGCAGTTAGCCAGCTAACACCGCTTTCATGGTGCATTGTCTAAGGTACCAAAGCTGCTTAATTTGCAAATGAACATAAATCAATAACAGGGTTACAGATCTCCTCACTTTCATTAAAAATGTCATAATTTTATAATGTGATACTGAAAGTATCTGTTAAAGTTTTTAATTTTATATATATGTAATTATAAGTATATATAAATATATATATTTAGTCCTTTACTTTTCACAAACGAAAGATTTGTGATTATTAACATTAGAAAAAAAGGAAAAAGCCTGAATCAAAACATATTAATATATCCAGCAACAAACTTTTCTTTGTTTCTTTTGGGGGGGTAAGACAAGATTTCTTCGTGTAGTCTTCATTGTCCTGGAACTTGCTCTGTAGACCAGGCTGGCCTCAAATTTACAGAGATTTGCCCACCTCTGCCTCTAGAGTGCTGGGGTTAAAGGTGTGAGCCACCACCACCTGGCTACAAGTTATTCTTAAACCACGTGATTTCAAGCCACTCATGCCATTTAGACAAACCACTCAAGTGTCTGTCCACTTTTGGGGGTGTTCACTAATTCTCACAGCAACAGTACCACTGTCTCCATCCTTTCCAGGTGAGGAATCGGATCACGGAAAGCCAGCAGCTCCTGGTTCTCACAGAGCTAGCTCACTACAGGGACGGAGGAGACTGTGGTACAGAAGCACATGTGTAAAAAGATAGACCAGTTGAGGAAAGCTTTAGTCTAAAAAAAACTAACACAATTAAAAAGCAAAAAGCAAATGGGCATCAATACACAGGCAGTTCCTGTTGGAATGCATCATGAAGCTCACACCGGTTTCAGTCCAACCCCACATTTGTGACACTTTTAGAACAAACACTAGATATGGAACAAGTGTGGGACAGTCAGAGGTGCCTAATAGTGAAAGACCAAGTCTCCTTTCACAGGCAAGAAGGAAATTTCAACCAGTAGGGCGGTTAAGTCTGCAATTATTTACCATCTAAGGTGTCATCTGGTTTGCTTCTTTAATGCCTGGGAGTGAGCTAATAAATTAGATTAGCATTTCTATGAGAAATTATTACAGTGTGAGAGAATATTTTCTAATGAAAATGATGATTAAAGAGAACAAAGTTTCAGAGTGAGAATGAAGAAAGAGAAAAGGAGAGTTACAAGCAATCCTCCTCTACAAGGAGGATTTCTGCAACATTGTGAGCTGTCCATGATGGCACCCCAAAATAACACTGTGTTGTGTATTAGACCACAGTCTCCTCCCTGCCTCCCTCCCTCCCTTCCTTTGTTTTTGAAGACAGGGTTTCCTGGAACCCTCTCTGTAGACCAGGCTGGCCTTGAACTCAAGAGACCTGTCTGTCTCTGCCTCCCAAGTGCTGGGACTAAAGGTGTACCGCCACCGCCCAGCCCACAGCCCTCTTATATTTCTGTAGCACCCTTCATACACATAGCCCAGGGTGTTTTACAATCATTATGAGTTAAAATTAAAAACGAAGCACATACAGTTCCTAATAGAACTGTTTTAAAACACAGTTTTTTTAAGTCTAGATTTAAAAGTCCTAACAAGCCAGCCATTGCCAGGCTGCTGCTCTCCTGCTCTGTTAAAGACCGGCTTCGGTTTCTTCACACAGAGCACGCTATAACCAAGCAGTTTCCCAGGAAAGAGGGAGAAGCCAGTGTGTGTATCTGTTTGAGTATTCTGAACCGGAGGGAGGGGGTTGTTTGTGAGTTTGTTAGGGTCCAAATCTGGCACTGAACTAAAGTGCATTAAACAAGTGACTGAGATAAAGCCCAACTTGAAATTTCAGTATTGAGGAGGAAAATGCTCAAAAGCAGTCTCAAACTAGTTCTGTTTAATAGGAAAATTAATTTGATGAGTACTATTTGCTTGTCAGTCCTTTAAAAAAAATTAGAGTAGTATTTAATGGCCACTCTCTCAGATCCGTCCTCTCTTAAGCCTAGGAAGTATGACCAGTTCACACACCAGAGGGCAAGGGGGTCGTGCTCGGTCATTATGCTGTGTCAGCGATTCTAGGGTCAAAGGTGATCAATTCACAGGTTAAAAAAATCTATTATGTGAAAATGAAGTTCTCACACATTAGTAAACACATGAAATTGGCATGGCTATACTTAACTGTTGTGAAGATAGAGTCAATAAGATATTTGAGATCAAGTCATGTAAGTTAGTTACTTCATTAAGGTTAGCTTTTAGGATTAGTAGATTTGAAGGTTAGAGACAGCTAACCAAGCTACTATAAAAAAAACCCTGCATATCTAAATCAGCTAAGAATGAGCCTGATAGCCGGGCGGTGGTGGCTCACGCCTTTAATCCCAGTACTTGGGAGGCAGAGGCAGGCGTATCTCTGTGAGTTCGAGGCCGGGCTGGACTGACAGCCTCCAAAATACAAAGAAACCCTGTCTCGTAAAACCAAAAAAAAAAAAAAAAAAAAAAAAGAATGAGCCTGATACTAGTCATAAGAAAACTCCCAAAAACAAACTGAATGACTAGAGAGAGAGAGAGAGAGCGCAGATTCCAATGTTACTAGGATTGAGGGAAGCTTTGTAACTATAAAAAGCAGAGAAAACCCTCCAGAGAACTCCCCTAAAAGGGTCACGGTGATGGGCCACGGATGCATGGCTCTGCACTTGGAAGGGACAAGGACATCAAGAACAAAACTGTTCGCCAGGGTACCTGCCAGTTACATCCTTGTCCATCAGGGTAGACCCATCTGATGTCAAAATGCTTGCACTGTGAAACAAATCTGAGAAATTTAACTGCCTACTTGATCCAATACAAATGCTAAACTCAGGGATTCAAATCAAAAGGTCTTTTTGGGCTCAACCACACATACTGACCCTGCAGATGTGAAGGGATATGACCAGAGCTAAGGACTGTATGCTCAGAAATCTGGACCTTCCCTATACAGTCTTATCTAGCAGCTGTCCCACCTCTATGACCTAAACCACTTCCTATGCCCTAAAACAGTCAACACACAAAAACCAAAGACACAAAACCATGTAAGAGAAATTCTCCCCAGTCAGAGTAAATTCAGTGGATACCTTTAAGTATGCATCAGAACTCGAAGAGTGTTGTGAACACCTGGAATTACCTTTCTCTGTGTATGTAACCAACGAGACCCTGATTTTAGCTCCCGGACTCTGAGTAGGAAATTATTACACAGTATATTCTTGCCATGGGCATCATCCGAACATTCTGTGCCTGAGGTTCCTCATGTCAACATGAGGCTAGAATTCTCTGCTACTAAGAGTCAGAGAGACACTGGATATATCAAAAACACCAGAGTTAACTACACACTACTTTTTCAGCTACTTAGAAGGATGCCTAACACACTGGCAGCCTGTTAATATGTTTTAAAAGTTTAATATATATTTTGGAATGAACAAATGTATTAATATGTGAATATATTTCATAGTGTTATGTGAAATGTGATATATGAATACTGATGATATTCTCAAGAAAGAGTATGACTATTAATATTTCAAAAGTTAAGAAACATGACATTTCAGTCCATATAACTACAAAAACAAAGCACTGGGTTTTTTGTTTTGTTGTTTTTGTTTTTTTAGAAAAGCGTTCTTTTTATACACTAGATTTTTAACACCAGATTCACCGTGTTGAAAACCAAGAGAGCTAAGTTGGTCAAATGTCTGTGGAGACAACTCTCAAGCCTACTTACAGGCTTTCAGAGGACGGTATTTTACTATCTGTCTTGCAAGCAACTGATAACAGTAATAATTTTAAAATCTAAGATTTCTTGACAGATACTGTCAGGAGAAGGAGAGTTGGGGAATCATCTCCTTCGTGTGATTTTTCTGGATGGAATGTTCAACCTATTTCTGTGTCTTTGGGAACTGAAAATAAAATGGCAATTCTCATTCACTTTCTAGAGGACGTGGCGGCCTGGAGCTGTCTTTTCTCCAGGTAAAAAATGAAACAGAAAACGGTCCCAACGCCTTAAGAAATAAGGAGCCAGCACGTGTGCATGCATGTGAGCGCCAGCAAGTGGGATGGAGGAGGGGGGCTTCCAAAAAGATCCGCACAAAGCAGACTGAAATAAAACCGGGGATGTCTGACCTCAACATTCCTACAAAGAAACATTACTCAGGCAGGAATAACAAGTGACCTTTTACTTATGGTACCTTTAACAAAATAATTTGCCCTTGTAGCAATGTATATATTTATCTAATGCTTGATTGAATTCAGTATCTAAAACTCTAGGGAAAACAAGCAACCAATTTGATGTTTTATTGTAAATCAAAATATTTACTTTTACAACTCCCAATTTACATCCTAAATCCATAACCCTCAAAAGTTTCATGACAACAGGCTTTTTTGTTCCAGAATCAGACTGTTTTCTTTCTATGTAGTTGCCATTCAGAACGCAACAACCGACCTATCTAACCACATCCACTGAAAAACCAAAAGCAACGACAAAGCGTCATCTCAGATCCATAATGAGCTAAGCATTTTTAACATCCTAGAACATTTTACAAAAATAACCGAGCACGTGATACAGAGAACTTAATAAACGCATGTCACTCTGCTTCCACAGATTTATGGTAGGAAAGTACCAACAGAAATAAAGGCATGCACTGTAAATCAAACCACATACCACTTACGGAATCTCTCTGCAGCTGGAGAAACCCTTAGAAATATTAGAGGAGTAGACATTGTTGCATCAAAACCTAAGCACCCATTGTAAAAAATCAACACCTGTTTTTAAACATACCATTGGGCAAGGGCACAGACAGATTAATGGGGAATCGGGCCAGTCATTCACTGCAGTTTGACTTTAATCTATAGGGACACCAGCTCCCACACTGTCAAAGGAGGAGCCGAGGCAAAGACAATCCCATCGAATTCTAAGAGTCCAGGTTCAACAGGACATTTGCTTAGCAACTATGAGCCAATCCTCCTGCATGCTGGAGGAGGGCTTGCTCCCCAGGCAAGTTCCTAGTAAGACCTAGTCCTCATACCTACTTCCTCTCTCTGCCAGCAATAGATTTTCAACTCTACATACTATTTAGGGATCCTGTAGCCATTCTTGTTAGTGGAATATTTTAACATATTAAAATAAAACCCTTTAGTTTTTAAACTATTAACTATTTTAACATATTTAACAAAACCTTTAAAGTCCATACAGTGGCATATATGTGCTAAATGCTTCCACATAAATGAGTCAAACACTGCATGGGAGAATCAGGCTGCATTTTGTACACAAACAGTATTTATTTGCTAGGCATTTTTCAACACAGTATTTATATCACCAAATCTCAGAAGAAAGAGGAGTTTCATCAAACACAGTATACATTTGGGGTGTAGGTGTTAGGAAGCCTTTATCACTCATCTTTCCTAACTTTACCACAAAACCAAAAGGGAAGTAAGTACCTAATAATGAAAACATTCTGAATATCAGATTCATGGACTCATTCTAGAGAAACAGAAGATGATGCTGTAGAATGAAGAAAAAAAACAAAACCTTCATTTTGAGTTCATTCTTTTCAAATACTAATAACCAGTATCTGTTGCTTCTGCTAACATATGCATGATCATTTCCAACGATATTTTTAGAAAAGGGAAGATTGCCATTGTAGCTCGGGTTGCAATTTCAGCCTAGGTCAGTCACTTAGCTATGGTGATGGGGTCCTCCAGCCACACAAAGGCCCTTCAGCCTCTCTGAAGATCTCTCTTTAGAAGTTCACTAGAGCAGGCGGATCTCTGTGAGTTCAAAGCCAGCCTGGTCTACAAAGCAAGTTCCAGGACAGCCAACAAAGCTACACAGAGAAACCCTGTCTTGAAAAAACAAAAGAAAAGAAAAGGAAGGAAGGAAAGATTCACCAGTATACAGCTCCAAGACTAAGTCTTGGATTTCCATTTTCATTCTGCTTACTGTGATAACTGCCTATGCTCAAGTCATTTCTCATGGTGGCATTAAGCAAATCCATAATTGATGTATAAGGTACAAGGGATGGAGGTCATTGGGCAAATGTCACTGTACAATAAATACTGGCACCAGACCCTTGTCCCCAGCTCAGAGAGCAGACCTCTAGTCTTTGTCTGAGCTGACTTCCCAAATCAGTGGGACACGGGGTCACATGAAGATATGGGACACTGCTACATGGGGTGTTTAGAATTCTGAGTAAAAGCAACAACAAAACAAAATGGTTCATCCTAGGTCACTCTTCCAATTTTCAAATAAGCAAGCAACATGTTCTCCAGAGTTGGCTTCACAACATGGCCCCAGAAGTCCGTCACTCTGCTTCATTATACCATCAGCTTGACCTAACTGCTGGAAACTCATTGAAATTACTTTTATTTTCTGGTTATAAATTCACATCCTCTCAATTTAAAGGGGGAGAACAAGATAGATAGTGGCTGATGGGATAAATGAATTGATTTTTTTAAAGTCTGCTCTCAAACACAAGAAAACGAACATTTGATAACACAGAGACTAGGTAGTCTGTGGCCACAGCTTAACCTAGATAGCTCCCTTCTTAAGTTGCTAACATCTACGCAGAGCTGCAGGTCTATAATGGAGCAAGGCTGCAAGGATGAACTGCTAAGAAACAGAAGCAGAGGCCCATGGGCTTCCCCTTAAGGTACTCAGGAATCCTCATAAGCCTTGCACTAAAAACACATGGAACAAATACCTACTATCCAGTGTCATAAAAACAAGCTCTGTGAGACCCTCTTCACTCCAGAAAAGCTTATGCAGAGTAATACAAGTTCAAACAACTGGCAGACTAATATTCACAATCATATTTTGAACTAGAATTAAAAGAAAACCTCAAACAAGCACACCAATTAATACTGCATCCTGGAATGACCACACCAGAGGTGAGGATGCTGGGAGTCAATGCCACACCACACTCCGTGGTGCCATCAGCCAGCTCAGTGTCATTGAAAAGGATGCTTGGTTTTAAACTTGGCAACAACCTAGAGTTTTAGCTGCCCTCTACCAAAATTCATTCCAGAAAATGAAATGCAACAACAATAAACCTGTCTCATTTCAAAACTCCCTAATGGTGAAACAGGCATCTCAAGGAAAAAAATGTCCATTTTAAAAAAGTGAACTAATTCTTCAAAATTGGTTATAAACTCCTAATGGGCAATAATTATGGACCTTTGTTCCAGGCAAGAGATTTCTTATATTTATAATTAACATACATACATAATTTACAATTATTTTCAGCAAACACTTTCAAACACCATATAATGGTACCATGATTTTATGTAGGCAGCATGCTGAAGCTGCGCACAGAAATACTGACTCTATCGCCCATAAAGCAAAGCTGAGGGGGTCCCACCACTGCTAGTCTACCTTATAGAGGGCTTGGGGTACTCGGCAGTAGGTCTAAAACGAGCTGGCAGGGTGGTGTCTTCTGTGGGACTGTTTTTCCTGGGCTCAGTCCCCTCCCCCTTCCCCAAGGGAGAAAGGGCATAAACTCTTCATAATGGATAAGGCAGATTTTCAAAGGTTAGCAGTGGTCAAATCACTTAGCATCTTTAGCAAACTCTTGCTTCAGATACCAGTTGCCTGAAGCCAGGGATCCCCATCAGATCTCGAGTAGTAGCTGCCCAGGATGTCTTACTATTTATGATACGTTATGCTGAGTACCTGTGAAAGGGGGCACTCCTTGGCCAACGAACTCTGATTCATGTCTTTCAGCAAGTCCTTCAGAGCGTTCCGTACTGTGGTATGCGACCATTGTTCCGGGGGCAAGTCTTCTAGTTTGGGGCAACTATTTGAGACAGAGATTAGAAAGGGGATTATTACAGGGTTGCATCCCGCTGCAGAACATTCCTTTAAGACAGACAGATTTCATTTTGCGAATCAAACAGATGCATCTGGAGATTGCTCTCGGTCTCCTGATTGTTCCGATTAGTTAATTACTTTATACAACACATCTGCTGTATCGATGCATGAATTATACATCAGCTGCCTGTGGTGGCTATTTTTTCATGTTACTTCTACCTTCCTGCTCTGATGCGCTTGGGAAGACAATTTAAGGTGTACTGCTTTCTCACGAGCCACTGTGAAAAGCATTAACGTATTAACTGATTTCTTCCCGCTACTCTGTTCAGACGAATTAAAATGGCAAAAATACAGATATAAGTAAATAAGATCATGGCAAAGCGAATAAGGCATTCTTTCACAAAATGTACACAGATGGCACTGTTCATGATATGCAAAAATATTTTTTTCTTAAGTAAACTTTATGTAAAATGCCTTCTTGTAATGCATCATTTAATTGACTAAAAGTAAAAAGTCTTATCTTTTGATAGCATGCAAAAAATGCAGAAATTTCAAGGGAGGAAGTTGATTTTTTAAAGTCATACATTGAAGTTGGAGAAAATAACAGAAGGGGTAAAGTTACCAAATTAATTTGAATTAGCATGTCGCAAACGCTGAGTAAACAAAAACTGCAAGCTGACTAGATTAGCTTTACGTCCACAGGCAGGAAGAAGACTTCCCCTCAGAACTGCCCCGGACTCACCTGTGCAGCTGGATTTTGAGTGTGACCACATGATACACATCTTGAAGCATATCTGCTACGGTAGCATCTGGGGCATCTGTCACGTACGACAGTGGAACTGGATTCCACTTCCCAACCTGGATGAGTCCTGGTCCAGATAAAGAGACATGCTCAGTGCTGGCTCTCAGACCCCGCAGCAGGGTGTGTGCTCTTCTGACTGGCCCCACCATAAGCAATATTGTTATTTCTGTTTGAATGATTCGCCTTCCCTCAAAAAGGCAGGTCAGTGAAGATATCTGCAGCTTAGCTTTCCAAATTGCAAAATTATGTAAATGACTATAGGGGTTGTTTATTATTTGGGAAATAAATACCCATCAATAAAACCTATGCATCAGGCCACATTGTCCTAACTTACAGGAAGTTCTAATAAGACATAGCTGAACCGGTTTTAAATGGCTTTATGATTTAGATAAGATTCCCTATTGCAGAGGGAATCAACATTGAAAAATACTTTACAGCCCATAAAACCATCAGAAACAGAATAAAAGAAACAGAACTAGATATTCAGTCATAAATGCAAATTGACTCTCAACAGTCCATCTGCTCAAATACGCTCCTCACTTCCTTGTGGGTCCTCAGTGGAGCAGATTATTAAGGTCAATAAGCATACTAATGATTCAGCTGAAGTAATTTAAAAAAAAAAATTTACCTCGACATTCCACATGAGCAAAATGTGTGTTAACTAAACCAAACTGAATCAAGCCAATTTTTAAAGCCACAGTCTATAAGGAACCAATACTAAATGTAGGCTGCAGCTCTGTGAATAAAATGTTCTCTGCTTTGTCTGAGAGGCAAACAGGAGGGCAGCAAGTTCCCAGCCCCACGAGCACATCCTTTACCTTTGGCCTGGGCAGCAGAGCTGTGGGAATAGCCTAGAGACAGCAACGCCATCTCTATCAGCTGGTTGAAAAGCATATCCTTTCTCACCAGCACGAATTCCGCATGCTCCTCCTTGCAGTCGTACTCAATGGCATTTTCATAATGTTCCACCACGCAGAAAACTGGTAGCATGGTTCCTATCAAAAGACAGAGGAAAAGACAGAAAACCGACAGTCTTCAGGAAGAGTCTGGAGGAGGACACCTAAGCTATGGAAACAAACCATCCCCACGGTGAGGGGAGTGACGGAGCTTCACAGGCAGACCGGGGAGAGACACAGGCACACACAGACATGCAGCCGTTCACTGTTTAAAAGTTGCAAAGGAAACGCTTTAATTCCCTTTATTTGAACTTGGTCCTACAGTAACATGGGCTTGCCTCTCATTTTAACAGTTCGTCTTCCGAAGCAATGAATGCAGAATTACTTTTCTGATCAAACAATAATGCTGACGAGAGACAAGTAAGTGTCTGGTGTAATTTGCCATAAGGATCTTACAGGATGCAACAGAGCTCACAGAACTTGTCTTCATAGGACTACCTTCATTCCGCATACAGGCTTCCCGCTAATGACAGGTTTCGCTTGCTTGTGTCCAAATTATCTGACTTTACAGTTATGTTTCTGCCCTTTTCAGTGTTTCCTCTCACTGGTTCCATAAAAGGAACACAAAACTTTACCAAGCCAACACTCAGAGACATTGTTTCAGTGTGCATAACATAGGAAGCTTAGACTTCTATGGTTAGCCATTCCAGCTACCTGAGGAAAGATATGACAGCACCATAAGTCTTTAACATGAACAGTTTCTGCTACAGTAAATATGGTAAAAAAAAATGACAGTGAGGGAAAGGAAAGCCAGCCTTATTGAGCTGCACGAGAAGCAGACTGCATGGGCCTGATGCTTCTGCCTGCCTTGCTTCCACCCAGGGCAGTAACTCAGTGGCACAGGCCACACCACTGTTGGCACAGAGGCTTGGTCTAGAAGCTGGAAGCCATCCGCAGTGGCACTCAAGGTATTAAGGCAGTGCACTGTCAGATTTCCAACAGTTGCAGAAAAGGGTTAAAAACAGATGCATCTGAACAGTACCGTGGCACACTGCCAGGAGGGTATCATCTTTAGCATAAATGATGACAAGGGTTACTTTAACAGGGCACCCAGGATCCCCAATTAGTTCTCCAGTATCGCTGCCTGTATCAGCTCCACACCCAGGACTCACCCTGGACTCGCCGATCCCTAACTTCTGACCGCAGCCGCGGATCAGCATTCCCTACTGCCAGAGAGCCCCTTTACAAATTCTCTATTTGCTCGTTTCTGCTGAACAAAAGCCGGCCATAAACCAGCTACATCTTTCCACATGTGTGTCTCCACCAAAGCTTTGTGAACTGTTCACAAGAGATTCCAGCTCTGACAATTAAACCCCTTTAGGTTTACTTAGAAAAGCTCACAAACTCATTCGGAAGTACCAGCAGGCTAGGCATGAAAAACAAGCCGCAGAGCTTGCCAGTATTCTTGTCATTCACTCAGCTGTTTTATACCAGAGAGAGAACCCGTCAGGGATCAGAAGAGAACTTGGGGAGGACCGCAGCAAAAATAGCAATATGCAAACTGGTGATTTCTTCCTTGGCTTGAAGGTATTTTGGCAAAATCTCTTAAACAAATAAAAACACCCAAGCCCTTTTTTTTTCAGTGCTTCCTCAGCTTAGCCACAATTTTTATCTAGCACCTGTCAAACAGAAACCATACACATGAAAAATAAGATTTAAAGAAGGAAAAAAAAACTACTGAAAGGCTTAGAATTTTTTGCTTTTTGTATTAAGTGCAGAAGCTTCTACAGTTAAACTGTATTTTTAAGATTTGGAATTCTGAATGTAATACATTTTTTTGAAGGATTTGAGCAGGAATGCGACGATCATGCTCTGGCTCCTTCTCTCTGTCTACTGGGATCTGTGGAGTTTGGTTAGCAAGCCAATGGTATGCATACTGGTGTTTCCTCTCATGGACTCAAATAGAGGTCTCAAGCAGGGAGCTTTGCAGACCTCAGCTCTATGAAATAACTGAAACCTTTTCAAACCACAGAAACAGCCTGGGTTGACTCTGTGTTTTATTGATCACATTTAAAGGTGCCTTTATAGATAATAAAGGTGGCTACAGATATGGTAGCAACAGGATCATCTAATTACAAAGCCGGTGCTAGATCGTCTCGAGAACTGTCACGGTTGCCCTCCTCTTAGAGGGAGTAACGTTAAACAGGAGCCTTAGCTGCACTGCCTGATTATTCAAGCTGCTGCTTGGCCAGACTTCCAACTACAGCAACTTCATAGCCTTCCTGCATTAGAAAGGGAGAGTACTGGTCACTGCTGAAAGCTAAAAATACCACATGATTTAAACCTGAAGGCAGTCTTAGAGGCTTTTGCTGGAGGTTTATGAGCCTGTGTAAACAGCACGGCTGCCATAAGGAGCAGTGGAGTCTGTAGAATCCTTGTCTAAAACTGTCCTGGCATTAAAGTTTGCTGTGCAAATATCACATAATACCAGAGACAGCTGAAATCTCCTATTTAGGAATTTATGGAACTTGTGTTTGCAGGCGTCAGAAAGTCTTTTTTATAGAGCCTCAGCGCTACACAGTACAATATTAATGCACTCTGTTTGAAAAGCCATAATAAATTATATTTTTAATGCTCTTGCCCTGGCTTAAAGATGCATACATTCTTGGCAAACAATCAATAAATAGGGTAATCATGAGTAGAGGCCAAAGAATTTGCTGAAGTGCTGTTTTTCCATTTTTAATAGATAAAGATCTAACAATACGGACTGCTGTGTCTGTTTATTTCAGGATCAATATATTCTTTGTTTTAGCCAAACCAAGGGAAAAAAATAAATGATTGTATGATAAATGTTACGCATCAAACACAATGAAATTCCTCGGCCCCCTAACTTTCTCTACTTAATATTCGTGGTTGGTAAAAGATGGCATTTTTACTCTTTGCTTAGCAAAAGTCCCAAAAATCTGACTCCTATGTGTTATTCAATCACAAAATAAAGATCCCTGTGATGCATACAGGGTACCCCACATAGTCACTACTCTGTAGAGACAACAGTATCCAACACAGGCAAAGTTGTTAAAACTCCATCAATTTAATTTTGGTAGAAAATCACTTGCTTACATTTACCCCTTTATAAACTTGCCTAAATTTTCCATTCCTTCACCAAAAATACTCATGTATAGAAAAATTAACAAGTACAATCAGCAAGTTTTTCCACTGTCAAATATTACTTTGCTCTTCAGAAAATAAACCACAATAAATGCCATCACAAATCTGTGACCTCGTGTCAGATCCATGTCCTGAAGTCCCCTTCCAGTTAGTAACCTCAGGAAAAGACCTATGGTGTTGCTCAAGAGCCTCGATGTTTTACTCTTCATCAGGGCAAATTCAAGCAGCAGCCACCTGCACGTCTTTAACTGCACCGGGGTCTACGACTGGACCTGTGCAAAGGAAGACTATCCAAATATTCCAATACTTCTAGCACTCACGCTTTCAAAACATGATTGACACTACAGCCCAGAACGTCACTTAATTTCACATCAGAAGGAGATCTAGAAAAAGAATACACACAGCATGTCCCGGTCCCACACCTCCACATACGGTGGCCCTGGGCAGACACCAAGCAGCTTTCCAGGATTTGGCTGGCAAGCATTTACCTTTCCTAAGGTTGGTTTTCATCAGATGGCCCGAGTGTTTTAAAGGCACTCCCTGCATCTTTGCACCTGTGCTCCCAAGCCTTCCTCTTCCTAGTGGGCTTCCGTTCTGCTCCAGGCGGGCAATCTTGGCTGGTGGGCCCTTCGGATCGCTCACATTGTTAGACATTTCTGAATGCTCTTTCCCCTGAGTCGCCTCATTCAAATGATCCATACTCAGTCACTGTCTTACAGATCACCTGCCAGAACTGGAAAAGAAGATGTTATCAGTGGGTGGAGGGCTGTAGTGATGCCTACCCCGTACGCGTCTTATCCCTAGACATTTCCCTCCACAAACTCATCCATGCACCTATGTAACGATGTACAAGACAGCGTTTCTATATAAATTAACAGAATACTGCTGAATCCATACCAACGTATGTGAATAAAACAGTAATTTCTCAGCTAAAACTATGAGGAAAATAGGCTTACTTTCAGAACAAGACTACCACAAGGTAAAAAGAAAATAACAAATTATACTCATGTACTCTCAATTTTTAAAAATTAAAAATTCATGACACACTATGACTGCAATACTTCTAATGAAGGGTGGAAAGATTACCAGGAGCTTACTAGGAGCTCACACTCTAAACATATTTCGCAAATCTGTTACAAACGAAAACCTCAGCAGAGGACTGCAAACACACATTGCCTTTTAACATGCCAGTCGCTTGAGGAGCTAAGGCAGCCAGAAGTTTTCTACCAGCTATGTTTCAAGTGTTCCAAGTTGCTAAAGATCTCAAGTCTCTGGACAAGCATGTGACCCCTAAGCATACAGGAAGGGTTCCTTTAAATGTCTCGTAGCTTTTAACAGGACGACTAGTCTTTTAGAGTTAATATTTAAGTGTCCATTGCTAACAGGATGCTGTTCATTAAGTAGCAAAAACCCTACAAATATTTTGTGATACACACAAAAAGTATATATGTGAAGCTTGACTTAAAAAAATAATCCTAACACTATTGACAAAACACAATCTCCAATGTTTAAAAAATAATCAGGATGCAAGGAAGTTAGCATCATCATAATTTCAGAAAAATGTGAATTTTCATTTTTACTAAATATTAGACTTCAACTTTCAATATTGCTCATAATAAAGCAACTGGTACAATATATCAAAGTTACTTCTAAATCATAGTTTTAAATAGAGCCAGTTAACAGAGCAGGTAAGCAGAATTAGGCTCTGAACTTTCATTAGCCTTGAAGTACTGGGGATATCTAGGAAAGCCACAGAGAATATGACAGCTGTCAGCATTTTGAATTATCTTATATACTTTAAAAAATTACTATTATACTCAAACTCTTTGGACCTGGATCATCAGAGAGACAGTTTGCATTAGCATGACTTTTCTATAGACATTCTTCTCTCATTAAGTCCATCTTACTTCATGCTATAGAACCAAGAAATGGAAACAGGCATATATGAGCTGGGGGCTTAAAGCAACCTTAAGAATGACAAACCAAGAACTACAAAGTATGAGAAATAATAACATATTTATCTCTGTCCTCGAGGGGTGGCACGTTGAGAGCTAGGGTTTACCCTTGATCCAGGTCCCATCTGGTTTTGGTTATGAGTTTCATTAACAATAAATGCATCTTTTTAAACCACTTTTTATCAAGATCACTCTTTTCCATTATATTAAGCAGCAGTCTAAAGCCAAAATTAGAGTGATTATTATTAAGTTATTCAAAACACTCTCTATGGCTCATGTGGATCATAATGCAAGGCTGATTTCTCTAAAATTGGTTGCCTTACCCCAGAGCAGAAGACGAATTTTAAAACATATGAACAGAAAAATATTTAACCCTTGGGGCAACTTATGAGAAAAGGGGGGAGGGGAGTTCACAACAACATAGGTCAGAGGTCAGCAGTGCTAGGAACTGTAAGTACAGCAATTGAAAAGACTTCAGTTTAGGTAAGGCATCGACAGTCAAAACACCACACAGGTCATGAAAACTGTTGTTTTGAATGTCCCTTAAACTATCTACCAGACACTAAGTCATTCTCTAAAAGGTTTGCATTATAAAGCAAAATTACATGCACATAAAACACTCAATTTAATACTCCCTTAAACTCTATGCCAAGGCTAAGTTCATCAAACCTCAGGTCGGAGCTGGCTCCAGCCACTGCCAAGAGGCCTGCCTGGACTGACAACAGCCGGGGCTAACTCTGGTCACAACCAGTGCCCATCTCCAGAGCTTGAGTTACGTATTTTAAAACCATTTTAGAGCAGTGTATGGACGGCACACAGAAAGCAGGCTACTTTCCGCAAGTCCCATTTCCCTGTCCATAAATTAAGACCACAGAGGAGCCTTCCTGGAACGAGCTGGTGAACTCCGTCTCAGTAATTATTTCCTTTAAAAAGCAGGAAATAAAAATCGCGAAATTCTAATTTCAAGAAAGTATATTTTTTTCTTTTTCTTTCTTTCCTTTTTTTTTTTTTTTTTTTTTTGCATCGTGGGATCCCTTTTCAAAGAGTTCCTCTTAGGGTCGTTTTCTTCCCAACAGAACCCCAGAAGCACATTTTAGGAACCCATGCCCTTATCCATTCCATATGGCCGGCCCGATCCAGGCCAAGCTTTCGCTGTGACCTTTTAAAGAGACAAAGAAACAAACTACTATCTAGCAACAGCAAAGCTGCAGTTTTACTGAGTGAAATTAGCAAAACCGACCTGAAACTCACCACTTCAAAACTTGACAGCATATAAATAACAAAACAAAGGAGATTTCCTTTGCAGCCCGGGTTCTTGAAGTGAAGTTCAAGACTGGTGTTTTCTATGTCCTTTTTATTATTATTATTATTAAAAAAAAAAAGCAGCAGACCTGAAGGCGACTTCCCCTGAAATTGTATTATTTTCTCTTCCCTTACCCTCGCCCCGCTAAGCGGGGGGAAGGGCAAAAATAAACAGCTAAAGAGTAGATATTGGGGAGGGGGGGTAAAAAAAAGTCACAATTCGAAAAACAGCATAGCTAGCTTGTAAAATGTCTAACGTCGGAGAACAGGGTTTGGAAGGGGAGGAGGGGAGAGTGGGAAGTAGGGGGGAGGGAGAAGGTAAAATTGATCTGACAAGTGATTCGTTGGGGGTGGGGGAGTCCTAAAAACAAAGCGGAACCCGTTAGGAGCTGTGCACTGGTGGTACTGGGGAGGAAAAAAATCACTGCGGACGAGGACCCCAGAAAGGGTGGGGAGACAGGGGGGGCGGCAAGGTACCCTCGCCCCCTCCTCCTGCTGAGCGCCAGGGAGAGCGCGTCAAGTCGGCTCGGTGTCACCGCGCCAGGCTCGCCCGAGCCCCCGGAGCGCCAGGGAAAGGCCACCTCGCTTTCTTCCCAGCCGCCCCCTCCCCCCTCCTCAACAATCGCGACTGCGATTAACAAACCTTAAACTTTTTCCCCACCGCCTCGTACCCCCACCGAGGGTATCTAGCAGGGGCCTGGGAGGATGAGGGGTAGAGGGTCGCGCCAAGAGCCCCGGGAAGGCACTAGGAGGCCACTTGGGAGGCCGGCGTCTCCGACAACAGCCCCGGGGACCCTCTCCCTGCCCATGGACGCGGGGCCCCGGAGCGCCCCGGAGCACCGACGGGGAGGGAGGGGCATGGGGGAGGGGGAGATCCGAGGGCAACCCCGCCGCCGCCGCCTCGGCGGCCACTCGCTCCCCGCCCCCTCCCCCCAAAAGTCGCCAAGCTCTCACTCAGCCCGAGTCGGAGGTAAACAAGGAGCTCGACAATGGCAGTGGGACTTGGGGACGCAGCCGCCGCCCGGAGGCCCCCCAGAACTGACGCGGAGTTGCGCGGAGGGCGGCGGGTGCCCGGCCGCAGGCGGGGTCCCCACGCGGGCGGCGAGGCCGGTGTCGCCGGCGGCCCGGGAGAGGCGCGCGGGGGTCTGCGCGCGCCTGTGAGCGCAGCTCCCCGGACGGCTGCCCGTCGCTCGCTCGCTCGCTCGTGTCCCCTCGCGGCCGCTCTGCCCCCATTAAACCAGGAGTTGACTCATCCCGGCCGCGGTGGCCGCTGCCGTGTCGCGCTGGGCTCCGCGCGTCCTCCCGGGCTGCAGCCCTCGCCGCCGCCGCTGCTGCCGCCGCCGCCGCTGTGGCTGCCGCTTCTTCCTCCTCCTCATTTTAATGCGAGGCACCGGCTGGCAGCGCAGCCTCCTCCCGGCCGCCCGCAGCCTGCTACCCCGGCGGGGCCGCCGCGTCCCGGGCGCGGGAGGGGGAGGGCGGGCGGGCGGCGGGGGCAGGGTGCGGGAGGGCCGGGAGGGACCGGGCTCAAAACCCGGGCTGGAGGGCCGGGATCGGGGGAGGGGCGGGGGCGGCGGCGGCGGCCCGGGAAGAGCTGAGTGGGGCGCGCGCCGGCGGCCGGGCGCGCGAGCATCTGTAATGAGCCGCGAGCGAGAGAGGCGGGCGGGCGGCCGGCCGAGTGCACACAATGCCCGGCGGCCGGGGGCGCGGGGAGGACGCGGGGGCGCCCTGGGCAGGTGCGTGCGGGCAGTGCGGAGGAGGGGCGTCCCGGGGACCCTGAGCCGCCCGGGGGACGGGGCGGGGGCGAGCAGGTGGCACTTGAGGTGGGCACGCAGCCGCATGTGGCTGGAGTGGAGAAGAGCCCCAAGGAGTGCCTGGGTGGTAGGGCAATAAAGGCGAGAAGCCTGGAGACGCTCCCCCTAGTACTTAGTCTCAAAGGAGTGTGGTCTCAGCTGCAGAGAGTGCCATCCACTAACTGAGTAAGGGCTTTCGGAACAATTCAGAGCCACAAATACTCATACTTTGGACTTCTGAAACACGCGGCCCGTAGTGCTGGAGTTAAACTAAATTTGGGTCACTGGAAACACACCTGACTTTGCTATTACAAAGGAAAAGATGTCATCATTCTTAAAATACTTCCCATCGGGCGAATATAGGAAAGTTTGGGTTGGTGAATGCATCTGTTGTAGCAATAAATACTTTCGTGATCAGAAGAAACTAAATAGTCCACATAAAAATGAACACCGTAACATCTCACCCAAAATGCATTATTTAATCACTAAGGTTTTTAGTTCCACTCGAAAGCAGTTCACCAAACAAGAGCCAAATGTTATATTTTGAAGAACTATTTTTGAAGAATGCAGTAGTAGGGGAAAGATGTAGCTCTGAAAAACACTGTGAGATACAGTTTTTTAAAAGCAACAAGTTAGGACAACCGCAGAGATAAGGACGAGATATGCAAATGAAGCTCTTTAAAGCGACCAATACACTCTAAGGCACTCTGTTTACACTAGAAGTCTTTTTTTTTTAAAAAGCAGAAGGTAGAGGAAATGATGGCTTCCTGGGAAGGCTGAGTTTAGCAGAAGCACAAAGAAAATAGATTGCTCCAAGAGCACCCAGGCTTCACCCACAAACCGGAAAGGTTAGTCAAAAATCGAGGAAGGCAACTGTGAATCCTGGCACCAAAGCCTTGAGCAAAAAAGAACATGTGATGGTGAGACAGAAACATACCATCCAAAACAAGGGAAGCAATTTAAACAACCTTCACCACAAAGGCTAAGAGTACCTTTTTTAAAAGTTGCAATGTGTGGGAAACGTGGAGGCTATTTGCAGTATAATAATCAATAAGAAAAATACAAATACAGCCAAAGATAGCACTTGTGTGGGAGTCTGTATTGTGACTGGAGGCTAAACTTATTTTGAAAGATATTTGATATTTAAAAGAACAGACATGATTATCTTGATAAGAACAATGATGTTTTTCAATAGGATGCATTAAAATTTCAGTCTCCAATGTGGATCACTGAATAGTCCTTCCAATTGGTAATGCCTGACATGCTTCCCTGAAACCTGACCTCTCTTAGTAGGCACAGGGTGTTCTAGTGTCATGCTGGATGGGTTACCAAACAATAATAAAAAGAGAGAAATTATGCTGGCCTACAAAGGCAACAATATGTCACTTGCTCCTACAACTCTACTTCAGTTAAATTTTTAGAAAAAGCAAGAAGGAGCAGACTTGGCTAGTTGCTGGTCAGAACAGACTTTGAGCTAATAGAGAAGAACACTGAAAACAAGAGATTTCTAAGATGCCACATTACAACACGGGAATGAAAATACTATAAATGTTTCTCCAAAAATTGTACACAAATAAACATGACAAAATGCCTGATTACCTTAGTCTCATGGTAACCTGATCAACGCTAATGCAACCCGGTAAACTTTCATCTGAACAGCACCTTTCATTCAGGAATTACTATCTGTTCATTAAAGTATGTAGTGAGGACTGATGTGGCCTTGGGAAAATGATAGACTAAGCAAGCATAATGGCATCTAATAATGACTTTATTGTAAAGAGTAATGATATAGTAAAATTGTTAATCTATTAGTCACACACATTTCCTTAAAGCACATTCTTTATCCCCAAACTATGAGTTTTTAAAAATAGAATGGGTAAAATGACACAGCAGATACCTAGTGACATGCCACCTGATGGGCTCATGAGAGTGTGTATACTTCAGTACACTCACGATAGCCACTAAATATTGGCCAGTAAAACTCAATCAAATAATAAGAAAAAGAAGGATAATTATACCACCTTCCAAGATCTATGTGAGCCATAAACTATCACGTTGGGGGGGGATGGGGGGTGCATTAACTGATTCTACAAGGACACCTTTAGCCATTAGCATTAACTGATTCTACAGGGACACCTTTAGCCATTAAGATGCAAGCAAGTAGTGAAAGAGTTAAAACAGAGTAAGATTTATAAATCTTGCTATCAAACTGGAGAAGTTCAGCAGCCTCAGTCCTGCAGCAGCAATGCATGGATGCAGTCCGAGTAGAGTGCTTTCGCCTTCTCTCCTGGGAAAAGGGCATCAAAATTGGATACACAAAGGAAACGAGCGTGAAGTGTCCTAACAAACACACAAGACTGTTAGAAATTAATGAAAGCACTGCCGCCTGTTTCAGGTGTGAGGCAAAGGCATGAAAACGGACTTGGAGTTCCGAATAGTGAATACAATCAGAGGAGGCATGTAGAACGGAGTGCTTTCCGGTCCTGCCGACTGTTGGTGATGCAGCACTCGCCAGCAGATCGATTGCTTCCTACGGACATGGTTTGGTTTGGATTTTATCTTTTTCAATTCAAGTACAGTTGGCTACATCTACTCAAAGCAAGTAGCTATGTAACACATTGCTTTTTGTCAGCTCTTGGTTTTTTTGGCTTTAGCTGCTGGTGTTGTTTTCTATATATGCGTTTCTGGAACTGTGGTCTGTGTTGGCCGAATAAGGATGTCTATTCAAGCCATATGCTTTGCTGTCTTATGTCTCATTTTGTCTGTCTGGGATATCAGTACTGATTTCCACATCGTTTCTTGAGTGGACCAAACACCACTTTGCTAGGGCAGAGAAGAAAGGCTGGGGTTGCAGCCCAAACAGTTTCATCAAAACGCAACATCCTGTAAACATCTGCAGCCTCTTGTCTCCTATTATCCATGACCAACATCATGACAACTGCTTTCTTTGAGAAAGAAGTTAGCATTCTATGTCTGCATGTGGGTAGAGCCCGCATTTTAGAGGTCAAAGGGCACATGCTAACTGACTTACTCTGACATCTGCAGGTCCGGTAGCCAACTTGACCCAGTCTTGAACTTGGGGGAGTTCAAGTGCACCCCCCATGATTTTCTCTTAATAAACGCCCTGACTACAAGAAGCTATGGGCCCTAGTATATGTCCTTGTAGCAGTCTACATCTCTCCTTTGTAACGACCGTCACATTCTTAATCACCTAACCGTCTGAGTGATTGTTAGTCAAGCAACCACCTCCTTTGTCAGCTGCAAGCCCTGTGAGCGCCCAAGTTGCCCCTGCTTGCCATAGGTGAAGAACTGGGGTTAGTACTCTTTATTTACACTATGACAGAAGTGAGAAAGCAGGGTACTGCGCAAGTTTGTTACACTGCCTAATGCTTGATTAATTAAAATTACATTAATTAAAACTTACAAGTTAGTCCTTTCATCCCACTTCACGTGTTCCATGGTCTCACATGGCTAGTGGCGCTCACGACTGCACAGTGCAGACTGCAGAACACTTACTTCCCCATTACAGAAAGTCCTACTGGACAGTACTTACCTAAAGAACTGTAAAAGATGACTAAGTGAGCCAAAGGAGTCTTACAGGTGCTGACTGGCTTTCAGACATTCTAATGATGTCTGAATGGAGATCATTTTCCATTTTAAAATTAGCCCATAGATCTGTAATGTTACATGGAATGAGACTAGTGTGCCACTGAATGCAAATTTAAGATAACTTTCCAGACATGTCTGCACTTGAGAGGGTCCTGTAATATATCTGCAACAATATGCAGTTATTATAAACACTACTTGCTATGGGTGCTTCAATACCATGTACGCAAAGTTATAAACCACAGCCGTCCCCCCTTACTTCTCCTTCCTTGTGATGCTAACACAAACCGCCTTCGCTGTGGGTCTTTGTGCAGCTTTAACTGTAGATGTCTACTCAGACTGGGAGAGTATCCAGCTAACAAAACCTGGTACACTACAGACAAAAATGTCAAAGGCTGGGAAAGGTTGCAGGAGAGAGCAAAATATAATGATGATAAACTTCAAATCCAGATCTCAAGTAAGTCGGGTTCAGTTATAGCCAGAATAATAGCGATCAAGATTATGTAACCTAATTCCTCTGAGGATGGATGTTAATCCCAAAGGTAACTTGTGATGTTTCAACAGATAGGTCCTTACCACTGCAGTGCTAGCTATCACAGCTGGCAAGGTGACAAAATGAATTTTTACTAGTGGATCTATTGAACAGAAGTTTTCAGAACTATCTTTCCACAGATGTTAATATGAACCCTCCTTTGACAAGGTATAGTAGAAATGATTTCATAAATTAGTATTTCTATCTAGACCCAGATCTAAAATTGAGTAGAGATCAGGAAAGATTCCTGCGGTTGCCACTGGGCCGTGTAGGACCACCAGTTTACCTACAAAACTAGCTGCCTGGTTTTATATTATAGCTCCTGGACTGAATGAACTTCGGGCTCCGAAATCTTGGGACTCTTTAATAGACAGCTTGTTTTAGCCTTGTTGTCCAGTACCTAGTACACTGCAGGAAAAAGTGACAACAGCTATATAGCTATGGCTTCTTTTCCCTTCCTCTGATGTCCCATCATAGTACCCATCCCACCAGCTCTGGGCCATTCAGGGTTCTACTCCCAACTGCAGGCTCCGAGCATCTGAAAATGTATTACATGTGTGTATATCCCTGGATCCTTTTACTGTGCCTACAACTATGAGAAGAAATCCTGGAACTGCAGAAAGGACGCCCTAAGAGTCTCAGGAAGGAAAAGCAGGTATGGGGATCACAGCCCACTGCAATTGAAAGGCTTAGTTGAAAGTGTGTGAGTCGGGCAGTGTTTTAAGATTTCCCACGGTGTCTCTGCTAAATGACCAGGTCTGGCATCAATATTTTGGAGACAGGGACTCAAACAGGCCCACTGAACTGAACTGAGGTTTTTAACCTAATCGTGGGGACACTGAGAAAGACAGGTTTGTCGCAGGTAGCAGCAGTGAGTGCTTCAAAACTCAAGATGTGGGTGTGCAGGCATTTGTCTCAAACAAACAGAAAGGGGGGCGGGAACAAGATATTAGATCACCGAGTTGGTAAAAAGGGGTCTGCTGTCCGAGGAACCATGATAAATTAGCATTTGGGCACTTGTTTGAGATTTACTGGGGTGCCAGAAAGCCTATGCAGGTATGTGATTTATCATCACAGACATAAGCGACTAACCACAAAATTACACATGGAAGCTCAGTTCTACAACCAGTCTATTATTTACTGGAGCCAGAACTATCCAAGTTTCCTCTAAATCTTTTTTTTTTTTCAACACAGTTGAATGTGATTTTTTTTCTCCTCTCAAAACCACTATTTAACCTTGAGTGTGCTTTTCAAATAATTGAAAACTTTCTTTCTCTTTCCCAGATTGTCCCTGAATTTTAGCAGAACTAGAGTTTTCATGCTGTACATGCGCTGAAGCTAACTGAGGAACAACACTCCAGCCTTGGTTGGGAAAGGAGGGTTCTCAGGAATTTGGGAAGACATGAAATCCAACGAATTCCGACAGTAACCCTTCCCTACCTTTAGTCAGTACATACAAGCAGACTTCCGTAGAGATGTGGGTACTGGGTTAGTTGAAGGGATGAAGAGTTTGATGCCACAATAGGCCCAAATCCTAGTCCAAATAATGTCTGTGGGGACATCAGCCAAGAGCAGTGTGTGGCGCTGTGCTGCCATGAGCCACCAAGCCCACAGCGCACTAGCAGGGGATGGTCTGCTGCAAAGAAAACCGCAACCTCAGACAGATCCTCCTCGCTGGGACATTGTTAGACTCCACCTCAGTGCTTAAAATCTGATGAAGCTGTTCAGAACGTGTGAATACAACCAATGTCACCAGACTGTATCCTTAATGTCATCAAAATGGCATATTTTAGGCTATATATTTACCACAGGAAACAAACTTAAACAAAATCAATCAATCAACAATTCCCAAGAGCAGCAGACATATATTACCATTACACCATGACAACCTCAGAGAAACTATGAACTCCATGACACTGGACAAGTCACCCCTACCCCAGTACCCCGGGGCTTTTCCTTACCTGCTAACAGACACATGCCAGTCTGTGCTAGAGAATTCATTTATAGGATGAGTGACTGATCCCAGGGTTAATTAACCTAGACTAGTAGTGATCAACAACCAATATCTCACTCATTTCGAAGGTCCTCCACTGCAAAGAGATGCTTCTCTCTTAACATTTTGCTCAACACAGTATCTTAGCAAAGGAGGGAGAGGGATTGAAACAAGTGAGCGCAGTCAGTCCAAACTGTATCTTTTTCAAAGGAATAACAATTACATTCATAAAGCAATACATCTTCCTTTAGTTGCCCAAGTAGGAGACCATCACTGTGAGGACAGTATAATGTTGTCTACATAATAATCTATAAGTTGTTAGCATATGAAGAGAAAGCTTAAATATAAATTTAATTTCAACTTTAGTCAGTTACCCCTGAAAAGGAATGAGGACCAAAGTAGTTAACTTCTTATACAACAATTACAAACATTCTTTCCTATGCTATGCTGTCCTGGATAGAGTATTATATCTTTTATTTCTGCTGACTTTATATTAGATATTTTTAAATTAATGGTGGAATTTTTTAATGAACTGGAAATTAATTTATAAATTATATTTTACTCAAGTTCATATTTATGTATATGCATTTTTGATATGCATGACTAAAGAATATTAATATGTAGTGAATCTAAATTAAAGATATATTTATTATGTATAAAAGCATTAATTATTACAAATAGCTTTACAGTATAGCTATAGAAAACCTAGCTACCTGTCTTGAAGGTGCCTCATTATTAACATGTTTATTGTGAAACCTAATTTATTAGACAACTATCATGGACTATAAATATACACGTATGTATATTATAGCTGATAGGAAGCAACAGGCTTATAAATAATACTATAACTTCCAAAAAAGAACTAAAGGGGGCTGGATAGCTCAGTGGTTCAGAGCACTGGCTGCTCTTCCAGAGGACCTGGGTTCGATTCCCAGCACTGACATAGCAGCTGACATCTGTTTGTAGCTCCAGTTCCAGGGGGTCTGACACCCTCACACAGACACACATTGCAGGCCATACACCAATGCACATAAAATAAAAATAAGCCACTTATTTAAATTTAAAAACAGAACCAGAGAGCCTTGAGGCTATGTTTCATTGTTTATTTTTACTTACTTTGTAAAGGTTTTTTTCATTTGTATTATGTGTGTGTGTACCTGTGGCAGACAAACAGCATGTTTATGAACATCTCTGACTGGGAGCAGCTCCTAACTGTCTGGAAACCATACTTCTGGAAGGGTGGTCAGTGCTAATGGCTTCTGTCCTACGTCTACAGGAGAAGCAATGTTCCACATTCATGATGCATTTAATGAAAACGAAACTTCTGATTTTTCTTTGAAGGTAATTAAGGCCCTTGAGACAAAGCCTAAAGTTCACTTTGTACAAAGGGAATTTGTCACTGAAAGTTTACAAAGCTTCAAAACAAGTGTGAATGTGTCTTTGAGGCTGGCAAGGACCACAGTTTAGGATATACTGTCAACTCTTGTGGTATTCTTAATAGATTTGAAATAATATTCAAGTATGTGTAAACATCTATGGGTGTATGTATACACACACATATGTATATAATGTACACATAGCCTAACATGATAAATGAACAGTTAACACTTGCATAACATGCAGGAGTTGGTTACTCAATTAAAAAGTGGGAGAGCATTGTTTTCATCAGAAACTCTTAAAAACCCAGTTAGTGTAACATCCTACTATTAAGCAACTCTCACAGAAAGCATGTATGACACAGTAGAAAACAATGAAGAAACCGGAGGGAAACCAGGTGTGGGTTCCTTCCCAGTCCACTCTCCAGCTGAGTGACCATTAACTAAGCGTGCGTGATTCCACATCTAGAAAATGAAGGGACAGAAGCAGATGTTTAGGGCCAGATCAATGTGTCTCTGCCTTTAATGTAGAAACTAAGTTCACTTTAAAAAGGAAATGAAGACACAGGAAATTTCTCACATGCTGTATTAGATGTTTATCTATATATAAGAGACAGGTGTCAAACAAACAAATTAAAAAAAAAAAGCCACTAAGGCAGAGAGAAACTTTAACTCACCAGATTCCATCTGTTACATTTGAAGTCATGCATAATTGATTATCCATGACTGGTAAGTTCTTTTCTCAGTAGCCGACCACAGTTTTCTAAACATTATGTATTAAATCACTACTAAAGTAGAAGGCATTTCAGAAACACCAAGGAGAGTAAGAATATTTTAAATGAAAAATTACATGCTGGTTAATAATAACACAGCTGACCTATGTTTAAGGGAGAGAAATTTTAATCATGTGCATATTAAATATTAATAACCTATTCTGTTATTGTTATATTAAGGTTAAGTAGGCTTCTCCATGCTTAAGGAAAGCAAGAGAAGGAGAAACACATAATAGTACAAAAGATACAGAGACCGGGGACAGATGTAAGAAAAGGCGTCAACAGTAAACAAGAGGAAATGAGAAAAAGAAGGAGAGGATGAAGGTGAAAGCTAATCTCTATGTGTCATTACGACTGCCAGGGTACTGGCAAAGAAGCAGCATCCTTTTATTTCAATTTTAATCATTTCTGAATTTTAATACCCAGCTCCTTTTGTAATTCTCCTGGCATTCCCCATATGCCTCCATCCCAGCCAAAACACCAGTGTAAATTAAATGGCAGGCAACCACACTACTGATGTAGCCTTCCCAAAGAACCGACCAGGTGACCAAACGCAAAAGAAGGTGAGCTTACCTTACATCCCGCAGGACCTCCAGCCAATTAACTGACTCAGTATCTGCTACTTTCTTTAATTTTGAAAAGAACAGTGGTTAGGGAAGCTACAGAGAGAATCATTTAAAAAAAATTCGAGCAAGCCAGTGGTAATACAATAATCAGTGACCATCAGGGTCTGGAAAAATGAGTTTGCTCTCACTGGCACTAAGGAGCATCACATGATTATTTAATTACAGCTCTAATTTTTGTCTCATGGATGGCAACATATCAACAATTAATAGGGCAGATAGAGGAGAGTGTGTTTTTAAAGAGACAGAATGTGTGTGATAACACTATAGGTCACACAGCAGTGCACCACTTAAAGAATATTTTTTTGTGTATAACTAAATAGGAATGCCTTGCAAATAGTCCCACACATGCTTTAAAAAGAAGTGTCCTTTTTAGATAACTTTCTGAAAGTTAACAACCAGCTATCAAGTCCTGTAGTTGACTCGGGGTTAAGTTTTAAGGAATAAAGAAAACTATCATATAAACACCTGAATCCTACCCTGTTAGTAAATGAGATACATAACTACAGTTCTTTGTCTTCCTGCATTCATCATGGCTGACATCTATTTAATGGGGTCCTGAGAAAATAGCGCTGTAGTTGGAGAGAGGAGGTGGAGAAGGAAGGCACTCCTCTACACTATGCTGGGCTCTGGACTATCAGCTAGACCAATGTAGTGGCCCAACAGCCAACTCAGGGCAGTACTTAGGGTTAATTCTGGTAAAGTCTGTTACCACAGCCTAACATCAAAGGACCATGAACCTAAACAAAGACTTAACATAATCCTAAGGGAAAGCTGGTGAGGATAAAACAGAAACTCTGGTGCTGCTGTCCAAAACACGACGGAACACAGACTTAAAGAAGAAAAATATTCAATAATCCACAAAACTGGGATCATGGGAAGACTAGATGCTCATATAACCTCAGCAATAGCAGAAAGCTAGAAAGAAATGTCTCTTTTCTTGATGACTCTTCATCAGCATGTGTTATATTTAATATTTACCCAATTATTAATTTTGCTCTCCTTAAATGAGTGCTTACTATATGCAAGGCAGAGAATGCTAACTGTTCAGTCTCCTATTTTATCTGTTACAGAAATATAGCTTATACTTAATTCCTTTTTGTAGTTTAGTACCTTGGATGATAATAGATAAGTGTGTCCTCAAACTTACCAAAGTAGGAATGCCGCTGTGTATTTAAATGCTGTATTAGGAAGTTACAAGATCTACAAATTCATCAGGGGAATTGTTAACCAATCCATGGGAAGTGTTTAGGTATTAAAATCCTGTGGTTTCTATCACTTACTGTTTTGCTGTGATAGAAGCCATAGCTAAAACCTAGATTTGAGATTTAGACAATAAAATCAACAGCGTGGTGGGCTGTTGAAATGTATTCAAGTATTGGGTTATATGGAACTGAAAATAATGTAAATTGACTAAGGGACATTAACTACAAAAATTCCACAAAAATATTTCTCAGGCTAAATCAACTCAATAAGTGTCTAATGGTCCATGTTGACCAAAGTCATCAAGAAACAAGGAAATGTAGGCATGTCAAAATACAGGATGGAAAAGCTAACCCTGTAGCACAGTAACTGTATCTAATGCCAGGAGCAAAAGTCATGAACCCAATGCTAGTGGAAACACGGAAAACAAAGGCATTCCATTCCTTGCAGAAGTTTCAAAATTAAAACAATTTGTGAAAACCTTTGATGATTCTTGACCAAAAATGTGACTCCATACATTTGAAAAGATATTTTTCAAGAATCTAGCAAGCAGGAGCTTGTATCCAAGAGTATACATCATTCTTTCTTAACATGGTTGCTAATATACAGTTAACATGTCTCAGAAAAGGGCTGTAATTAACTGTCTACTGCTCTAATAACACTAATATGCACACAGTATGATTAAAATACAATGACTCCATACACACTAAGGCTGTCATTTTTAAACTTTTAAGATAATGTTCTAAATTGTTTCTTAGTCCTCTTAAACCATCAGAAAAGTAGCTCACCTCTCAGAGTTTGGAAGCATAGTTATTAAAACAGGGTTCCTGCCTCCCACAGACTAGGGAACTCTTCTACCATTTAGCAAGACATCTATTGTTTCACTTAGATTATTTTGTGGATTCTACAAAATCTTTTAAAATGTAAAACTGTAAACATTTGTATTTTATCCTTCATTCAATGGTAACATATTTTCTTGGAGAAGGAACGTCTTGCTAAATATCAAGAATCACATAGAATTAATTGTTGATCTCTAGTGATTCCTATTGTCTGGTTCACTGGAACAGAAAACCCCAATTGCATTCAACATCAAACAGCTAATTATTGCAACAATCTACTCAAGGATACCTTCATTTCAAAAAATATCTGCATACAGTATGTTATTTCATTTATAAAAGTATTACAATGAAATATTTAAGACATAACACTTGCTTTTCCTAAAAGTTCTTACTATACTAAATGTGTAAAGGCCAGACTGTCATGTACACCTTTTGAACAGCGTATCATAAACCACTGAGTAAGATTACAGAGGAATCTCTAACCATCAGCTCTGGCTTCTAAGAAAACTGCATCTGAAGAATCCCCCACCACACAGATGGCACACTGGCTTTTCTTTAAATACCTCAAGGAAAGAAGGCCTAGGAATTTCCCTCATGGAGGCTACTAGCATATCTTACCCCCCAACAATGAATGCCCACTGAAAAACTGTCCTTGGCTCCTGGTCCTGAATCATCCACAGCTGGGGAAAAAAGCAATATCCCAGAAACAAATACCCAACAACATCCCAGAGCAAAAAGTCTGTCAGTCACTGTGCCTACAACCCTGATTCTCCACATGGAACTGACTGCCTGTAGTAACTTTTCTGACACTTACCCTCTCAAATACGAGGCTGATCTCCCAATCTAGCCCTAGAAGAAAGGTATTGGATGGGTGACAGTGTGGAAGTTCTCTCTGGCAGGCTAGCAAGGCAGGCACATCCCAAATGAGGCTGCCTGGGAAGCGGCTGGACCATGTCTGCAGATCTGAGGGTGTGCCACAAATCAGGTCACAGCTCTGAGCAGAGTCCACCCCCTTCATCTGGGTACAACGCCCTCTACTTCCGGCACACCTGGGTGGGGGGAGAGGAGGGAGCAGCAGAGGGAGTCTGGCTTAGATCCACAAGCATTCTAGTGAAGTCACAACCAGGTAGAGCCAGACAACTACCTCTTCTACAAGGGACTCACCTCGTTACTGGGACCTGCACCCATAGATACCCAAAAATATGTTCAACAATAAGTGGCTCTAAAATGAATGATGGGCAAAATAAAATAATATACAATTAAATGTTTTATCCAGCTTGATCGTCCCTCCCCCAGAAACAGAACAGACTTTCAATGTTTGAGTGCAAGCTATTTCTCCACCCAATGTCAAATAACTGAACCAAAAAAAAAATTCCAGCAGAAAGTAGTGGGTTATCCGTTAGCTGCTTTTCAACCCTCATAACTGAACTAGATCCCCGACTAACGGAATCACATGCTTGAAAGTCCATTGAAGGAGGTGGTTAGAATTACTATTACAAGCCTTCAGACAGCAACAACTGTGCAAGTGATACAAAACGACTTGAAGGAATAAAAATAGGCCAATATGCTAGAGGAACGTTCTACTACTAAATCTCACCCGTCATACATATACACACAATCTGTATCTATTTACTCTAAAATGAAATATCTGATCTTTAAAAAGACTTTAAAAAAATAAACAGCAAAAGGTACCGTTGGCATAGGATCAAAAGTACAAAATAATGTGTGTTAATGTGTTGATCACACTATGAAGACATCAAGTTTAAATAGACTCACCATTGAGAACAGCAGTTAGCAATGATATATAAATTACCATAGAAGATGCCTTTTCTTTGGGAGAGTGGAGGGAAGGAGCCTGTGTAACAGATTTGATTTACATGCTTGCTGTACTAAGACTATATTCAGCACTGATGTAGCAGAGTATGTGGTTAGAGATTGACAACTGTGTGCAGACAATAAACTGGAAAGCTCCTTAGACAATTTAAATAACAATAAGCAATTTCTCAAGTTAATCTTGAGCTTGGGCTTTCAACTTTAACAGGATGTTGAGGTTTCAGGGGGACCCTGAAAGAGAGGGACCTTGAATTGAAGAAGAAACAAGTATAATCATTATTATAAACTAAAAGTAGCAACAGCCCTTATTTTGAGGATGGCAGGTTAACAACAAAAATAAATAAATAAGAAGACAAGAGTATATTTAGAGGAGAATCTAAGAAGCCATCACTCAAGCAGGAACCCCAGTTTTACTGAAGCATTCCATCCAAGAACTGGAAAGGAAGAGCCTATATGACAGCTATGATCTAAGGAATAAGATAGTTTGATCTATTTGGAACTTTGTAGAAAGTTAATTTAGTAAACACATACTTGACTGTGCTTGAACGCATCTGTCCGGGAGATGCCTCAGGATGACTGAGTTCAGCGGCATGCCAAGGCACTGGGAGTTTGATGCTCAGAGGGAGCGCAAAGAAAAGTGTGCAGCATTTCTCCCAACTAGTTTTCACATGGCAGAAATGAGAAGATGAGACGATTCCTTAAAGTTCTGCCACTAGGAATGGGGAAGAAAAACTCTTCTCGACCCCTTCCTCCGAGCCAGGAAGAGAGTGGATCCCTGGGTTACAGCCCAGGTAGATATTAAAATAGAGACGGAGCTGTTATTTAGTGGTGACAGGAATATAAATACGTGCACTAACCTATAAACTGGTATTTACTTCAGGAAGGTAGGTAATATTTTTCCTCTGATTGCTGAGCTGCCAGTTTAATGCAGCGTAAATAAACAGTAGGTGCCTGCTAGCTCCAAGTAGGAAGTGCTCATTGCACACGAGGAGCAGATTACTGGAGCCTGGTGTCCATCATGCTGAGACACAACTTTCCTTTTACCAGAAAATATACCCTACTGTGGGCTACTTTTTCGTGCCTGATCTATTAATTAACTTAACTCTATTCTGCCAAAATGTAAATCAATTTGTAAAAAAAAATCACCACAGAGTTTTGGAATATGAAAACCAAATCAATTTCAAAAGCAAATACTAAAAAAATGAATGCTTCATATAATAAGCACAAGCTATTTAAAGGCAAAAAGAATAAAGAACATATTTAAATGACAGAATTGAATAACCTGAGTTATTTACTTTACTCCAAATCTTCCTCCTCTGCTAATTAAAAGCAACTGGCACTACTAATACTCTGTCACCTTATGCTAGGGTGGCCCTTTCCATATACATGCATAGTTTGCTCTCTGAAATGTCTGAAGGGAAACCATGGAGAGGAATTATGATATAGTCTCCCACTTCAGCAGGAGGAACTCTGAATACTCTGGAGAGAACAGCTAGGTCTGAAGATGCTTCCCAGCAGCATTTGTGTGCAATGTGGTTTTCTTTCTATTTTATGTGTGGCACACAGCTATGGCAATATATGCCAAATGATTTTCCCTTCTACATATGGGTGCTTAGAAAAATATTTTGTGGCATTATTCTAAATGAAAATTCACCTAAAAAGTATAAAAGGACACTTGGCGAGGTCTTCCATGTAAAACATGACCATAATTCTGATACCCAATCAATAATTTGCAAAGGAAAACAGGTTTTTTTAAAGAAAGAATATTTTCACATTCAACTATAATGTCTAGACATAATTAGAAGATTGATTTAGTCATATGCGTTTATGTACTTCATCAGTTCCAAGCACTAATATAATATTAATTGCAATCATGCAAGATAGCATGCATGGAAGAGATGATGTGTTTATAAACAAGGCCCACCTATGTATGTCCTGTATGGAAATTCACAGAGCAGGTGGAAACCACTGAGATGCTTTGGAGGCCCCTGTTATATACCTATGTTGTGTTTAGCTTAACATTGTTTGTAACCAGATTATTTCTACAATAATGAGGAGCAGGTGCCTGTCACCTGACCTTTTAGGCCTAATTTACAACCCACAACCTGTCACATGAAAAAGACAATTGAAATTCCCTCCTAGATTTTCAGACCTTGCTAGTTTAACGTGTTTCTCAGCCACCACTCTGCAGCAGCATCTTATTCAGTCACAGGTTCCTATAGCTGGCAACAGACTTCTTTGCAGAATAAACTAATATTCATTTTGTTGTTGCTTTTGTTTAAGATGCCGGGAAACAAAGAAACTACTTTTGTAGATTATCAACCAAAGAATATATTAATTTATTACAAGTGAACAAAAGACATTCCTTTTGAATACTTTTACATACAAAGAACTATTATTTATTACATATTTCAGCTTGTGGGAAAGTAAGGAATGCATTGATTCTGGAAATAGCTGTGTGGACTTGGGAAGTTCTCTAGGCCCTCACCAGTGCGCTCCTTCCCCTGCCTCGCATACATTTAAAGAAGCTATTACTTCAGGGAGGAAACCCCTATTTGTTCTTTTTTCATCCATCATCTGTATTCATTATTCAGAAAGGAAAACAGAATTGAGCAGTGATTTTATTTCTCTTGCATAACCTTGTTACATGTAGCCATATTCAAATTTAACAATGCTTTGTATTTTATTGCTACTGTTTACATATTATGTATTACATATGACTGAACAACTCTACATCTAAAATAGTATTTCCATTAGAAAAAAATGAACTAATAAGTGTCAAATGAAGATGAAGAATAAACGTACTTGGTATATTTATAAGATGGGGTCATTTAAAATGCACACAAATAGGATGAATATTTTTGCTACTGTTGCATGTTATATAGTACACATTGCTTAAAGTGTACTTATTTAACAATGCCCTTAACCAAGTTAATTAAAGTATTTCTGCCTGGTGACTGTGTTAAAGCTTGAGAGGTAGTGAATGATGCCGCCAGTTACTTCTGCTAAGTTAAGTTGAAATTAAGCACTTATTATAACCTTTCCTAACAATGTGAGAAAGACTGAGTAAATATATTAAATTTGTTTCACAACAGATGCTTGGGTTGTTAATATTTAAGATGCCTATTCATGCTATTCCTGTCTGCACATTTGTCAAAAATGTAAGCTTGAATGCTAATGTTTGCCAGCAGACTGGAACAGCCAGTATATGCACTAACTACTGTTCTACTAAAATAATGTGCCATAGAAATAAGGAATCGCGACTAAGTCATAGCACAAGTTCTACATGGGAGATTCATAGAGATTTTTAGAACCAACACCTCAACTCTGGCTTTCCTCAGACTTTAAGTATGGTCATGATTTATTTATTTATCTATTCATTCATTTATTGCAGGAGGATCTGACTACAGAATAAATCTCACTCCTTGAGAAAATCCACTTTGGATACGGTATTAATTTAAGTCAAGTTTGGAAGGCTGAGACGCTGTCAGCAGCTGAAACGCTGTAAATTCTAGGTACCGCCTAAGGACAAAACCTGACTCTAAGCAGAGACCCTTCTCTGTCTTTTCGGGAAAGTCGGGTGCTCTGGCCTCCAAAGACCACACGTGGAAACCCAGTCAATCAACCGCAAGCAGATTGATTCTCTCCAGGGAACTAGGTGTCTTCCCTGCCCCTAACCAAGTGAAATCCAAGTCTTAACCCTGGGGATCCGGTATGCCTCAGACAAAGTTCTCCCAGGAAGGGCAGAGAGGTCAAAGTTCTCAACCGGGCATTTTGAGAGATGACATCTTGTTAAGTAAAATCTGGCCCTAGTGGAGGCCAGGGCCAAAACCTACCCTGAACTCTTATGCTGCTCTCCAATCGCGGTGTTCTGGGGTCCTTCCAGAAGAGATCTCTTTAGCGCCTTTTGCCCGGCATACACACGTGTCACTCTCCGGACCTGCCCCCTGCCCCCTCAGTCCCTTGCATCTCGGCTTCCCAACCCCAGTTTGGCCGCCCTGGAAGCTTTGCAATGGAGGAGCACTGGAAAAGGCCGCTGCTCTCAGTGTGGACCTTCGCAGGGAAACGAGGAGTTGACCCCAGGGCTGCACCTGTGCGGCCACAACCCCAGCTAAGACAGCACGCTCGTCTCCCGCCCAAGCCCAAGCCCAAGCCCAAGCCCGAATCACCTCCCAGGACTGACCCGCGATCGCCGGCGAGGGCTCCCACGAGCTTAGTACTTCGGCTCTCAAACTCTGGGCTCCAACTTGAGCGCCGAGCGCCCAAGTGGCTCCCGGGATAGAGAAGTTGCCACAAACTTCCCGGGCCCCTCTCCACTGGCGCCCGCCACCACCCAGGCAGTACAAGTCGGGAAAGGATAAGAGGAGAAGGGCCGGGATAGGATGCTGAGTGGACTCCACATCTGGCGCGCGACCTTTCCACCCCACCCCGCACCTCTCCGCCTTCCCGGCACCAGGGCTCACGGAGCGGCTCCCCTTTCCCTGCTCGCCCGCTTAGGGCTTCCCCACTCCGCCTTTCTCCTCTGAAGAGGGCCGTCCCTACGACCTGGACGAAAGTGTCCAACCAGAGTCCGCCGGGCAGGTGCGCTAGAGAAGCAAGGACACCAAGAAAGTACGCGTCCCGGCCATGTCCCTCACTTCACCAGCCCAGTCCTCCCGTGTGTCTGCGCGCGCGCCAGAAGGGCCAGCAAGACCCCGGTTCGCCAGGGGCGCAAAGCCGCCCCAGCCGGGGCCGCCGAGAAGTTTGGATCGGTTCCGCATCCCCAGAAAACGGAGGCGAGCCGGGAAAGAGACCCAGAGCGCGAGCAGCACCGGCAGGGAGCAAAGGAGCGGGACTCACTCAGGCGTGGAACCGGGGCAGCGCGGGCCAGCGGTGCGGGCCGAGGCCGGGTCGGCTCCCCGCGCGGGCGCGCTGGGCGGCGGACTTCCCGGGCGGCGGCTGCAGCTGCTGCCACCTCCCCGCCGCCGAACTGCGGCCGCCGCGGAAGTTAATGGCAACTTGACTTCAAGTTGTCTCCTCTCCCCATCCGAAGTGGGCGTTTAAAGGGGGCAGAGCGTGGCGAGCAGCGAGCGGGGAGCGCGCGGGGCCGAGGGGGAAGGGAAGGGGCGGGGGCGGGGCGGGGCGCGGGAGGGGGGCGCGGGAGCCGCTCGGAGCCTGCAATGTACAACGCGGCGCGGGCGATCGGGGCGCCCCCGCGCGAGCCCCCCACCGCCGCCCTGGGGGCGCGCGTGCCAGGCGCTCCTAGCACTCGCCGATCGCCCGTGTGGGGGGCTCGCGGACCCCGCAGCGGGAGCGACCGGGCCCGGCCTGCCTCCCCGGCGCCCGCGGCCGCTTCTCCCCCCTGGCGGCGGGATCCTGGGCGTCGGGTGGCTCCGAGAGCGCGCAGTGGAGCCCGAGCCGAGCCGAGCCCGAGCCACCGCGGCCGCCACATCCCTGTGCGCAGCCCGGGTGCGGGGTTGCTGCGGGAGAGCGGCCCTGCGCGCCGCCAGGGTAAGTGTGGGCGCGCCCCGGAGCCCCACCGCCCGGGCCCTCACCTGCACTGCCCCCGCCGCGCACCCTTGCCGCCCGCTGCTTCCTCTTGCCGTTGTTTGCCTGGGCTTTGGGGGTGCGGAGCGGGGCACTGGTGTGTGTGCCCGCGGAGGAGGAAGTCAGGTGAGAGGCCCTGAGCACCCCCCAAAGCCAGCCTTGTGGGGTGTGTCGCTCCCCAGTAGGGACATGCGGGCCAAGTTTCCCCCCCTCTTGAGTGTTTGATGGAGATCTTTCCTAGAGGGGCCCCCTCTTTCCCTTCAAGCTGATGGGCTCTGCCTTCTTCCCATCCTCTTCTCTCTGGGTATCCCACTCCTGGGGCTCTGCACCCCTAGTGAGGAGCACGTAGCTGACAGAGGATGAGGGAGCCTCTTGCAGACCCCCTTCTCCGCCCCAGCTGTTTGTGTCAGTATCATTTTCGTGTCGTCAGCTGTAGGTCGATGCAACCCACCAGAAGAAGATGCTTAAGCTGATGTCTAAATCACCTTTGCCACCATCCACTCAAAAGATTGGCAACGGGGTCACGAAATGCGGATTTCACAGGAGGGGAGGCAGGGCCGAGGGACCTTTCCAAGTAGAGAAAATCCAAAGAGCTCCGTAAGATCAAACTAGCTGGAGGCTCGCTCGGGACCCCGAGCTGAGGAGAAATTGGACTCTATTAACTTTAGCCCACTCCCCTGCCACTCCTTCCCACCCCCAGTTCTAAAGAAGCTATCAACTAACAGGTCTTTTGTTTCCTGTTGTGTCGCCTTTGGGAAATTTGCATTGAATATGACGACAGAAAATTACTACTGTTTACTCAAAGTTAAGGGGGTTGCTGAACGAAAACAGTTTTTACTTTTCTCTTTGTGTGTTTGGCAAGGAGTGGAGCTGTTAGGCTCGTGGCAGGAATTACAGAAGCTCAGTTGTGAAAATAAGGTCTGTAGAGCTGCCTCGGTCTGTTTTTAGCAGCTGCACTTTCTTGGGTTCTTTCACGTAAGGCTTGCTCTCTCATTAAGTCCCCATAAATAATTGTATGTGGAGTGAAGGCAGTTAGGGTGGCGGGATTGAGATTGCCGGGAGTCCCAACCCTCCAGCTTAGAGCTGTTTGCAGGGAAGTTCCTGGAAAGTGACTGGGCTGAGAATTCAGTTTTTCCTAAAAGCTCTGTCAGGTCCTCCTCTGCCGGTTGCCTGTGAATCAAGCACGACACGGGTCGGTGACTAGCAATTTGAGCCTTGGTAGCAAACACTTCGATGGTGCTGTGTGATTTTTGTTGTGGTGCTGTTTTCTTTTTTTGTTTGTTTGCTTTTGGAGTTTTTTTTTTGTGAGGTCATTCTAAATGAAGCAAAATGGCACAGTGCCTGCTGCTTCCTGAGAGCACCCTCCCCTTCTCTATCCTTGAATTCCCTGGAATTCTCGTCTTTTTTTTTTTTTTTCAGTTGATCATCATTTTATGCAAGAGACCATTCCAAAGACACAAGGATATAAGCAGATATGAACTGGTGTGTTCATCTGGGAAACTGCACACCACACACACACACACACACACACACACACACACACACACCGCCCCTGACAAAGAGCCCCCACCCCCAGAACAAAGCAAACAGCTCTGAGTGATTGCAATGGGCAAAATAAAGTAAAATAAGAGTTTCCTTTCTTGGCTCACTTTCTTCCCCCCACAAGTCCTCAGTGACATCAAATTCTCTTGCCTTTATTTGCCAAAATGCTGAATTGCCTAACTCTCAGTGTCTCTACTAAGGGCAGCAGGATAGGAATGGAGGCCGAACACTGATATTTATTGTGGAACCCTGAAGTGAAGCTTAGAAGAAATTTAAGATCCAAAAATATATTAACTTTTTTCTCTTTTATATACCCATGTGTTTACCTAGTTGTTTAGATTATTGACTAAGCCCCATAATTTAGGATGAGATCTCTCCTGACTTAAAGCAAGAAGGCATGTTGCTCCCAACATTCTGAATTTCCTTTCTTCTGTCACTAACAGTCAGTCATGTACAGGCAATGCCTAGGCTCTCACGGCGGCATAAAGGCACCTGCACTGAGCTGCCATGCACTTTCACAGAAACACACACCCACGCATGCACACACACCTTTAAGAAAAATGACCGAATCTAAGCTATTTTTTATAGCTGCTAGCTTGAAGTGGTACACTTGTTTAAAGATAATTTCAATCATTTTATGTATGTTGGTCTTTTGCCAGCATGTTCACCATCTACATGCTGGTGGAGACCGGAAAGGGGTATCTGCACTGCATCCCCTGGAACTGAAGTAACAGATGGTTGGTTGCAAGCCCTCATGTGGGTGCTGGGAATTGCACCTGCGTTTTTCAGAAGGACACATGACGCTCTGAAGCACTGAGCATCTCGGCAGCCCCCCATTAAAGCTCTCTAACAAATCCAAATGTCATGTAAGTAGTGGAAAGACGAGTAAGTCTGAAACCTGCCAAAGGACAGACAATGGTAGTTGATACCAAGAGCCACACTGATTATCTCAGAGGACAGTTAGTACAGTCCAGGCCTCTGTATGGCACATTGGCCTCAGCAGTGGGGAAATAACACGAGAGTGTGGGAAGATAACTAAGGGGGGTCAGTCAGTGACAGCTTTGAATCAAGGAGAGAGGCTTCTTCCCTTCCCTGACCCCTGGCAGCCCCGAGCGGGCCCAGTCTCTAATGAGAGGAAGCTGGGCCTGTGATCTGACATGGCAGCCATCAAACCTGCCCATCTGACTGTGGTCTCCAGGTACCACATGGTGGAAGGAGAGATCCAGCTCCTCAAAGTTGCCCTCTGACCTCTACACAGGAACCACACCTACCCTCCCACACAATAAACAAGAGTAACTTGAAAATTTGTTTTTAAGAAAAAGAAAATAAAGGCCAAGGTTCTGGACTAGAAGTTTTTTTTTTTTGGTGTGTGTGTGTGTGTGTGTGTGTGTGTTTTAATTGCTGATTGATTCATCTTGTCAAACCTTTCAAGATCATTTATTCAGATGTCTTAAGTGGATACCCAAATAAGGCAGGAATGTGGGGTTCAGCGCTTACCACAGAATATGGAATATTATGGGAATGAGTAAATAATTTTCAAAGTCATTCATTCTATCATTGTGTATTTTTTTCTCAAGTTGTACAGAATTGGTGTTCTTGAAACACAACTCTTATTTAGTCTGGTATTTGTAACAGAACAGAAGAATCTTGACAAGGATGGCTTCTGGCTTGAGTGACAATTCAGATTTCTAGTGGCCTTCGATCAGCCTCAAGCGTTTCCTTGCTCTGTGTCCTTCAGTCCAGGACTCAAGCTGGCAGAACAGTCACCAGTGTGAAAGTTTCAGGTCCTCCCCATTGTGACCCTAAAGAAACCCTTCAGTTGCTTTGGTGAGACGTTTTACTACAGCAGTCTGGAAGGTGGCATGCTGGCTTGTGTGAGGTGACATCATCATTTGGGCTCAGCAGTATTCTACCAAGACTCATGTGGCTCCATGGAGTGATCACTAGGTAGTTAGTGCCCTAGGACTTAGGGAGCTGTGGTGTTCTAGACCCCGATCCAAGGGCTCCAAACACCTATGTGTGACCCTTGCTCTGACAGACTGCCAGCTGAACGGCCCTGCCAATTTTTTTTTTTTTTTTTTTTTTTTTGGTTTTTCGAGACAGGGTTTCTCTGTGGCTTTGGAGGCTGTCCTGGAACTCACTTGGTAGTCCAGGCTGGTCTTGAACTCACAGAGATCCGCCTGCCTCTGCCTCCTGAGTGCTGGGATTAAAGGCATGCGCCACCAACGCCCGGCAGCCCTGCCAATTCTATGTTAGTCTTTTACACCGATTAATGATACACAGTTTCTTTTTTCTCAAGACTTGTTTTCCTGGCAAAGCTATGGTAAAATAGAACTGTAAGCAACATTTATCTAGAGATGTCATTATAGTTCAAAATCTGAACATTGACCTCGAGCAATCACATCTCATATTGTTATTGTCAGATGGAATTCATTCACCATTTATCCCACGTTTTCTTCATTCAGTAAATACTCATTAAGTACCTGGTTGAAATCAGGAGTGCTGTTAGGGGCTGGGGATAAGAACTTATTTTCCCAATGGGCAGGAAAAAGCCATTGCGATGCTAATAGAGGATCCAGGGCCTATGGGAACACCTAGGGTGAGGCAAACATTCTGTCTGGATGCATTTTAAAAAGTTCCATAGAGGAACTGACAAGAGCTAAGTCTTGAGGCTACATGCCATTCCTTTAGGAACAACAAGGAAGACAGAAGGATCTCGAAGCAGAGAGCAGCGTGGGCACTAGCCCTCGTTGGGGGTCTGTGAGGAGTTCCGTAAACCTCCAACCTCACTGAGTGTATGAAAAGACTGAACCCAAACTGGTCCACATTGTGAAGGACTTTGCATGTGTGCTTTGGAGTTTGATCATTCCATGTTCTTGGGATTGAAACTTTTTAATTTTCACCTGGTGAAGCATAAATGTAAATGAACAAAACTGGCCAAATTAAGATCATAAACAGTGATGCATATTAATTACTTTTTCTCGTTCCTGTAATAAAACATCTCACAAAAGCAACTTAAGAATTTCTTTTGGCTTACCATGGGGAAGGCATGGTGACAGGAGCATGAAGCATCTGGTCACATGACATCTGTAGTCAGGAAGCAGAAGGGGGAGAGAGACAGAGACAGAGACTGAGAGAGACAGAGACAGAGAGTCCAGGACCCTAGACCGTGGGCTGCTGCCGCCCATGCTCAGCAAGGGTCTTCACTTTTCAGTCAAACCTGTCTGGAAACAGTCTCATAGACACACTGAGAGGTAAGTTTCCATGGTGATTATACATCCAGTCAAGTTAACAGATAAGATTAACCATCAAATGAAGAATTACGGTGGTCTGAAGAATGTACTCTGTCCAAGCAAATCGTCAGATCTTCAATTTCTAAAGATAAACTAAATTCCATGTTTATATGAGAAATTGAAATAGTAAATATTGTCAGTTTAACTACATGTTAAAGTCCACTGATTTTTAGCCTGTAGACATGTTTGTGAAGTTTTATATGTGCATTTCTAGTGAGGCTGGACTCTCTAGTAATATTGTCAAATTGTATTTTAGTTCAGACTATCTTATAGTCATATGCCCTAGATTTTTGAGGGTGTATTTTTTTTTAATTTTAGAAATTTATTCAGGGGCTGACAAGATGGCTTAGCAGATAAAGGTGCTTGCCACCAAGCCTTACCATCAGAATTGGATGTCTATGTCCTACCTGTATCTTAGAAGGAGACCTCCACACATTAACCCCGGTTCATGCACACACTCATAAATACATACTACATACATAAATAAATGTAATAAAATCATATTGTAAAAATGAGCTTTTAAAAATTGATACCTCAACAGTAGGCATGGTCAGGAGCCTCCACCCTCACCACTACAGTGTTTTCTATTGATAGGTTCAGGGGTAACGACCTCTACATCTGGACCCACAGGCAGCAGGAAGAGAGTAACACTGAGCCTGGCTTGAGCATTTGAAACTCCAAGGCCCACCCCTTGTGATACACTTCCTCCAACATGGCTACACCTCCTAATTCCTGTCAAGTAGTGCCATTCCCTGATGACCAAACATTCAAACATATGAGCCTAGGGGGGGCCATTCCTATTCAAACACCACAGTGTGCCATAAAGATGATATAGCCCCTGGTGATCTGTGATTTGCCAGTCAATGGGCTTTGAGACTCAGTCTTACTTTGAGATCCTCTCACACAAGCTAGGATGGATAGCACTCACATATAACCCCAGACTTAGGAGGCAGAGGCATAATGTTCCGGACTAAGATCCACAGTGAAGCATTATCTAAAAAACATAAAAGTAAAAAAAAAAATAATAACCTGGAAATGGGTTTAGGCAATTGAAAAGTCAACCACAGCTCTAGTTATGATTATATGGGCAGGTCTAGAGTTCACTGTGGAGACTAGGGTGGCTGCGAACTCACAGAGATCCTCCTGCCCAGCCTCCCAAGTGCTGGGATTAAAGGCGTGTGGCACTTATACCCTGCTTAGTTTATTTAATAATGGTTGGCTGACATAGTGTATCACATGTAATACCCTCCCCATCCTGTATCTCTTCATGCCTGGTTCTTTTAAGTGTTTGGAGCTTAAGGGAGACCCTTAGCAGTGAACAGATAAGCAGACAGCAGTCTGGAACAAAACAATATTAGTTTCCTGTTGTCAGACACATCTAAGGTGTGTGTTTCCTGAGAGTTCATAGAAAAAGCCAATTCCCTCAATGAATTTTAAGCCCTTTTTTTGTTAGTGATGGTACTGTGATTTTCTTAAGCTCACCTTAAAATGAATATGTATAGTCTTCTGAGCATCGATTAGTTTCAGATGATTTTGCCACACCAGCCAACCCCCTCCTTTACCTTCACCAAAGCAACACAACAAACCAAGAAAAGATACTCAAGAAATGGTGGCCGAATAGCTAGATATCTGGGAGCAGCAGGGTGTGGCTTGATCCCCACCTTGCTTCTAACTCAAATTCCATTTATCATCGAATCTAGAATTAATGCAGGAGTTTTGGGGCAGGCAACATGGCTCAATTGGTAAGAGTGCTTGGTCAGCATGCTGCATATTACAGTTGAGCTACTGAGAGCAAAGGCCATTTCCCCGGCTTTCACGGGGCTCAGAGAAGAATCTGACCGGCACCTTTGGGTCCTTCGTCTACCCTTGTCTAATACGCTGTAGAGGAGGACGACATTCAGAGACGCGTGTTGCACCATCCACGAGAAAGCAGTGTTAGAAATGGCGTTTGCAGTTGGTGCTCACTCTGCATCTCTTCTGCAGCAGATGAGGGGCTGTGGGCAAGCTTAGTGCTTGGTAGTAGAAGTTTCTCAAGGCCGTGTTATTACTGCTTCCTTGATGATCTCGCACCAGCATCTCCTTCTGCATAGTCACGTATTGACTGATACATCTTCAGAGCCATAAACATAAGTGGCTCATTTTACAAATGGGCACATTTATTTGCAAATTATTAGCCAAGATCTATCCACGTGCAGACATGCTTTGTTTCAGTCTGAATATACAATAAAATTATTTTAAATAACTTTAATCAACTTCAAAAACAGCAAATTCCAAGACAATTAGGTTAACTTTAAGAACTCGTATTTATTGAGTTAACAGATGGTAAATTAAAAAACAATGAAGCTAATTTTTAAAATCATTCATTGAATAAAAAAAAACCCAGACTTATTTGACAAACTGTTTTTAAGCTGGTTTTTCATCCCAGTAAGCATATTTTAAGCTTCCAATTTGGGGAACTTCTGGAAAGATACCAAGTGAGTTACAGTCTATGAACGCTCTCCCATTGAATCACTTTTTTAAAAGCTTTAGAATCGTCTGAAAAATCATTTTATGTATCAGCAATAAAAATACAAGAAATAAGCATTTCTAGATGACTCTGGTTTGGCCTCCCATGTGTTCCTGTGGTCCTTCTCCTGCCCTGGGACTTCCTGTGTCTGCATAATGAAGCCACCCCTAGCTGAAACTGCATTTCTGTACCTTTCTGGTCAGACAGAAAACTCAAGTATGTGAGGCCTTCCAGATGAGGTGTGCCAGTAGATTGAAATGTGTTAGCCTCACTAACATCTTCCCCTCTGGTCTCTTCTCCTTAGTCCTCCAGTGGTAAAAAAAAACAAAAAAACAAAAAAACGTGTTCTGAATTTAACCGAAAGGGCATGTTTTTTGGTGCACACGGAAGCATGGGACTAAGGTTCTTCTGCTGTTCACAGTAGGTTGGGATTCCTTGCACTGGAGCAGCAAACACAGAACAGCTCAAGAGACTACACCTGCTTCCTGTGTGAGAGTTCAGTCATATGACATCCCCAGGTTTTAGACGTAGAAATAGAGATATTTCAGTAAGAGAAATAATTGCCCTGTATTTGATGTTAGTTTAATATGAGAACTGAACTGTTGAAGTAGAAAAGGAGGTGTTCCATTATAAAGATTGGAATCGATTGGTTTATTTTTTAATTGTTTTTACATTTGCTCATTTATTGGTCGGGGGCATGCCACGGCACACGTGGGGGCCAGAGGATAGTTTGTGGGTGTTGGTTCTCTCCTTCCACCATGGATTTAGGTCATCAAGCCTGGCAACGGGTGCTTTTCCTGGCTGAGCATCTCCATGGCCAGGAATAGATCATCGTACATGGTTAATTGTTCAACACTGATCTTTATGGTGAACAGTTTGAAACTGTGACATAGCTTGTTTTATGGCCCTAGAAACTCTGCCTAAGATCAATTGTTCCATATATATGATTAATTATGGTGAAAACTTACTGCTTTGTGAATGTTTAGTTATATTTTGAGTTGTCATGTGAAGACACATCACTGAAGGACTGTAGTCAAAGATAAATCTTATCATTGAAACTTTAGCCTTGGGCCATTGCCCCCTGAGAAATAATTGCTTTTGCAATAACCTTTTGATAACCTGAGGCTTCTTAGAAATGTGATTAGAACAGCATAGCAAGAGAGACTATTGTTTTTAATCAAGGAAGAACAGGTAAAAATAAAAATAGGTCCTGGTAAGTGAAGCAAATACAGTAAGTAAATTTCTGTAGATATCGGAGGTACAGAGGGTAAAATGTCTGAGTCATTTAAAAATAAATAAATAAAAATTAAAAGAAAAAGAGGGACCCTAGGTAGACAGGTTGTATGTCTCAATGTAGAATGTGTACTCCCTCAAGGCAGCAAATGTCACTTTCCTACAGCCCTGCCACTGACAGGGTCAGCACAACAGATTGCATCATATATAACACTTGTATTTTATTTAAGTGTGTCTTGAGTTTATGAGTAAAATAAAGGGTCCTCACCACCCCCAAATTAAGCAGACAAACTGGAAGAAACTAGTGAAAATTACAACAGAAGACATCAGTTTGTGCATAGAAAACTGTACTGCTGGCTCTGGAGATGGCTCAGTGGTTAAGAGCACTTGCTGCTTTTCCAGAGGACCAGGTTAGCTTTGGCTGTCCTGAAACTTACTGTGTAGACCAGGCTGGCCTCAAACTCACAGAGATCTCCCTGCCTCTGCCTCCTGAGTGTTGGGATTAAAGTTGTGTGCTACCATGTCCAGCCTTAAAAATGAATCTTCTTAAGAACTGCTCATATTGTAAGGTTCTTTATAGCAAAATGAAGGAATGCATATGGATGCCTTTCATAGGTAGTAGGTTTTTAAATTTCTGGAACAAAGAACACCTGCTTGTAGAGGGAATTTTAGTCCTGCCCTGCCCTGCAGCCGTTCAGTCCCAGATAAACACACAGAGGCTTATATTAATTATAAACTGTTTGGCCTATTGCTCATTTTAGTACTAACTAGGTCTCACAGATTAAATTAACCCATAATTCTTATCTTTGTTTAGCCATGTGGCTTGGTATCTTTTCTCAGTAAGGCATTCTCATCTTGCTTTCTTTGTGTCTGGCTGATAACCACATCTCTGCCTTCCTCTTCCCAGAATTCTACTAGTCCATAGCCCAGCCTATACTTCCTGCCTGGCCAATCAGCGTTTTATTAAACCAATATGAGTGACAAATCTTCACAGGAGCATTATCACACATCACCTGCTTATACATATGAAAAAGAGCATGCAACCCCAGCTCTTCTCGAAAGAGGCTTGTTCTGCGGTGCTGAGGCAGGATCCAGGTCCCCGTGCATGCCAGGCAAGTGCTCCATCCTTGAGCTACAACCCATCCTTTGGTTCTCTGAGACAGGCTTAGGTTGGCTTGAAGTCACAATGTAGTGCAAACTGGCCTCAAACTCTTCATCCCTGCTGCAGCTGCCCCTCCCCCACCCGGTGATGGATGGTCAGTGCCGGCAACTGTGACCAGCTTGTCACCTGCTTTCTTAGGAGATGAAAACCTTTTTCATCCGAAGACTTGAGGAAACCTTCCAGGTCATTGTAGGAGAAACAAGTTTGATTCGGCATGTTTTTATGCCAATTATTAGCTTATTTGTGAAAGCCACTAAATAAACTTTAAAAACTTTCCAGGTATCAGAAAACATAGCGACTAGGAGCTGTTTCTGCAAAAATTTGAGTGAAGTGCTGTCCGTAATTCCGGGGACTGGGGCTGAGGGGACAGTTAAACAATTCAAGAATGGGAAATTTGCCTTTTAAAAGGTGAGTGTTCAGCACCAAGGGCGAGGTGAGTGGGTCAGGCATAATGTCATCAAAGTGAATTAGGAACTGACACAGTGTGCCAGTGTAGTTCTGGAAAGGGGGCTGTAACTAAGGACTGTGGTATACACGGAAGGAGATTCTGAAGTCAGCGATTTAGTGTTCAGTCACTAAACAGCAGTGCCTTTTACAGTACCTGATGGCAATCCCATGTAGGCACTAGCGGAATTGAAAACCTGTGGTTTGTTTTTATTGGTAATTACAGAAGATAAAAAGTAAATAAAACATAATCCACAAAAAGTACAGAATGGATAAGAAACAATAAGGAACTATTGAAAAGTCTAATCAAGATTAAACATCATGAAGTATATGATCAAAATTTTCCTGCTCAAATATAAAGACAAAAATGAAAGTCTAGTGGCTTGATGTCGTATTAGAAAAGTCATACATCAAGAGAACGGCACAGGGTGTTTTCAGTGGTTAAGGCTTGCTCTACCTCACAGTTTTTATATCCAAACTACATAAAGCAGAATAATAATTAAAGAAGAATTTAGAGGGAAGGGACATAGGAGTTGGGTGGAGATGAGGGAAGAAAAGGAGTGATCCATGTATGAAATTCCTCCAAGTATAAAACTATTAAAAATGTAAAAATAGATAAATAAAAATTTTCAAATGCATACAGAGATACGGATATTAAAGAAAAACAAAATAGTAGACAGTGGGCTGGGCAGATGATTTGGTGATAAGTGACACTCATATCACACAAGCATGAGGACCTGCGTTCAATCCTCTGAGATCCTCGTCAAGCCAGGCACAGCAGCATGTGTGTGTGTTCCCAGCACGCCTGAGGTGACATGGAGGCAAAGACAGGAGAGTCCCAGGAAGCTTTCTGGCTGGCTAGCTTAGCATACATAACAGCAGACAGCAAAGCGGTGCCCTCTGACCTCTCTCTACATGTGACATGCACATCACACACATGCACTCAAAAAACATATTTAAATAAAAAATGGCTGTTTTCTAGTCATTGATAACATAATTAAACAATAAAGGAAAAAATGATACTGAAGATCATATAGTAAAACTATAAACAAAACATAAATTATATATTCTATTCTTAAACTTTTTGTTTTGTTTTGTTTTGTTCTTTTGGTTTTTCGAGACAGGGTTTCTCTGTATTGTTTTGGAGCCTGTCCTGGCACTCGCTCTGTAGACCAGGCTGGCCTCGAACTCACAGAGATCCACCTGCCTCTGCCTCCCGAGTGCTGGGATTAAAGGCACGTGCTACCAACGACCATCTTATTCTTAAACTTTCATTATTTTTCTGACAATTCCGTACATGTATACAATGTATTCTGTTATCTATCTCTCCTTGAGTTTCTCTTATTGTCCTCCCCCATCTGTAGCAGCCCCTTTGCCAGATTCATGACTTTTGTTTCATTTTGTTACACATTTGGTTTAACTAGGGTGAGCCGAGTGGACTAGAACCATCGGCCAGAGTGGGGTAAGCAGTGGTACTCAGCTGTAGGCGTGGTTTCCTGCCCCCTGTCCAGTGCAGCCATCCCTAGGCTTCCAGTTCCTGACTGTAACGGTTGTGATGAGCCCAGGAGATGAATTTTGTACTCTTCTCCTCATCTCTGGCTTTTACATTCTTTCCACCGCCTCCTCCAGATTGGTCCTTGATTAAAGATGGTGTCAATGTTCGGGCCTGAGCAGTCTCCCATTATCCTGTTTTTGTTTTGTTTTGGCATTTTGTTGTTTTGAGATAGGTTCCAGGTAGCTCTATCCTGGAACTCCATTTGTAGACCAACCTGGCCTTGAACTTACAGAGATCCACCTGCCTCTGTCTCCTCAGTGCTGGGGTGAAAGGTGTGTGCCACAGTGTCCAGCCCATTACTCTTTTTTCTTTTACTATACTAGAGCTCATCACAGCAAATAATGTGTATTTAAGCTGCTACAAGCATTGACAAAATTATACTTAACTACTTAATAGCAATAGGTTAAAGAAATAATGTAAATAATTAACTTGATGGATTTTAAAATCCTATTATTATGTTTGGTTTTTATGGGGAAAGCATGAGCCCATGGGTCAGAGGACAGTTTTCAGAAGTTAGCTCTGACTTCATTCTGTGGGTCCTGGCGATTGAACTCAGGTCGTCAGTCCTGGCAGAAAGTGCTCACTGCCCCTTGGTGGATTATACTTAAAAGCATCAATTCCTGATAGAAAGGAAAACATGAGAACAATAAAATATCTCTTCACCATGATAATAATAAAATGTTTTGTAGTTATCAATGTTAGTATTAATGCAAAAGTTCTAGAAGTATAATGTGATTGAAGAGGACTTGAGCAGTTTTGCCACAGTGTTACTTAATAGAATTTTAAAAACCCTGATTAATGTAATAAAAGAAATGAAAGAAGAGCTATCCAGAGTGAAAATGATGCCGCTGGTTAGTATGTACTGCAAAAAACAACAACAACAACAACAAAAAACTGTAGTTCAAAACCTTAATGAAAACATGAATAAACTCAATAAATTAGTAAAAATTAGAAGACATAAATATTAACATAAGTCAACAGTAAACAAGGGCAACCACTAATTGGAGCAAAATTTAGACTCAGTTTTACAAGAGCAACAAAATACACAAAGCTCCATGACTGATTTTAACCCAGAAATCTGCACCCTGCAGATACAATCCTGACTGGCCTAGAATTAAATTACCAGGGTGGCCTTGAACTCACAGAGATCAGCTGAATTTAAAGTTGTGGGCCACCACTCCTGACCCAAACAAAAATTTTAAGCGTTATAGTAACCTTAAATTAGTCCAAAGGCTGGCTCCAAGTTTAAAAGACTTTGTTTGAAGCTGGGCTCACTGTGTAGCCCTACCTGGCTTGGAACAATTGTAGACCAGACTGCCTTGGACTTCTAGAGGTCCACCTGCCTCTGCCTTCCAAGTGCTGGGACTTTCAGTGGGCCCAAATCCCACCTAAAATTTATCTTTTGTTTGTTTGCTTTTGAGACAGGGTTTTTCTGTAACTTCCCTGGCTGTCCTGAAACTCACTCTATAGACGAGGCTTGCCTCGAACTCACAGAGATCCACCTGCCTCTGCTCCAGAGTGCTTGGATTAAAAGTATGAGCCACTACATTCACCTAAACTATATCTTCATATTGTTAATTTCTTCTAAAGAATGAATTTAGGAACTATGTGATAGCTCTCGCTATATATAGATTGGGGTGGTGGTGAAGGAAACTTTAATAGAATTCTGGAAGAGAAAATAATTAAAAATAGCAAAACCAGGATTCGAAAAGGAATGAGAATAAGGAGGACCATTGTTACCAAATTATTAAGATGAATTATAAACCTATAAAATTTAAAAGCATGTGATACTGGCAGTAAAATAGATTAATGAGGCAAAAATATGCTCCAAATAAAATTTACAAAAGAATGAAGTGTTTGATAGTGACAGGAGCACAAATCAATGGCAAGATAAACATTTTGCAAAATACAGACAGATTAATTTGCAAAAAAAGAAAAATCAATGTTTACTCTCATATATGTATATATATACACATATACATATATAATAAATTATCAGAACCTAACATACAGCAAGTCTAGTGGAGCTATTTTGATAGGCTTAGAATGTTGTAATATGTACAGTGAACAATAAATATACTTGATTACACTTCAAAACAAAAAGCAAAAGTAGTTACCCACAAACATTTGAACATAACCGAAAAGGTCAGTATACTTATTACGCATGAGCTTGTGCAGACTCACAGCGGCGACCAGCCAATGACATAGGAATGGAATCAGAGTCCAAGATGATGAAAAGGAGCTTATTTTCGAACACAAAAAAGCATCCTTCCTTAATCATCAAATGAATATTCTCTGAAACAAAAATAAGTTGTATTTCAGTTTAATAAGTTACCTTTAAATTAATGTCAAGGACTTACACTCCCAGCTATTATGTTCAGATCAAAATGGATGAAATCCAGCAAAGATTATTTAAAGATTAAATTAGTATTTAAAGGTCCATAGGGTGGAGAGAGCTTAAGAGACTGCAGGGAGTCCAGGAAATCTTATTTACCTTGCCTGACAGGAGCTACAGAGCATCCGTTGATGGAGACAGGCTCAGATACCGTAACACTTCCCCACCTTGGCTAGGGTTAACTCTTTGGAAATAACTGGCAACACAAACCAACTAAGCAATAGGAACAACCAGAAGTTTCCTATCTTTTGACTCAGTAAACTTTTTTTTTATTTTTTTATTTTGATTTTTTGGTTTTTTAAGGCAGGGTTTCTCTGTGGCTTTGGAGGCTATCCTGGAACTAGCTCTTGTAGACCAGGCTGGCCTCAAACTCACAGAGATCTGCCTGCCTCTGCCTCCTTGAGTGCTGGAATTAAAGGTGTGTGCCACCAATGCCTGGCTTGACTCAGTAAACTTAACTCTGAGAAATTTAGCTATTTCCTTATGAAATACTGTGTGATGTCTTATGCATGAAGATAACCACTCATACTAACTCTAAGGCAAAGGAAGGGCTCTCTGCAGACTGTGTTTGGCATCCCTTGTCTCCCTTGGTGCATCAATGCCCACAACAACCCCACATGGACTTGCTGTTACTAACTCCATCTTACAGAGAAAACTGAAACCAACAGGGGAGGAACTTGGTCAAGAAGATACGGGATACAGTCAAGGATCGAGGTCTTGTCTGGCTCCTGAGGCACTTGACTATGCCCTGGGCGTTTGGAAACACTTTTTCACCTACAAGAGCCATGCATACCCAATCTGTGTAACTTTTGTAAGTATTAAAAATGGACTGGAGGTGGAGACTGGGACTAGAGACAGGGTTCGATTGACATGCCCAGAGCAGTGAGTTCTATCTCTGGTACCACATGTCCTGGCTAGTTTTATGACAGCTTGACACAAGCTAAAGTCATCTGGAAGCTGGGAAACCTCAGCAGAGAAAATGCCTCCATAAGATTTGGCTGTAGGGTGCCATCCCTGGGTTTGCAGTCGTGGGCTCTATAGGAAAAGCAGGCTGAGCTAGCCATGGGAAGCAAGCCAGTAAGCAGCACCCTCCATGGCCTCTGCATCAGCTCTCGCCTCCAGGTTCCTGCCCTGACTTCCTTCCATGATGAGCAGTGATATGAAGTGTAAGCAGAATAAACCCTCTCCTTCCCAACTTGCTCTTTGGTTATAGTGTTTCATTGCAGCCATAGGAACCCTAACAAAGTTATCATATAACTTGGGATGGCAGTTCTTTGTGTCTCTTGTTCCTGTCTCAAAGGGAGGAAAGAAGGAGTGAAAAACCTAAACACTTTTATTAAAATGAGGGATACTTCTAATACAAAGAAAACAGAAAAAACAAAATCATAAAACTATGGCCTATGCCTAGACTGAGGATATAGCTCTGAACTAGGTCGCTTGCCTAAGACACTGGGTTCTAGCTACAGCATAGGAAAAAATACGATTGAAAGAAAATGTATGAAAACTCCAACCATGGTAATATGAGGACAGTAACAGAGTGACTTCTTTTTCTCAAAAATTTAGTAATTCTTATTGCTTACATTGGAAATGTATGCATTATACGCATCATAAAAGTGTATTAGGCAAGAGCATGGGCTTAAGGTGTACACAGTTTATGAGTTCCCTCCCTTGGCATAGGACCTCAGCAATGACCATTCCTGAGACTCCCATGTTAACAGGAAAAGGAGATTATTCAGTAACTACTTAAGGAGAAAGTTGCAGCATAAACACATCTTCAAATGTGTGAAACTCTGCCTGGGTCTTAACACAGGCTAATTTGTTCTTTTACAAGCAAACCCCACTTTCTCTAGAGAACCTTGGTGACCAGGCAGAAATGGCCATTTTCCCAACTGGTCCCCAGGTAGGCACACCCATTAGAAAGAACTTTAGTGTCTTTACATGTTTCTCAATTCATGTAAACTATAAATTCTCCAACACAGGTTTCTAGGAACCAGCCAACCTGCCATTGGTTGAGTGGCTGTTTGTGAACTTGTTCTAAGAAACTGACAAAAATCAAATGTGTGGGGTTTGGGGTTTTGTTTTGCAAGCGTTCAGTGCTGTCTGCTTATACCCTATCTCTGAGCACCTGCACTGAAGCCACCTGGAGGCCAGTGTCATAGCAACACCACCAGCGCTGCACGAGGACTCTCCTTCACCCAGCTGCTGGCACTCAGAGCTGATGGGCTCAATTATTATCAGGAAAAGCTGTTGAAAAAGTAAGACCTTTGGTCCCAGCACTTAGGAGGAAGAGGCGTGAGTTCGAGGCCAGCCTGGTCTACAGAGTGATTTCTAGGACAGTCAGGGTTACACAGAGAAATCTTGCCTAAAAAAACAACAACAACAACAACAACAAACAAACAAACAAAAGTAAGACCTTTGCTGTAAATAGAAGTGTGTCTGAATTGAATATTTCAGAGCACCTGAAAAACAGGACATTTTGACACTTTTTTCTATCACTGTAGAAGACGGGAAGCCTTGGACGCTTTTTGTAATGTGTCCTTGTTATTTGAAACAGTTTTACTAAAACTGTAAAAAAAAATGCATCTTTAAATCTATTGATGTCTATTGATGGCTAGCTGACTTTTGGCTAATGAAATGAGCAACTCTGGTTAAACTAACTGATTAGCAATTAAACTAACTGATGTTAACCAGAGTCTATTGTGAAATCTCAAAGGAAGGTTTTACACTGTGATTCTACCTGTGACAACAGTCACCTTTAATGAATTTGTTGGGGTTCTGGGATGTTCCAGGGTTCTGCTGTTTCCAGAGTTTCCATGTAGAATTACTGTGAGCTCTTGGAAAGTTCATTATGTCACTGGTGTGCTGTGACTGGCATCATTGGCATAAGCCCTTTGGTTAATCTGTCTAATAATAAAGTTCGGTGCTGTGGTCAGCAGATAGCCTGTTGCTTTAATATCAGGACGCTCTGTTTTCTGAAGCTACCACTTCTTTCAGGCCCCTTCCTGGAAGCCTTGCTGGGTTTGCCAGAAGCTCTCTTGGCAGGTTCTGTGACTGGCTTTCCTGCACTCTTTTCTGAGACGACACAATGCTACCTGTCATTGATAAATGTTTGTTTGAGACAGGTCTTGTGTGGACCAGGCTGGCCTGGAACTCATGGCCTGCCTCTGACTCCCGAGTTCTGGAATTTCAAGCTTGTCCTAGTCAATAACTACCCTTCCCGGCCAACTTATAAATAAAACTCTTGAGTGTGTAAAGAGTTGAAGTTCTCATCTTCCTTTCACTTGTTTCTGGCCAGTGCTCTAGAAGATCTGTGTCCTATGACAGACAGAAGGGCTGAGGCATTGACCCTGCTGTCACGGATACTGGAGACCTCTGAGAGCTCTGGTTATTACAAGGAGGTGGACGACAGGGTAAAGACTGATAATTGCAGTTACCAGGGATGATTCCTGATGGAGTTGTATCTGGGTGGGGAAACAATGGGAGAGGGAGCACGGGGAGTCCGGCTGAAGTTAGGTGCTTGGAGGAACTAGTCATTTTAGAAACTGCTTGAGCTGGGGTGTATATAGGTTCACACCTTTAATCCGAGTACTTGGGAGGCAGACACAGGAAAGTCCCTATGAGTTCCAAGCCAGCCAGGGCTACAAGATGAGACCATACATACATACACACATACATACATACATACATACATACATACATACATACATACATACATGCATATGTTTGGTGAGGACCAATGAGATAGCTCAGCAGATAAGGAACTGCATGGTGCTGGGAGAAAACCCACTCCTGCAAGTTGCCCTCTGACCTCCACACATGGGCCTTAGCATATACTCTGTTCCCCACCTCCAAACAGACACAAGTTTTAAAAAGTTATTAGCATTTTTGAACTGTTGGGTGAAATACTAAGCTGTTGTATGCATGAATCCATGAATGAGTGGTGACTTAATGAGTGAATCAAGTAAATAAACCAGGAGTAGGGAGATGCTGTTAAAACAGGGAAGGAGGACTTCATCTCTGAAATGTGAACCACAGCTGGGCGTCAGGAATACAGATGTGCAGAAGGGGACAGGCAGCACGGTCTGTGTGCCTGCAGCATTCTTATCGCTAGAACTTAAAAGAAATGTAACCCTCAGGGTGGGGCACAGCAGTCTGTTTTTAACAATCTCTCTGGGTTAGATTGTACTGTGAATTCGATGCTAATGAAGGTTTTCAGATGTGAGTGGTCACGGCCCAGGTCATACGTCTAGGCTCTGCAGGCAGGAGGATATGGCTAAAGACACTGTACTATGTCTAACTTAAAAAGGACAATTGAAGTTCCAGGTTGCAAGTCGCAGGCCACCCTGGAATACATAAGGATGCCCCAATTCAAACAAAAGACACATGGGAACATTACAGAACACAATGTATTGTCAACTCTTCAACTGACAGTTTTATTTTTCTAATTCCAAATAACATCAACATGATCACCTAGGCTAGACTGGGGTAGGCATGACTAGGCCCTGGGACTGCTTGGTCTGCAGAGTCTAGGAAGGATGGAGTTTCAGTGGAAAAGAGAGACCTCAACCTTCCTGAACAGGGCAGCCTTAGGCCTCTGCCTGCAGAACACGCTGGGGTAGGGGTTGGGTCACATTCCTTGGAGGAGACATGAGTGTCCAGGAAAACTACTGGAAAAATGAGTCAGGACAGAAAGACTCGGGAGTCCCTGTGTGGGACCCAGGGAGCAGGTGTGAATAGCTGAAGTTGTTAAAATGAGACCAGTAAGGGCATAGGCATCCCAGTTGCCTACATTGAGGGGCTATCCTATGCTTTGGGTTATAGGCCTGCCCCAGCACACTGATAACAGTCACCATCAGACAACGGTAGCTGGTCACCTCTCTATGACACCTCTCTCTCCCCTTACGTTCCAAACCTGGGGAGCAAGCATGGTGAAAGCATAAGAATCTCTGCAGTTAACCTTGACTGTCAAAAGCAGCTAGCCGCACAAACCAGGAGCCTGTTCAAAGGTAGTGGGTATAATCCCAACCCTCAGGAGCCTGGGGCAGGAAGGTTATTAGTTCTAGGTCAGCCTGGACCACATCCTAGACCCTATGCAAACAAAACAAACAACAAAAGACAAAGGAAGAGAGTGAGAAAGGAAGGTGCTTAAACCACACCCTAGACCTGCTGCCTCAGAGCTGCACATTGCCAAGGGCCCGGTGTGACTTGTGTGCACGCCAGGGGTAGCTACCCAAGAGGCCTGTACCTAGCAAGCAGCATCCCCTAGTAAGATAACGAGGTGCAGACGATGGCTGTTGTGCAGGTTGGTCAGCTCTGAAGCTGAAGCCAGGTCAGCCTTCCTGTGAAGCAGCAGGAAGACTGTGCACATGGTCCAGGCAGAGAGAGGAGTGGACGGTACCAGCTAGCTAACTAAAAGAGGGGCTCCTGCCCGACACAGGCAAGTTAGGACATGTAGGGCTAACCAGGAACTGCGGTGAGACTGAAGCTAGCAAGCTGCTCACTTTGTAACAACCCTTACCCTTTTCTAACAATTCTAACCTGATGCGGGCCCCCTAACTGGGTTGAGTTTGGGAATGCAGTATGGGTAAATTTGAAGACATTTAAAACAAAGCAAACACATAAAAACTGTCCACTAACTGTCCCATCTTACCCAGCCTTGGCCTCACTACAACATATGGAGACAGTTCCATTTCTGTTTCTCTTTACCTGATCTGGTCTCCATAGGGCCAGTTCTGGAGTCTACCAGGGGCAATGAACATTTAATTAATAGTTTCACTCTCCTCCAGCCTGAACGTAACTGGTTCATTTTAAGCCTTCATGCCAGTTAAAGTCAGACGCTCTTCCGAGTCACTTGGAGGGCTTGTTAAAACAGATTGTTGGGGCTCCTCCTGGGGCTTCTGATTCAGTGAATCATGGGTGGAGCCCCAGAATTTACATTTCTAATAAGTTCCCAGATAGTACTGGTGCGTCTGGTCCACAGATCAAATTCCCAGAACCTCTAACACAACCGTTCAGAGTTGAATTCCAGGCACCAAGGGCAGTGGCTTAGTGAGTCTCTGGAATGATGATTCTCAGGCTGGTTCATCTTTCCAGCTGGTTGTAGAACTGCATACGTAGTCTTCTTTCGTATGAGAGATGCTCAACTGCACCACAGTAACTCACCTTGCAGGTTCAGCACAGCTGAGCTAGGTTGTGTCCTAATCAACAAAGGTCGTCCTCAGATAAAATACAAGGATGGCATGGCAACATCTCTCTCTCTCTCTCTCTCTCTCTCTCTCTCTCTCTCTCTCTCTCTCTCTCTCTCTCTCAGTAGCAGAAGTTTTTTGTTTGTTTTTTCGAGACAGGGTTTCTCTGTGGCTTTGGAGGCTGTCCTGGAACTAGCTCTTCTAGACCAGACTGGTCTCAGACTCACAGAGATCTGCCTGCCTCTGCCTCCCTAGTGCTAGGTTTAAAGGCATGCGCCACCAACCTGGCTTTTTTGGTTCAGAATTTTCTAAACATGAATTCTCACTTGTATTTATCTTTCTTCAGACCAGTGACAGTGGCCTGACGAGGGCCTTTGCTCCCTCAGTAACTGTATTAGAGGTGAGGCAGGAAAACACAGGATTTTGCTCAGGTTCTCAGCTTTCCTTTTCCTTCTCATTCCCAGGATAGCATCTGGGTACCTGGTGGGGCCTTGCACCCTTATGACACCCATGGATTCCTCTGGATGAGCAATGATTTCTACTAGAGGACTGAATTTTTTTTTTTTTTTTTTTTTTTTTTTTTTTTGAATTGGATAGACTGGCCAGAGGATCTGAGCCCCATTGATGGATCTGCACCCTTGGTAGGGAATGAGAAACCCTTGAGCCTGCTCTTCCCATACTAAGTCTGGGTTGGGACAGGAATGTGTCCTGCGGACTAAACTTGTGTCGCTGCTCCTGAGACACACAGCAGGTAGTGGTGAGTCCTGGGAGCAGAAGAGCAGAGGGAGTGCAGCAGCCCAGAGGAATTTTTCTCCCAAGCTCTTGCTGCTAAAAGGCAAACAAATGATATGGAGCAGAGGCAGTAGCTCTATTGGTAAGATGTTTGCACAGAAGAATGAGGCACCAATCTGAGTTCCCACCATTCATTTAAATGCCAGGCATGGCTGCACATGCTGTGATCCGATCTCAGCTCTGGGGAGGTGGAGACAGGTGAGTCCCTGGGGCTCATTGGCCAACTTGGGTAGCCTAATCTGCAAAGTGTGAGAGACCCTGTCCCAAAACACAAGGTAGATGGCTCCTGAACAACAACACGCCATGTTGACTCTGGCCTCCACGTATGTGCATACACACATGTGTACCCATGCACAATTAAATAATGTCAGCGTATGTTAAACAAGTTACATGGCCAACGCACATACGAAGCACTGAACAAAGGCACCTCTTGCAAGTCGCCGGTGCACATTCATTACTGTGCCTGCATGGTGGGGTTCCGCCCGCCAGTTCTTCCCAGGTCTGTTCAGTGGCAGCCTCCGAAGCTTGACCTACAAACTCTCACAAGTCAGGGCTCCACCCGCCATCACGCTTTCTCCAAACCCTGCCAGTTAGCTGCATCTTCAGGCTCGTGTCTCAGAAAGTGAATTGCTCCCACAATGCCCTCTGGCTATCATGGTCTCTCCTGGCGTGTAGATGTTGCAGCACTCGCCACCTCAGGGAAGGACTGTGGATGTGGAGAAAGCAGGGCTGAGTGGTAACACCATCTCTGCCACTTGCCTTACTTATCTTCCCAGCTTCTCTTCCGGAAGGAGCAAACTTGTGGCTTTCAGGTTTTTCACAGCTTAGCCTTTTGTATTAAGGGTAAACACCCATGGCCTAATATGACCCCTGGTTTTCTTCACTGGAAGCAATAGACTCAAGCTAAGGGACATTATACAAAATATCTACCCAGGTTTCTTCAAAACCGTCATCAGGATAAGAAAATGTCAGGAAAAAAAAAGAAAATGTCAGGAAATAACCACACCCCGGAGGTTAATTGACCAGATCCAGGGTGGCGTTACAGTCCATACCAAGAGGAACGGATAGTCCTAGCCAGCCTTGGGCAGTGGGTGAAAAGTCTAGCATTGCATTGATGCTCACCCTTGGTTTCAGTCATTGCACCCCGCTATGTAAGACATAAACGTCAGGCTAAACACTGCTGTCTTTGTAACATTTCTGTAAATATCTGTCTTAGTTAGGGTTTCTATTGCTGTGAAGAGACAGACACCATGACTATGGCAACTCGGATAAGGAAAACACTTAATTGAGGGGGCTCACTTTCAGAGGTTCAGTCCATTGTCATCATGATGGAGCATGGCAGTTGCAGGCAGATGTGGTGCTGGAGTAGTAGCTGAGAATCCTATATCTTGCAGACAGCAGGAAATCTACTGAGACACTGGAAGGTATCCTGAGCATAGGAATCCTTAAAGCTGGCCCCCACAGTGACACACTTCCTCCAACAAGGCCATACAGACTCCAACAAAGACACACCTCCTAATTGTGCCACTCCCTATAAGATTATGGGGGCTAATTACATTCAAACTCCCACAAATTACAGAATAAAATGAGTAGAACAGGCCGCTCTTTGGTAATAGAAAGGGCACCTCTCTTCTGTCTGTGAAAAAGCTGCTTTGCAGCCACCTGCTTTGTGGTATGATTAAGGGGGCCAGATAAGGATGCCAGAACCATTTTTTTCTTCTCAGTAAAGCATGGCTTTGGAGTCTTTTTACAGAAGGTGTTCTGTTGGACTTTAAAAGATCAACTACTAACTTTTTCTTGTGCTTTTCTCTATAGCCTTTGCTGCCTGGAGGTACCCACCCCCAAGACGCAGGGGTCCTTGGATCTAGTCACTTCCTGTCCATGGGGAAGAGAATCAGAGTTGCAAGGTTTCCATGAAGCTCATACGCCCTCCAAACATTTCTAAACGTGACAGTTTCTGAAAAGTAACACGCTTTTTCACTGCATGCCTTCAGCCTTACAGAGTAAACTGTAAGGGGCTGGAGAGATGGCACTGTGGTTAAGAGCACTGTCTGCTCTTGCAGACCCAGTGTGTATCGCCAGCACCACAAGGCGCCTCACAACCATCTGTCACTCCTGCTTTCCATGGGCGTGTGGTATACAGACATGCATGCCCGAAAACATAAGATGAGATGATAACAGAATTAAAGAATGATCAATTCAACTCTTAAAAATTTCTCGAAAAACATGCTATAGAATTTTAAACAACTGCAAGAGCATTAAGTGTCGTGGTTGCATGTGTGTGGTTTTACTGTGCATGACTAGGCTCTTCCAAAGGTAAAAATGTCAAGGCATCTTCTAGATCCTGCGGACACTCTGGCAATCCTTTTCATGATTTATTGATGCTGGAATAGCCTTGACCCCAGCAGACCTAACTATGCTAATTGCTTATCCATTCTTCTACCTCCTGTTTTTTTGTTCAAGAAGTAACTACTCTCATCTTCCCAAATATGTGTGGGGAGGAAATGCAGACAATTGAAATACTCTGATGACTAAAGTGAGATCCTGCATGCAGAGCCCTTCATCCCACTGCTCGGCTTCTCCGGCCTTTCCCTTTCTTGGAGTCCCTTCGAGATCAGTAAAATGTTTCTTCTTCCCTAGGTACCGGCTTCTCCTCTCTCTTCTTCCTTCTTCTTCCTCCTCTTCTCCTTCCTCTTCCTCCTCTTTCTCCTTTCTTCCCCCCCTTCCCCCCTCCTCCTTCAGCAGGGTTTCTCAGTGTAGTCCTGGTTGTCCTGGAACTTTCTCTATAGACCAGGCTGGTCTTGAACTCAGAGAAGGCCCAGACTATGCCAGCACAACAGCCATGTGGCATTATGGGGCCTCTGGTAGGAAAACAGAATATTGGACCTCATCCCAAACCTACTGTGTCTCATTTTCCTGTGAACCAGGTCCCAAGGGCACAAGTGCAAACCTGAGCTCAGAAGCTCTGCCCGGGTAACTAAGCGACTCCGGGCTCTTCTCCCAAGTAGTACTGAGAATAAAGATTAATTGCCACCACACCTGGAATCTCTTTCCTCTAACGATATAGTGTTAGGATGAAGGGTTGTTGAGTTTAAAGCAACCCTGTAGTCTTAGTCTCCTAGGACTGAAGTTGCATGAACAGGAAACACAATGGATGCTAAGTTTTGTCCTCTGCCTTTCAGACCACTGACAGGCACTAACAGCTGGTTGGTAAAACTACAGCCTGATCAGCTAACTCTTTTGCAATGAGGCTTGAAAAGATGTTTGAAAGCAGTCTAAATCTTATTCTTTGACTTTATCTGTAGAAATGTTAAAGTGTGTACACCAGCAGCTTGTCCCTTTGAAGTATTTGTGTTCATTTTTCTCTTGAAATAAATATCAATAATTATAAATTATTAAAATGTGATTTTAATGTTTTACAAGAAAGAAGTCTAATGTGTGTATTAGCAATGAAGACTGGAGTCTCAAATAGAAACAAATGAGCCATAAAGCCAACATCAAACACAGGTAATAATTAATATATTTTAATTTTTTTCTTACAACTATTAGTTCATTATACTAGTATTTTGACCTATTATTTAATTTGATATTGTGTCACTTAAAATGTAAATATATTGTCTCAAATTCTCTGTGTAAAGTTCAATGTATAAATAAACACAAATACAAATAAGTAACTAATGATCATATCTTACAGTCATTTCCTACTTAAATGTAACTGTGACCCCTTCATCAGGGATCCTGTGCATAAGTAATTGCTGGCTGATCCCTGTTGTCTGTGATTAGCAAAGCTAAGGGATCTTCACAAAAAGTACAGGATGTGGCCTTCACACAATTATGTTATGAACATCAGAGAAAGCATGCAAGGAAGAGAACAATTATTCCTTCTCTTTAACCCCCTCTCCCCCATACTCTGTACTGAACCCAGATCAATTTTATCTAGACCCCAATAACGTTCTGACAGGAAATTTGTAAGTGTGTAAACAGGAGCCCGACCGACGATCTCCTTTACCGCCTCAGCCACAGCCGAGCCGCCTTGGCCCTGCTTTCTACACAGCCCACACCAAATGGGGTCTGTTTCAGGAGGTAAATGCTTAAAGACTAACAGGGGGCAAAAGAGCACCCCTTTAGTGTAATGCTCTTTATTTAGCCATCTTCTGTGAGATTCTTTAGAGGGGTGTTTGGTCTCCACGAACTGTGAGTGAAGTTGCTTGCTTCCATTGATTTAAATGAGTTAAATCCCAATCCTCCATCGGAGAAGGAAAGAACTGACTCTTGTAAATTGTCCTCCAATGTTCACACACACACACACACACACACACACACACACACACACACACACACGTTCATCTCAGCATAGCATCCATGGAAGGAAGGAAGGAAACTCACAGATGTCCAAACATTGAGACTAGTTTAATAACTTACCATATTTAAGCTGAAGAATCTCTTCATTACCAAAAAGAGATGATGTCATATAGAAAAATATGTAATCGTGGAAAAAATACTAATCATGAATCTAAAAGGAAAAATCAAAACTAACCTGTGGGTCACTGAGGTGGCCCAGTGGGCAGAGCCCTTGTAGCTGCACCTGGCAGCCCAGGCTGCACTCCTGGACTCTACAGTGGAAGGTGAGAATTGGTTCCTGTTGAGAACCAGCTCTCTCATCCATCATGTGTCCAGGGATTACAAATTCAGGCTTGTGCAACAAGGACATTTACTATCTGAGCCATTTGGGCAGCCCAGCACTAACAAGGACATTTACTATCTGAGCCATTTGGGCAGCCCAGCACTATGTCTTTAAGAAGAAGAGCTCCCTCCCTCCACGCAGGTTCAGGTATTGACCTAACTGGGGCAATGAGGGAATGAAGACACCACAGACACAAAGACACACAGACAGAAAAGCTGGATTGGGTGGGCTGTGCTGTTCCTAGTGGAAGGCACCAATTGCACCTGGGATGTCAGCTTGTTTATTTTATACATCTAAATAGATCAAGGAGGCAGGCTCATAGAGTACAACTGCACAAGGAGGGGGTGCTCATCTTTTTGCTTGGAAGAATCTAGAGGGGGCGCAGTCTCAGGCTGCAGTCATCCAGAAGGAGGAAGATACGGTTGATTGTCAACGTTTGCACTTGGGCCAGAGAAAGACTTCCTTGGGTCTGAGGCTTTGGGGTCCTGACATGGCATTGTCTGAGTCAACAATACATATCCACTCAGGAATTCATCGATTCTCCATAGAGAATAATAATTTACCTTTAAAAATGAATTCTAGCCGGGCACTGGTGGTGCACGCCTTTAATCCCAGCACTCTGGAGGCAGAGGCATGAGGATCTCTGTGAGTTCGAGGACAGCCTGGTCTACAGAGCGAGTTTCAGGACAGCCTCCACAGCAATACAGAGAAACCCTGTCTCAAAAAACCAAAATAAATAAAATAAAAATGAATTCTAGATCTAGTATAAAGCTCAGTTTTAGAGTGCTTGCGTCACGAGCATGAGGCCTTGGATTTGATCTCCAGCACCACACACACACACACACACACACACACACACACACACACACACACAATTAATTCTTTTAATATACTTTCGCTTGTTCTTTGAAAGTTCAATTGCTTTCTATACTAACAGTTAAATAATAGAAGTTGATTTGAAAAGTAGAATTAGATGCCTGGAGAGACAGCTCAACTGGACCAGAGTTCGTGGCACCCACATCAGGTGGCCTGTAACTCCAGTTCCAAAGAAGCCAACACCCTCCTCTAACCTCTCTGTACCTCACACACATGGCACGCACACGCACACGCACACACACACACACACACACACAAGTAAGAAAACAATAACATCTTTTTTAAAAAACGCACACCAGATAACTTACATATAGGAACAAATCTATCCACTTTTCATATTACAGACATGGGATCTACTGCAAAGCATGAGAGTATGGCCACTAAGTATGTCAGCCTCTCAAAACATTAAAGAAGAAAAAAAAGAAGTAGAAATAGGTCAGGTAATGGTTCTAAAACAAAGCAAGAAGCTGCCCCATGGAATAGTAAAGTGACTTCATTGATCAATCAGATAAGCCATGAATACTTTGGTGAGTTATTTCCTGGTGAGAAATAATTGCTCTCATTCAGGGTTACAGTTTCTTGGAACATCCCTAGACACATTAACCACTGGCCTCGATAGTCCAGCTCTGGATCTGGAGTTGGTTTTTAATGCTCTTGCATAAGTTCCTGGAGTCCTCACACTGTGTAGCTTTGGCTTCTTTTAGTACTCAGGCACTGTTAACAAATCAGTATGAGAGATGGCCCCTTACCTAAAGGAACGACACTATTTCCAAAGAAGAAACAATTGGAAATACCTAAAAAACTAAAGAGTACTTAACTGCAGAACTGGTGAGATGCCTTAACACAGAGGTTCTCAGCCTGTGGGTCACAACTCCCTGGACTCATGTCAGATATCATGCATCTCAAATATTTACATTGTGTTTCCTAACAGTAGTAAAATTACAGCTACAGTACCAAAATAAATTCATGGCTGGGGGCGGGGGTCAACACAACATGACAGTCTGCGGTATTGGAAGGTTGAGAACCATTGCTTTAGCAGATGAAAGTGCTTGTCACTGTCAAGCCTCAGGACTCAACGTGCAATCCCCAGGACTCATGTAAGCTGTTCTTTTACCTCCACATGTGGACCATAACACACACACACACACATTTTCACACTCACACACATGCACACTCATGTGCAACACTTACACTCTTACACACTCACTTGCATGCGCACACACTCAAACTCACACACGCATGCACGCACACTCACACTCAGTAAAATAAATGAAATTTTAAAAAATTAAATACATAATTAAGGTACTACACTAATGAAGAGATGGAAACCATGGCTTTATAGAGCTTCCCTCTAAGTGATTTTTCATTTACAAGTAGGAAAAAAGTAACTTGGCAGTTATTTAAAAGCATAGTGGATGTTAGTGTTCAGGCCTGCCCTTGGGGTTCTGACAGGATGTGCCCTCAGCTGCAGCCACTAAGAGCACCACCTGTGCACATTCACTGAAAGAGAATTTCAAAAGGGCCCTGCCCACTTCCCATTTCCCTTTTTTCTCTCTCTCCCTGTGCTTCTCTGTCTGTCTCTGTCTCTCCTTCTCTGTGCCCCCCTCTTCTGCAGCTGCTGTTCCCAGAAGCTGGTCTCCTCTCTCCCCTCTCCCCTCATCCCCTTTTCGAATTCACTTTCCCCTAATGAAAACCCCTCCACCCAAGCTCTGTCAGGTAGTGGCATCTAGCCTTGCCAGTGAAAACTGCAGTAGTGGCCACACCCTTGACACATGTCTGGCCTCAGCTGCTTCTTTACATGCAGAGGCAAATTCCATAGCCCGTTTCTTCTTCCCTTAACTCTAAATCAAGAATCATGTGGCCAAAACTGCCAAGTTCTGTGGCTTCCTGGGACCTCCTTGTTCAATTCCATCTTCACCAGCTTTCTGTCCTTCATTGCCTCAGCACAGCTGTCCTGAAACTTGCTCTGTAGACCAGGCTGGCCTTAAACTCAAGAGATCAGCCAGCCTCTGCCTCCCCAGCTCTAGGAATGAAGGTGTGCACCACCATATCTGGCTCTAAACTTTTCTCTAGTTCCTTTTCACACATTGGAAGCTTACCTGGGTGGGACCTTGCCCTGAGGTCACCACTCCCTTTATTGCATTTCTTAATCTGTCTCCTTGAACAGAGGATTTAAATTTATTCTACTTCTTGGTTCTCTTTTTCCCATCAAAATTTACTTTTGTAATTTACCCTGCTCAGCTTATACCTTTTTTAGATTATAACTAACTTCATTAGTTACCACTAACATCCACACTACAGAGTCTATACTAGGCTGTTTTGAGATTTCTTCTGCTAATGGAATTCAAAAGTACTTGTCGCTTTAGCCTCAGACAGACTCTTCAGAAAAGGCCAAAAGGCAGCTATTTCTTTCACCAAAATATCACAAGAATGATTTTAGGTAACATACTAAAATTTTTCTGACACTTTTTGATCCAGCTCCTGACATATCAAATCATTATCATCACCGTTGTCCTCCATGCTCCTACTTGTATGGCCCATTAAGCAGTGTTTAAAGCATCTCAGTGCACTGGGCGGTGGTGGTGCACACCTTTAATCCCAGCACTCGGGAGGCAGAAGCAGGTGGTTTTATGTGAGTTTGAGGCCAGTCTGGTCTATAAAACAAGTTCTAGGACAGCCTCCAAAGTCACAGAGAAACCCTGTCTCAAAAAACAAACAAACAAAACCACAAAACAAACAAACAAAGCATCTCAGTGCTTTCCTAACCCAAAGTACCAAAGTCCGAAGTCTTCTAAACAAAAGCAGAGTCAGACCCATCACAGTAACACCCCAGTCCCTAGTACTCACTTCTGTCTTAGTTAGGGTTTTTTATTGCTGTGAGGAGACACCATGACCGCCACAACTCTTACAAAGAAAAGGTTGAACTAGGTGGCAGCTTACAGTTCCAGAGGTTTACTCTATTATCATCATGATGGGGAGCATGGCAGTGTGCAGGCAGATGTAGTGCTGCCTACATCTTGACCAGAAGGCAGCAGGAAGTCGACTGACTGTCACACTCAGTGAAACTTGAGAAAAGAGACCTCCTCAAAGTCTGCCCACACAGTGACACATTTCCTGCAACAAGGCCCTCTCAGGGACATTTTCTTTCAAAACACCACACACCTTTATCACTGAGTCATTAGTTTAAAACAGCGTATAGTCACTGGTACTAAACTCTCAGTAGAATCATTACACAGAACTGACAGCAAGCATTCAACACAAGAAAATATATAAGAGAATCACTCAGAAAAAATTGAGAAGGGAGTCTAAGAGGCTCAGAGACACATTTTTGAAGAGTTTTAAGAATCATGGAAACTTTAAAGACTCGAAGTTCTTGTGATACAGGTCTCAACTTTATATGGAAAAACAAAAGATCCAGGATAGCTAAAATAACCCTGTACAACAAAGGAATGTCTGGAGGCATCACCATCCCTGACTTCAACCTCTATTATAGAGCTATAGACCTGAAAACAGCTTGGTATTGACACAAAAATAGACAGATAGACCAATGGAATTGGAATGAACACCTCAATATTAACTCACACACCTACAAACACCTGATTTTTTACAAAGAAGCTAAGCATCTTCAACAAATGGTGCTGGCATAACTGGATGCTGACATGTAGAAGAATGTGGATCCATCCATGTCTATCACCATGCACAAAACTTAAGTCCAAATGGATCAAAGACTTCAACATAAATCCAGCCACAGTGAACCTCTTAGAAGAGAAAGTGGGAGGCACCATCCCTGCTTAACTCTAACACAGGGCTCACCTCTTGGACTCTGCTGTTGGTGACTTGACACATCCTCTCTTCCATTCTTCAAAATCTTTGCTGTCTCTTAGATGGGGGTTCATTTTGATTCTCCCTTGAAGGAACCTTAATAACATCTCATTCTTATCTTGCTGTCCCATATCATGGTATATAACCAACCAGCCATTCTGTGTCACTGGTTCTGAACTACCCTATTAAGTATTAAATTATATTCTACACCAAGAGTTGGGAAACTATGAAAGCCAAACAAATCCTGGCCCACTGCCTGTTTTTGTATGGCCTGCAAGCTAAGAATAATGCTAACATTTTTAAATGACTGGAAAAAAATCAGAAGAAGGGTAATATTTATGGCCTGCTTCAATGATATAAATTTCAGATTTTAGTGACCCCCCTCATTGTCCAATAAAGTTTAATTGAAACCCAACCACACCATTCATTTATGAGCTGCCTGTAGCTGTGTGCTGCAATGGAGTTGATAGTTACAGCACTGAATACATGGCTCATAGTAACTAAAATATTTACTATCTGGCCCTGCACAGATGAAATCTGCCAATCTGAATCTTTGTTTTGCACTCTCTGCCGACTCTATGGTGCATAGGAATCCTCCCTCTCTAATTCGCTTGAAATCTGCTTGAAGCCAGGAACACTGTCATATGCTTCTTTTGTCTCTCTGGCACCTGACTCCATGTAGGACAGTTATGAATTATTTCTTTAGCAGATTTTGACATGTCAAGCACTGGATTTTAAGAAATGAATCTGATTTCATAGTGCAGAATGAATTAGAAATAAGTACAATAGCAGCTTATGTGCATTAATTTAGGCTTGATGGAAGATGTTATCCTGTGGGGCGGGGGGGGCGGTGTTTTAAGGCCTGACTACGTGCAGTTGAGATAGGACGGTAGAACCAGGAACCTGGAAAAAAAGATCTGGTTAGGTGACTCAAGACAAAAGGGAGAAGATAGGAGATTTAATCTAGCAGCTGAAACATGATATCCAGAGGACTTAGCCTCACACAAGTCAGAAAGCAGCAGATAACTGAGACCAGTGAGCCCCCAGGGACAAAGTGGGAAGGGCAGAGCCACCAGGCATCTGAAAGCCCACAGGGCAAGCATTTAAAGCTTGGTAACCAGGGAAGGCAGCTGCCTGCAATTAGGAGACAGACCTTAGTCAGTCTGGGCTCAGGGAAGAGTTCAGAGAATCAAAGTGTATAGAAAAGGTGGAACTTGTGTGAGACCAGAGCCTGGTGTCGGGCTCTGAGCTCAACCAGGTGTAGAGAAACTTACATGCCATGTCACGAAGGGGGACCATGTTGGAGCTCAGCTCCTTCTGCTAAAGACTGGAGACTGCAGTGACGATGGCCACATGGTCAAAGCTACAGACCTCCAAATGCCACAGCACAGCGTGCCTCAATCACTGGCCATAAGTTAAAAAGGGATTGTTGCAGGCCCAGTGAGAGGAGCTGCCCCCTCCCACGCCCCACGTCATCACTGCCATGAAGGCTTAAAGGTGTTAGCTGCTTAAGTAGAAGAGGCTCGGCACAGCCTCCTAGAGAATAAAAGCGTTGTCAAATAAATACTGCAGCCAGCGCCGCCTCCTCTGCCCACATCCCCTGAAGTTCACCTCTATAGGCAAACGCTTCTGTCACCATGTACCCATGCCCCATAAGCCCCTCCACAGGAAGCTGTTCTAGTGGGAGGCAAGCTTAGTTGCCGCCCATTGTCCACAGTTCATCCATGTGGTGGGCAATTACCCCAGATTCCACACTGTCCAGGTCGAATAACTCAGAGTGCACTATACGTCTGTGCCCTCGGGACGGTGGCCTGGCATAGTGGGCACATAAGAAAAGACAGGTATGACTGAGAGATGGCACTTTAGATCCTACTTGATTCCATCAATTTAACATTTTAAAAGAATGCCCACTAGGCATCATGGTGCACGCCTTTAGTCAGAGCCCTGGGAGAGGCAAGGCAGGTGGATCTCTGACTTTGAAATCAGTCAATGCTATCCTGTCTCAAAAGCAAATGGGACAAAGCATCTTATTCCAGCTGCTGGAGATCTTTTGAGCATGACTACAAAATCCTTGGCTAGAGTAAAGGAATGTTATAAAATGCACATCAAGATGAGACGGGGCATACTAATTGAGTTGTACTGTAAGTATGAAATACGAACTTTCAAGGGCTGTCAAAAAGTTGATATATCAAATAATCATTGAAATGTAGTATGCTGGGACAGGAGAGATGGCTCAGTGGTTAAGAGCACTGGCTGTTCTTCCAGAGGATGCAGGTTCAATTCCCAGCACCCACATGACAGCTCACAACTGTCTGTAACTCCAGTTCTAGGGAATCTGACACCCTCACTCAGACATATACACAGGTAAAACACCAGTGCACATAAAAGAAAAATAACTTACTTTTTAAAAAGAAAAGAAATGTAGTGTGGTGGATTTAATTGGATAAGAGAAACCTAGTAATAAAATTATTAATTTAACCTGCTTTGCTACTTTTCCTTTTTGTTTTTTATAGTCTCAGTATGTAGCTGTAACTGCCCTGGAGCTCACTGTGTGGACAAGGTTGGCCTTGAAGTCATAGAGATCTCCATTACTCTGCCTCCTGAGTGCTAGGATCAAAGGTATAAGCCACTACACCAGCTTAATTTTTCTTTTCTTCTTTTTAAATGTGGCTACTGGAAAGTTTAAAGCTACCAACTTGGCTTGCATGGTGTTTCTAACGGGAAACTCTTTCCACTGTGTCCCCGTTCCCTCTAGGACTTTCTCAGCTTCCCTCCCTCGCTCTTACTCTCTCTGTACCATCTTTCCAGAGATGACACCTTTCCTTTCCCAATCTGAGTGCTGCAGTTTGTATTCCAGACTGGCCTAGAACTCACTGTGTAGATTGAGTTCACCTTGAAATCAAAGTGAACCTAGAAATATAACTGCTTCCCAAGTGATAGGATTATAGGCATTTGCCACCACCTTAGCCCCGTGGTTTGTCTTTGACCAGCGGCACCCAGAACATGAACAAAGCTGAGATATCACCAAGCTTGAGCTCCCAAAGTACTCTGGCAAAAACTTCAGAAGTTCAGGAGTTAGTCAAGACCATTCAGAGCTCAGTTTCAGACTTCATGCTATCTGCCCATTGCTTCGCCAAGCCTTTTAAAGATTACTTTGTCTGCCCTTTAAACATCACTGACAGCTTGTAAGAATGTGGGAACAGCTACCCAGTGGAGCTCATAGGAACTCCAATGTACAGTCTTAACCAAGTTCACGCTTATCCTCCACACTCTCCTCAGATCTGCCCAGGCAGTGGCTTTCTTAGCCCTGGTTAAACACTCGGGCAAGTTCATGAGTTCTTCGTGTCCTCCGTGTTAGGGAGCCAAAAGGACCCTGGTCAGATGGCCAGGTCTCCAGTCAGGAGGTTATAGAGCTCCAAACCCTTCATACTTCCTTTCTCTCCTTCCTCCAACCTTGCCAAAGGCTGTGACCCAGAGGAGGGAGGGGAAGGCAGAGGGATGCAGGAAGCTTTCTTGCCTGGGGCTAGAGTAAGATGGTGCAGCCCTTGCAAACTGACACTTTCTCTGTGGAGGGTTGTTGAGTATTTCCTCTGCTGTGTCTCTCAAGAGCCTCCTTTGATGTGGTAGCATCTGCCATCTCCAGTGTAGCTGCCTCCCACCCAGCCTCCCCTGTCAAGGTCTCTGGTTATTTGCCCTACAGACTTACCCAGCCCTACTCCTATCTGACTCAGTTCCTCCTCCCTGTAAGCTCCATCCTCCATGCCCTTACCCCTGCAACCCTGCTGTCAAAGAGAACTGGTCATCACTTAGACTAGCAGATGTCCCGTTCCTCCCCCCCGGCCCCCCCATCACACAGCCTGAGGTGGGGCGCATGCCCAAGTGCTTGGTCACAGGCTCCTCCTTAGACCCTCCCACTGGGTTTGGAGATGGCATCTCTGCACAGCCTTGGGAAGTGGGTTCAAGGGTGGCTCCCTTTAAATCGTCCTTCCCAGACAGCCCTCTTTGAACTTCGAACCTGACACTCCTATGTACTCCAGGTGGCCCAGGACTTCCAGTAAATTTGGTCATCAACTTTCACCAAGGACTTTTGTAAATTTCCATATGGCTTAGTAGCTCTTAATGTGGTAAGCCACCCGAAACTAACGATTTAGTATTTTGATAGATCTGAGTCTATCACAAAGAGTTGTTCTGGGAATGAACAGAAATGGACATGGTTAATTCGGACCTTTTACAACTGGAGCTTGGTAATGTGAGAAAAAAAAAAAAAGAGGCCAGGTAGAAGTTCACAAAAACATAAGCTTGCAGTGTAAGAGTTTTGTGATCTTCCCCCCAGCAAAATAAGCAGGTCATTACATGTTTGAAAAGATCCATGTTTAAATATGGAGGGAAAATAGTGTTTTATTGTTCTTTGTCTCTCTGTCACTGTCTCCCTCCCTCTTTTCGGCTGTGTGTTTTAATGAAATAGTAAGTAAGTATCGAATGTCTGGAGAGCTGTGCGATTTCCTTTGATAACTGTTAAGACACCAGAGGGTCCATTGTTTGATCTTCTTTGATCTCCACAGCTACTTTTTTTCTTTAGCATTGTATCATTTTTGAAATTTTTACACGAGTATGAACAACAATAGTTAGTACTGTCATCATAACGAATTTGAAGAGTGTGGCTGTGTTCACACAAGGAAACGGCTTGCAACCGCCACCCTCATCTTTTTCTCAGAGGCTTGTTTCATTTGCAGGTACAGAGAAAGCATAGTTGTAGCAGCGGCAGCATGGACCTTGTGGAAGGAACAGGGTTTGTAAGCGTTTGGACTATTTTATGGTCTTAAAGTTCATGTTGTAGCAGAAAGAGCATCCAGGTTAGAAACTTCTGGGTGTTCTTACAGGGTTAGCTAGCATAGTGTCTAGTACCCAACCTCCTTCCATAGGTGAGTTCAAAGTAAAAAACTGCAAAATCCTAATGTTTTATAGTCTTTTCCAGTATCATTTTGAAAACAAAACATTGAGGAATTGTTTAGATGGCTAACTCATCAAGGATTCCCACTGGCTGCTGTGTGAATTTCATTCAGGGCTGCAGAATCCGCTGCAAGGCTACCTTGGCGGGTTGCATGCCACGACTGCTTCCTGCTTTCAGTCATGGTACCGGTGCTTTAAAATGAACAAAAAGGAGAAGGAAGGGGGGGGGCAATGGTAATGGGCTCCCCTTTGTCTCCTGAGGGGGGATCCTTTTAAATAAGCGGCTTGAACTTGACCTTTGAATGCACAGAGGTCCAAGGCACACTTTTAAAAGTAATATTTAAATTTTAATAGAGACGGTTATAACCGACTCTCAAAACTGAATGGTTAATCTTTTAGAGTAACTGATGGGCAAAGAAAAAAATTTAAGAAGAAAGTCTGCAAACAGGCATGAAAATATTGTCCTTCGTGATTCTTCCAACCCATGGGAGGCCCGTTGCCCGAAGACCGGAATCTCCACATGCGATTTTACACAAGCTCATGATAGGTCTGGTCTGAAGGACTTGATACCAAGAACTGGCTTTAAAAACTTACTTGTTTATTGTGTGCGCATGCACACACACCACTTCCCACATGGGGAGGTCAGAGGAAAACTTTTAGGAGCTCGCTCTCACCTTCCGTCTTGCTTTTGGGGTTTATGCGGTGGTGTGAACCCTAGGACAGCTCAGTTGCTAGCTCTAGCTCCTCATCTTTCCCACCTGGCATCTTGTGTAGGAGTCCTGAACTGCACATCTGGCTTTTTGCTTGGGTTTTGGGATGCAACTCCAGTTGTCATGCTTGGATGACAAGGACTTTTACCAGCTGAGCCACCTTTTGGGTCCCAAAACTGGATTTTTACGATTAAAAAAAAAACATATTTTTTCAGTGTTGGCAAAATGGTATAAAAGAGGCACCGTCATATGCTGTTGGTGAGAATGTAAACTTTTAAAATCTTTCTGGAAGGGAGTTTGACCATATCTATTGAATGCCTCAGAATTTTAAATAAACCTTTAAACCAGTGTTTTCACTTTGGGGGATTTATGCTAAGAAAATAGTCATAGATGCTTGCAGAACTTTAGCTACAAGATTTTTATGGATGTGTTATTGGTAGAAACAAGAACTGGATAAGACATAAATATTTGATAACCAGGCCCTATTCAGCCATTAAAAATGATACTAGGGAAGTATTTAATGCCAGAAAAGGTGGGAAAGCTGGTTAAAAAAACAGAAGGTTCAATGAGGTTCTATTTTGTATAAACTTTTTTGTTGTCGTTGCCATGGAGCATGCGACAGGGGCAGCCCTAATGGTGCTGTGAGATCTGTGAGGAACAAGTAACTTTAAAAACGTTTATTACAGGTATTCATCTGTGTGGTGGTGGGAGGCTGGCATGATCATGCCGCAGGGCACATGTGGAGGTCAGAGGACAGCTTGTGGGAGTCAGTTCTCTCCTTCCACTGTGCGGGTCCCAGATACTGAGCTCACATTACCAGGCTTGGTGGCAAGCATTTTACCCACTCAAGCGTCTCACAGCCACGCCCAAGTATCTTTTTTTTTAACTTTCTTATTTTTTTTAGTTATTCAAATTAGAAACAAGTTTGCTTCACATATCAATCCCAGCTTCCTCTCCCTCCCCTCCTCCTCCACCCCCCAACTAGGCCTCTCGGCCCCCCAAGTATCTTTAAATCAACTTTAAAGTAAACTTAAGTAAAGTAAACTTTAACATCACCAGTTACCTCTACTATGTGGTTTCTTTGGAATTGCAAGTTTATTACTTTCAGCTAATAAGTCGTCCATGTCATAAAACACCGTATTGTATATAGAGAGTTTAAATTTCACTGCCACTCTACTATCTTGCAAAGTGTGACAGGTATTGTGAAAAACTCACCAACTTTCATGTCTTGATGGATAGAGACAGATAAGAATTTCAGACATCAAAGTAAAAGCGGCTGGGTCGCCACTATGAGGCACTGGCAATTGGACACATTTGACTACAGATAGCCAGCTTGTTTGCAGGATGGTCTGGAGGCGGGAGCTTGGAGATCATGTGCAATCCATAGAGAGTTCTAATGATGATCACAGGGAGATTTTCACATATATGCACGGAAAGAAAAGGGATGTAGGCATTCCTTCCACCTTCTCTGGTGGGGTGGCGGCACTAAACTTCAGCAAGAGATGCACAAAAATAAGGATGTCATTTATTTTGCCACCCAGGAGTATGAAGCCACTGCAACCCAGAACCTGAGTTTGAAGATTGAGTTAACGGTTACTAAAGATTCATAAAAAGGAATAAATAATATCCCATCTCCCGTTTCTCTCTTCTCCTCTTCTTCCTCCTTCTCCTTCTTTGTGTGTGTGTGTGTGTGTGTGTGTGTGTGTGTGTGTGTGTGTGTGTGTACAGCATTATTTAGAGAAACAGTTTCTCTGTGTATCCAGGCTGTCCTAGACCTTGCTCTGTAGACCAGGCTGTCCTCAAATTCAGGCATTCTGTGCTGGACATACAGGCCTGTACCACTACTACATGGCAACTTTTCTCTCTTCTAATGCTTCCATTTGCTGTTTAGAAGTTGAAATTTTTTTCTTTGTTTTGTTCAAGATAAGGTTTTTCTGTGTAAAAGCTCTGGCTCTTCTTGAACTTGCTTTGTAGACCAGGCTGGCCTTGAACTCATAGAGATCCACTTGCCTCTGCCTCCTGAATGCTGGGATTATAGGTGTGTGATACCATGCCAGGCCAAAAGGTGAATATTTCTAAGGGAATGAATTCAAATAATTGCCCTAAATGTTTTATTTTCTCAACAAATAGTAATGTTTTTAACTGGATAAAGAATTGAATAACTTGCCAAGTGGTGGTTGCACACGCCTTTAATCACAGCACTCGAGAGGCAGAGGCAGGAGGCCAGCCTGGTCTACACAGCAAGTTCCAGGACAGGCTTCAAATCTACACAGAGAAGCCCTGTCTTGAAGAAAAACACCAAACAAACAACAGAACTGAGTAATTTATTTACTTATTTGAGACAGGGTCTCACTGGTTGTCCTGGAAGTGCCTCAACATTTTGGTGGCAAGTCTTGCCCTGCGCCAGGCTGGCCTGAGCCTCACAGGGATCTGTCTGCCTCTGTCTCCAGATGCTGGGGTTAGAGGCTCTCCTTTATTACTGTTTTTAGTCTAGGCTTTCCCCCTATTTTCTTTAAGTACTGAATTAAATGATTTATGTTGAAACTTTGTAAAGTCTTTTTATTCTCCCAGATTTAACTTTTATTCTTATAAATAATTGATAACCCTAGAAGTTAGGTTTAAAATAATTTAATCTCAGAACCTGAGAGAAAAATTTTCCACTGTTCTCACACCTGGATTTCATAGAACATCAGGATTCTCATCTGGATCCAAAGCTTAAGAAAACCATGTTCATATTTCTGTGAACCCTTCATATTTTCCTCTTTATGTTTGAAGGTCTGAATTTTCTCCTGGAAAACTGATGTATAAAACTTACAAATAAAATGTGTTTGTTTATTTATTTATGGGGGGGCTCACTATATAGCCTGGCAGACATGGAACTCACCAGGTAGACCAGGTTGGACTTGAACTCACCAGGTAGACCAGGTTGTCTTTGCCTTCTGAAAGCTGGGATTAAAAGTGTTCACTACCATGCCTGGTTTTAAATAAAGATTTAACACTTGTATTTCAGCTTAGGAAAGCTTCCTTGTAGTGCTGTTTATTACAACCTTGTATACGAATCACAGCTTTTAGGAATGGGGAGCATGGTCAGGCTGGCTCTCCACTCATGCTCCTCTTACCTCAGCCTCCCAGCTGCTGCTGAAGTTGAGGGTGCACCACCGCGCCTGTCTATAATTGTAAAATCTCTTTCAATTTTTGTTCCTCACACTACCCACAGCCTTGCATTTTATAATTCATTCTGATCAAATAGCTTTGTTTGGATTTCCAGGTCACTAGCCTATTCAGAGGGGGAGAGAGAGAGAGAGAGAGAGAGAGAGAGAGAGAGAGAGAGAGAGAGAGAGAGAGAGAGAGAGAGAGAGAGACCAAGTAGGTTGCCCACAGATACTTCTCTGCACCCCCTGTTCCCCCAGCAGACCCTATCCCTCAGGCTCATCCCTAGCACTGCTACAGAAAACCAGCTACAGTCTCCCCTCCCCCCTCTCTGTGGCCCTCACAGATGATCCCATCCCCCTCTCCCAGCCTCCTTTTCCCTCAGCCTCCAACACAAGCATATACTGTCCAGGAACACACAAGCTGAATAGGTCAGTAAAAAAGGCAACATACAGCCAATGTACCCAGAAAATTCAGAGATGAAACAGAAATCAAGGAACAAAATATCCATCCAACAAAGACAAGCTCAGAAATCAGCACCTAGACCTTTATTCACTCCAGACATAAGAGCACAGTCAATAACAGCCAGGGAGGGCACTAAGTCTCCATCAGAGCCCAGCACCTACCACAACACAGCTGAAGCACAAGAAAAAGATCTCTAAACCAGCTTTGTGAAGATGATAACAGTCCTTAAACAAGAAACAAATAAATCCCTTTAAAGAGATCTAGGAAAACACTAAAAACTGAAGGAAATTAATAAATCTCTTTTTAAAAAGTCAAGGAAAAACAAACAGTTGAAAGAAATGAATAAAACTGTTCCAGACCTGAAAATGGAAATACAAGCAATAAAGAAAACACAATTATGGAAATGAAAATTTTAGGAATTTGTATCAGAAGTACAGAGGCAAGCTTCTCAAACAGAGAGCAAGAGATGGAAGAGAGAATCTCAAGAATTGAAGACGCGATAGAAGAAATGGATGCATCAGTCACTGAAAATGTTCAACCTAAAAAAAACAACCCCCTGGCACAGAACATCCAGAAAATCTGGGACACTGAAAACACCAAACCTAAGAATAATATGAATAGAGGAGGAAAAGAAACACAGGTCAAAGGCACAGAAAATTTTTTCAACAAAATCTTATAAGAAAATTTTCTTAACTGGAATTGCCATCAAGGTACAAGAAGCATACAAAAAATCAAAAAGATTGGACCAGAAAAAAAAAACTCTTAGCACATGAAAATAAAAACATTAAAAATACAGGACAAAGAATTAAAAAACCTGCAAGGGCCTAAGAACAAGAAACATAAGGGCAGACCTATTAAAATTACACTTGACTTCTTAAGAAAGACTCTAGAAGCCAGAAGGGCCTGGAAAATTGTTCTATAGACTCTAAGAAATCATAGATGCCAGCCCAGACTACTACACACAGGAAAGCTTTCAATCACCAGGATTATAAAGAAAATAAGACAGTCATGATAAAACCAAAGTTAAGCAATATCTGTCTACAAATATAGCCCTTCAGAAGGCCCTAGAAGGAAAACTAAAGTGGTTTAAGTACACCCTAAGAAATAAATAATCCCAAAGTATCAAAATCTAAACAGAGAAGTGCTGGAGCTAACTGATATTATAAACCAAATGAACTTTATCCAAAATTGACTACATACTCAGATACAAAGCATGTTTCAATAGTCATAAGAAATGAGGGAATATCCTGCACATGCATCAGACCAACAATAGAAACAACGGACGACTTACAAACTTACAGAAACTGAACAGCTCTCCACTAAATAAAAAGAGTCAAGACAGAAATTAAGGAATTAATGACTTCTTAGAACTTAATAAAAATCAAAACATGATATACCCATGGGACACTATGAAAGTGGTTTTAAGAGACAAGATCATAGCACTAAGTGCCTGTGAAGAACAGTTGGGGAGATCTCATAGTAGTAACTTAACAGCACACCTTAAAGCTCTAAAACAAAAAGAGGAAATCATACCCAAAAAGGACAGACTACAAGAAATAATCAACTCAGGGCTGAAGTCAATAAGATAGAAACACACAAGGAATCAGTGAAACAAAGAGTTGGTTTTTGAGAAAATCCATATGATTGACAAGCCCTTATCCAAATTTACTAAAAAGTGGAGAGAGTAGATCCAAATTAACAAAATCAGAAGTGAAAAAAGTGCATAACCACAGGTATTCTTTAAAAACCTGTATTCCACCAAATTGGAAAATGTAAAAGAAATGGATAAATTTCTCTATTTATACCATTTATCAAAATTAAATCAAGATCAGATAAGTAACTTAAGCAGACCTACAATACCTAAGGAAATATGTCATTAAACGTCTACCAATCCAAAAAAAAAAAAAAAGTCTAGTGCCAGATGGGTTTAGTGCAGAATTCTACTAGACATTCAAAGAGTTAATACCAATACTCCTTAACTTGTTCCACAAAATAGAAACAGAAACAATATTGCTTAATTCATTTTATGATGTCACAGTTACACTGATGCCCAAACCACATAAAGATCTAACAAAGAAAATTATAGATCAATTTCCTTTATGAAAATATATGCAAAAATAATAAAATACTTAAACTGAATCCAAGAACACATAAAAAAGATGTGAAAATCAGGAACAGGAAAAGGCTGTCTACTCTCTCCACACCTATTCAACATAGTTGGGAGGGGATGTGGGGGCGAACTGACTGGAGTAGAGGTAGGGAAACCATGATCAGGATACATTATGTGAGGAAAAAATATTTTCAATCAAAGAAAAAGAAAAAAGTTACATGGTTTTCTCATTGTGTTCCTTTGCTGAGGATATAGGGCCCTCCGGAGTGACGGCTTTGTAATGTGATAGTGAATTTGGTTTGATTTCGTTGGGAAAGGAGCAATGGTTTGCAGATCCTCTGTGATAAGAAGCTAATTTTAGAAGTTATTGGGACAAACAGTACGTATTATATAGGTTTGTCACTTTTATCTCCTTAAATATGTCTGTTTTTATTGCTTTCTGATGATTGTCTCACTGTGCTAAATATTAAACTAGCTCCTTTTTATTTAGTCATTATTTTAAGGAGTTATGAGCTTCATTGTGCCAACTTCTTAATTTAATTGATTAAAAGCAAAACTCATTTTCTTAATCACAGTTTGCCTGGAACCATGCAGCTCAATGAGCAGTGGGAGAAAAGACAAAACACGTAGGGCTCTGAACTTAAAAAGTTTTGAGCAATGCAACAAGTGTGAAAATTATACATGACTAAATAACGTTAATTAAGTGATGGGGTTGTATTTTAAATAATTAACCAATAAAATGGAATATTTTATTTTCTTTCTTTGAAAATTAAACCCTTATTTTTACCTTTTTCCTTGGTTTGGATAGTTTGTTTATTTATCTCAAAGTATAGTATAGAATTGGTGGCCCCTATAGTGAGACCGAAAATAAAGAGTGATCACCCTTTTCTGAATTCTGGGTCCAGTGCTGTGGAGAGAGAGATAGGAAGGGAAGAGGGAGAGAGGGGAGGGAAGGAGAGGAAGGTGGGAAGGAGAGAGGGAGGGAGGATACTCACACTAAGTTTATGTCACTTACAAGTCACAGGCCACTCTGGTTAGGCATGGGTGTAGACATTTACACATTGATTCTGTGACCATCAAACAAGTATACATCATGTTTGACCTCATTGATGTAGTGCTTTTCACACATGCAATTAACACCTGGGCTGCAATGAATGTTATACTCTATTAGAATTTCCTTTTCTTTTTGATATAGGATCTCACCATATAGTCCTTGCTGGCCTGGAATTCACTCCATAGACCAGGCTGGCCTTGAAGTAATAAGAGATCCATCTGCCTCTGCCTCCCATGCTTGGACAAAAGGTGTGTACCCCTATTAGAGTTATTATATAGTAATTAATGTTCACTTGTTTAAAACCCACTTATTACACAAGATCTGCTCAGCCCCAGAAAGTTACGGAGACAAAGAGGTGAGGCTCGGGGTCTTTCAGAGTACTAGGTCATTGGCAGAAGCAAAGCAGTCACAGACTCAGTGTCACAACCCATGGATCAAGGTAAGCCTCCTCTGGACTGGGGTGAAGTGTCTGCTTGCAGTGGATGGGAAGTAGGGACATCAGGGGAAGAGTCTAGGGAAAAGCAGGCTTAAGGCAGGCCAGAGAGGCACAGGGAAGGCATTTGATACCGGGCATGGAGTCTATGGGGTAAAGATGCCAGGGAGAATATCTGGAGTATTTCTCCTTAAATGTAATGACATTCTAGATGCCATTTTTCATTTCACTTTCTTGGAAAATGGAGTCCCAGATTTGAAGACTGAAAACCCATTTCAGGTCTGGTCATTCAGAATTCCTTAAATACGAGAGGCACAACCCACTGCTGGCTCTGAAAGATCGCATTTGAACATTATCTCTTTTGCTGAATGTAATCTCTTCAGACAGTCCAATGTTTCCCTTAGCGTTCTTGAATTCACTTTATTATAAAGAAGCACAGGTATTCCTCCCACAAATAAATTCACATGGTTGATCTCATGCTTTTATGGGGAATTAACAAAACACAATGAGAGAAGTTTGCTCTCCTTTACAGCCATCTTCTAGAGCCTACTGGAAAAGCTGAGACCCTCATGTCTTCACATCTGATACAAAGCTGAAGACCACATCAAGGACGTCAGTCCCGGATGTTCTCACCTGGACACACACACACAGGCTGCATGCGCACATGTGCTCCAGCACACACATACACACACACACATACACACACAGTGAACTTGCATGCACTTATCACACAAACAAAAGCAAATGGTGTGGCTGGATTTTTCTTTCTCCTGTGGCATGTGGTATTTTATGTCTTTTTTGTTATTGTTGTTTATTCAAGACAGGGTTTCTCTGTATTGTTTTGGAGGCTGTCCTGGAACTCTCTCTGTAGACCAGGCTGGCTTTGAACTCACAGAGATCCGCCTGCCTCTGCCTCCCGGGTGCTGGGATTAAAGGCGTGGGCCACCAACGCCCAGCAGTATTTTATGCGTTTAAAACAGCATTTACATTATTTCTTTCTTTACTGAGAACAAGGAGGAGCTCGCGCAGTTGCTTATGATAAATACCTCCATGGTGTCACCCTACACTGACTAGCTCAGAACCACCTACAACTCTTGATTCCGGTTCTGCTGAAGATCAGCTGATTCAGGGACCCTGGGCACAGGGCTGGTCATATACAGTTGACCAGCGTTGAGTGACAGAACTATTAATGTAAGTCCTTCCATCTGCTTTGTTCCACAGTTAAACATTTAGAAACCAAACAAGAGAGATTAAGAAGTATTTATTTGACCTGAGTCATTAAACTAAAAACAAACAAAACCAGACAGACAAACAAAACAAGCCCCGGAAATGCTCAGTGGGTAAAGATACTACAGCTTGATGAAGTTCAATTTCTGGAAGCCAGATAGTGGAAAAGAGAGAACCAATGACAACAAGTTGCCCTCTGACCTCTGCCTGAATGCCATGGCACACACATCACCTTCTAATACAGTAAATATAAAAGTAAGTAAGAATTTAGAGAAAGCCTAAAAGCCAGAACTGCGCTACTTTTTAAATTTTATAATTCCCTCAAATAACAGTGGAAGAGGCCACACATTAGGGCTGTCTGAAGTATGAAGCAGGTTTTACCAAGTGAGGTCCCAATAACATTTGTTTCTTCATGACCAGGGTGGTGGCCCACGCCTTTAATCATAGCACTCGAGAGGTAGAGGCAGACAGATCTCTGTGAGTTCGAGACCAGCCTGGTCTATAAAAGCTCCAGGACAGCCTCCAAAGCCCCAGAGAAACTCTGTCTTGACGCCCCCACCCCACTCCCCAAAAAACCAAAGCAAATAAAACATTTGTTTCTTCTTGACACATTTCTGTTTGTCTTAAGGAAAATTTTTTATTGTTTTCTGATTTACACCTTTCAAGATTATATTTGTCCATAGTTCTCATGTGACATTTTGGCATTTATTACAGGAATGGAACCTATGAAAATTCTGAGATACATTTCCCTTCAAAGGTCATAACAGTTTCTTGTCTCACCAAGTCAAGTGCTAGCTTTTGCTCTACTTTTAGCTTAGCTAATTGATTGATTTTAATATTAATTCTTTAAAGACAGGGTCTCTCTGCACAGTCCTGGCTGTCCCTGGAACTCCTTATGTAGACCAGGCTGTCCTGCCTGTCCCTGGAACTCCTTATGTAGACCAGGCTGGCCTCATTCATGGCTCTGAGACCTTTCCCCTCTCCAAGCCTCCATGTTCACCACGTCTCATGCAGGAGTCTCTTGACAGTGTCACCCTTTGGGAGTGAGTTTGTGAGTCTTTGCTTCATAACAAACTATTCCAAAGCATACAGGGTTTAAACATTCTCTGTCTCCCACTTCCATCAGGTGGAAGAGGATGTCTTAGCCTGTCCTCCCTCATGAGACTGGGTTAGGTGGACACTGCCTGCCTGCACAGTCCACGATGGTGCCAGTTATGTCTGTTGGTTGGCGTCTCATGCTTTGCTCTCACGGGCCTTCTTATTTTAGAGGAGGCTAGGCTGACTTCCCTACATGGAGGTCCACAGGGAAGCCTCCCCTGACATCAACCTGGCAGCCATGAAAGCCTTTTAAGGTCTAACTTCAGAGCTATAACAATATCCCTTGTGCACATTTTTTTGGTCAATGACTTTTAGAAGGCAAGGTCAAATTCCAGGTGAGGGGGAAACTTCTTATAGGAGGAGAGGCCAAATGGACTGGCCATGTCCTTCAAATCACAATAGAAGTTGATAGCTCAGCTGGTAAAGGCACATGAGACACGACTCTACTCTCCTGAGTTGGATCTCTGAGTTCTTGTAGACGGAAAGAACCTACTTCAAGAGAGTTGTTCTCTATCCTCTACATGCATGCCTGGGCACATGTGCACCTCACCCCCTCACACACGCTAACTACATTAGTTAAATTTTAGTTGTCACTTAGGTTTCTTTAGTGAGACCCTCCCTCCTCCCCTTCACTGATATATTCCCTTATATCAGTGATGCATACATGGTACTGATTCTGTCCCTATCTCCCGTTAGGCAATGACAAGACATTTTTTATTAAACAACTGGCTACTAGCATCTACTAGACAGCAAAAGCAATGCTAATTATCCTTCAGTTTATAGGACAGTGGTTCCAGTAAGAGTGGTGTCGCGTGTTGAGGTGAAGTAACTCTGCTTTACATGGAATGTAACTGGCTGCCCAAGGACTTTGGTCAAGAATATTTCACAAACTGAAGTTATTTAAAAATTTGAAAGGATCATAAATTTCTTTTGGGATGGAAGGGGGCTTTAGGTACAAAATCTACCTTTCTATCATTCATTATTTATGAGCAAACCATTTTAGACAGAAGACAACCACTCAGACCCTTTTTTAAGATTCAAATGGAAACGATACTTGGGCTTTTGAGACCTTGCCTATTATTTTTAATTTTTACCTCTCATTCTAGCGTGTAAGCCAAACCTAAGGGATGTGTTGCTTGTGAATGTGTACATGTGATCACACAACTACACTTATTCACACACACACACACACACACACACACACACACACACACCATGCTTTACCTACTTTCACCAGAAGTCTGAAGGATTTTACTGCATTGTGTTAAAAGCTAAGAAGTATGTACTAATTGACCAAAGACACTGACTCATTAAATCAGTAACAATTCACATCTTACTGGTGATTTTTCCAGTTGTAGTAGCTTTTATGTACAGGGTGATCGGACTTACAAAACCTGCTGTGGATAGCCTCCCAAATTGTCCCTAGGAGACACAGAAACCTTTGCAGTTGCCCCTCCAGGATAAAACAGAGTAAACTAAAACCCAGATGGGGTAAAGTGATGAGAACAGAACCCCAAACAAGTCAGCATTACATGCAACAATAATTAGATCACCGTGGGGCAGAGAAGGATATAGGTATGGAAGGAGCTCCAAGGCTAGTTTGCCATTGTTTCTGAAAACAGAATTGTAGAAGCAGGAGTGGAATGAGGACAGTTTGGCTGTGTCACTACACTTCCGCCAAGGCCTGGGTTCGCTGCTGGTTTGGATGGCCACCAAGTCAGCTTCTTCACCCTCGCTCTCACATCTGCTCCCTCCTGAAGGTGTGTGATCACAGGTATCTTATCGAATCTCCTCCCGACTGACAGGGAAGTGTGTGCTAATGACTGGAGAGCAGCTCTATAATTTGCATTCTTAAGTAGAAGGGTATTGCATCAGCTCAGGCCCCAGGACAGAGGGCATGACTGGAAACTCAAGAATCCATTGTGATCCACAAAATAGCCTCCAGATAGTTGATGGGACCTCTCCTGCTGCCCCAACAGCAGACCATTTCCCCTTGAAGCTTCAAGGGTGGGTGTCAGAAGAGCAATATTTTACTGGTGAGAAATTGCTGAAATCTGTTTGCTTAACAAAGCAATTATTGATAACCTGCAATTGCTGCCCAAATCATAAGCTTGCTAGTAATCCCTCGTCTGAAGAATCATAGGTTACTTCTATTTCAGAGAAGACTAACAAATTACATTTTTCATAGAATTATGTCAGAAAAGAATAACCCTTAAGCTATGAAATGTCATCTCCACAAATTGAAATGATGTTCCTGAAGCATAGTACACATTGTTTGCGTTTTCTGCTTTAGGAGTCTTAACCTTTGGTCCTCAGTGAATGTATCACGTTACGACAATAGCCGTGGATAATAAAACTGATGCCTTTGACTTGTGCTGTCACAGAAATGAGATGTTTTCCTTGAGAGATGGGCTGGGGAGCAGCTGGAGAACTCTCGGGGAGAGCTGTCCTGAAGTAGGCCTCTCAGAGCAATGGGCATCAAGCAGGCTTCGCCGGCCTTGAAGTAGGTGCTATGTTTCCTTTTCTTCTTTTTTCCTCAAGGCTCTTCCTTCTTACGTTCAGAAGTAGGCAAGAGCAGCTTCTCTGATACTGGCCTGAGTCTTGAGTTCTTGAAACTCTGAAGCGCTGGTTTTGAAGTATAACTGCAGCCGGTTTCCACAGCACAAAAACACTTACATAGCTCACACAGGTGGCTGAGCCGTTCATTCTGTGGTGAGGCATTGCTTCTTGTAGGTGGGAGCAGTAAGAGTAGGAAGAAAGACTTCCGGCAGCCTCATTACCAGTCCGTGTGACACGTGTAGGGGCTGTCATACCTTGAAGAGCATGCTTTGATACATGACAGACAGAAGGGGCACAGTGGAAAGGTCAAAACCTAGATTTCAGAGGGGGCGATGTGTTTTTAGCTCCCCCCTTTTTAAACATGTAAAATAAATACAATCATGCCTAAGTTGTAGCATTGTGATAACAATATCTTGGACGCGAATCAATTAGTTTTGTGGCTGTGCACTCCTTGGCATCCTGTAATTGTAACTAATTGACAGCTACATTGTTAAACGCATAGTCATTCAAGTGTGCTTTCACCTTATTTCTTATATTTAGATCTTAGCGTATTATGGCTTTATTCCTGAAGCACTGATTTTTAAAAGATTTGACACTGGAATAGAAATCCCTGGAAATTCTAGCAAGGGGCACAGGAAAACCAGAGAGGCATCCAGTTTTTCAGGCCAAATGTACCACATTCTCCTTGGTAGTTCCCGAAGCATCGTGGTCTCATCTATTTTAAACAGCATCTTTAGATACTGTGAACACCGGCTAAAACATCTTCTGGGTTATCAGTATTAAACCAAAGTCTAGCTGGAGAGCGCTGACTGCACCAAATAGTGCTGAAACAGACGGAATCACACCCTATTTTTGTGTTCCATGCCACCAGGAGCACCTTCCTTACAAACTATCCTTCTGAGGTGCTAATTCATTAAATGAACAGCACACATCCCCCCCCCCCCCCCAGGCATCACATCCTCCAAGATGCTCCCGCATTGCCTTTATTCTTCATACTCCTCGGGATGGTTTGGGGGCCACAAAGAGCCCAACAACTGTTTCAGAGCTTGCCGCCTGCAGTGTGAGAGAATTATGCACAAATAAAAGCCTGAGAGGAAGTGTAAGATGCTAAAGTAAGCATCTTAAAGAATGGATAGGAAAGGACTTAGAAACTTTAAACCACCCAGAAAAATCTGAATTAGAAATAGGTAGAAAGTGGGCCTGGACAGAGATGTGAGACAAAACACATAAATAGCGGACCAAAGGCTCCCAACGCAGTGGGGCAGGGCTCTCCACAGACTGGAAATGGAATATCCTTCTGCTTTAGAGGAGCATCAGGTGCGAGAATGAGAACACAGTCATATATAAACCAAAGGAGTTTTTAAATAACAGCCTCCCTCCCTCCTTCCCTCCCTCCCTCCCCCTCCCCTCCTCCCTTCCTCCTTCCCTCCCTCCCTCCCCTCCTTCCCTCCCTCCTTCCCTCCCTCCCTCCCCCTCCCCTCCTCCCTTCCTCCCTCCCTCCCCCTCCCCTCCTCCCTTCCTTGTGTTTCCCCTTTTATTCTTTCTTTCCTCCCAGAGTCTCACTATGTAGACCAGGTTGTCTTTCAACTCAGAGATCCACCTGCCTCTGTCTCCCTGGCACTGTGACTAAAGGCCTATGTCATCACAACTGGATGTACTTTCTATTCTATTTTACCCTTTCCTATGCCAATTACTGTGGCTTCAAATCTGGGGTTGAGGGGTGGGATGTGTGTGTGTGTACGTGTCTCTCTGTGTGTCTATGTATGAGCATTTATGTGTGCCTGTGTCTTAGAGATATTTAGCATTAATTGCAGAATAACATTTCTGAAGTTTAGTCTCAGGTATGGTTAATTTTTTAAAAATCTGCTTTTAACATCTATATATTTTGCTTGAATAGAAAAAATACATTCATACGTCATTTAACATCCAAAAGATGGCCATAAAACCAGCTGGGCCCACATATGAAAAATAAAATAGGGAACTCTCCTCGAGCCTGGTATTCCAGGGAAGGAATATGCTTGTGCAGTTAGGTATTGCTGTCTGGGCATCTTTGATATCTTTCTTTTCTGCTGTTATTTACATTCTTGTTCATTCAGTCTGAAATCTGAACAGTCATTTCTAACTGTCCTGAGCAGCATCGTTTCTGTAAGCTGGTACTGACTCTTTCGTGTCTCCCGCCGCCATGGGATCTAGCAGGCAGGACTGTCTGTTCTAGATCTCAGTTACCACATTCATTCAGCTGGGTCTGTGGGAAGGAGTAGGGGATTCCAGGCCTGCCCTACCTTCTGAGTTTTGCTGAAAGCGGGGAACAGATTGAATTTAGAACACTTGCTATTTTTTAATGTGGGGTTTAAATTATCAGTGAGTGTGTATATGAATTATACCTATAATTCACACAGCTAACTGGCTTCTTTCCTTTACAAAGAAGCTTTACAGGTTGGTTTCACAGTAACAAGTCAGACTTCAAGGGTTCCCTGGCACTGTAGCTGCCACCTCTGGCTGTCTTTTTCTCTGACCCCCAGTCATTGATAGTTCCATAAACACACACACACACACACACACACACACATACACACACACACACCTGTAAGTGTAGCACAGTTTCTATAACGCCATGATAGCTTTCCATATTTAATGATCTGTATGTTTGTGTACGTCCCATAGTGCATGCACACCTGTGGAAGTCAGAGGACTGCTGGGAAGTTTCCCTTCTTCCGTTATATAGATTTCCTGTACAAAGCTTTTATTTGAAGGTGCTTTTAAGTCCTTCACCTCTACCCTCTGTTTGCTAAGTTCTGTTTGTGCTCTGTTCTCTGAGCAACGATTGCCAGAGCCCCCCAACACTCTTGTTCACCTCTGTGGTCCCCACATGTGACATTTGGTAAGGTTTTCTCCTTTCCTCCTGCAGGTCCTAGAAAGACAGTCAGAAAAATTGCTTCTATTGGTTAGAATTTCCATGGTTCAAAGCCATGATTTCTCTGTCCTTATCAAGAAAGAATGCCCAGCAGTAGATGGCCAACAGAATGAACTCAATGGTATTTTTCTAGATTTTTTTTGTATCGTTTTGCTTTGCTTGGACATTTTTGTCTCATCAGTCTTATGTCTGCTTTAATTTCTGTCACTGTGGGGGTTTTTGTAAGTGTGTGTTTTTCTGCTTTTTTTTGTTTTAAAGAGAGAGAAAGAAAAAGAATGCAAAGTTGGGTGGAGAGAATCTGGGAATAATTGGAGGAGGGGGAAACACCATTAAAGTATAACACATGAAAAATGTTTAATTAAAAACGTTTTCTAGCTGCGGTGGTGCAGGGTGATAGGATTTGCTGAAGGGTAGAGGCAGGAGGATCAGGAGTTCAAGGCTAGTCTGGAATATCTGTGTTTTGTTTTGTTTTTTTAAACTAGGTGTGATGGTACACACCATATTAATCCCAGCACTCCGGAGGCAGAAGCAGGTGGATCTCCGTGAGTTTGAGACCTGCCTGCTCTACATAGTGAGTTCTAGGATAGCCAAGGGTTGTGTAGAACGATCTTATCTCAATGCCCCACCCCTCCGCAAAGAAGTTTGAGAAAAGAAAGGAAAAGAAAACATTGATTTGACTCAAGAATCAAACAACTTCCACAGATTACTTTGGAGCTTGGAAAGATTCCCGGGGCATGTTTGGGTCTCCTGAAGGGAGCAGAGCTGGCTTGAGCTCATCATCTGGGAACAAGGGCGGCATCGCTGTTTTAAAGGAATTGTGAAGATGCTTAGAGTAAGCCTCTAGTTTTAGAAAATTCCTTAGAGTTACCACAATGCTGATAGAAGAGCAGCTCACAAACATGAGGCGATCGAGTTTCACAGGGGCATTTCGGAGTGACTTTTCTTTCAGGGGCTACTTGCCCTGTTAGGGCTCGGATTATTCTGTCCTGGGAATTCCAAGATGACATCACGGGCAGTTGAAACACGTGGTGAGGCAGCAATGATGCCATCTGCACCTTCTGGGCATCATTTCTGACAAGAACTCTAGCTTTCTGGCAAGAAGGATGTACTTTAGGGTGCACAGAGAATCATGTTGTGGTGACTTCCGCCCTGGAGCACATGCACAGCTTCCTGTTTTGCTCCGATAGTTTCCCCCTGGGCTTTCAGAGATGCAAAATTCCCCACACAGAGACAGGCTGCCCGTGAAAAAGAGCGTATGTCTTATTTTTGGAAAGCTTTCTTTCACATTATCTCTGCCATTTTACTCTACAAATCATTTTTCCTTTTGTATTTTGTATTATATTGCAGCAGTGGCTCACCTACCCTTGAGAACTTCTCTTTCCCCCTTTAAGGCTTGTATTTCTTGTTACGTATTTTCCCCATCATCTGTAGGCACCATTCTCATTATTTTTCAATTTGTTCACATTTTGAATTTGCTAGGCCGACCATTTGAAGATGCTTGTGAACGGTACCAAGTTGGGTGTGCAAGGAGGGACACTTTGCGTTCCTTCTGCTCCCAGGTCGTGTACAGTCTGGATAGGGAACTGTGTTTGTACAAACAGCAATAAAAATAAAGATGATTGCTCCTACAGAGGGGAGGAGGGAGGGCCACACATATAAGCCATAGGCTTTGTGGCCCTTGAATATGTTGTAGACATTCATCTGTGAAGGACCTGTTCATGTCTTTTGTTCAGGCTTTCCCACTGAATTTTATTTTGGAATTCTAAGATTTTTTTCATATAACCTGTATGCATATGTGTGTGTGTGTGTGTTCACGCTCACACGTGGAGGTCAGAGGTCAACCTCAGTGATGGTCATGCCCTCGACTTGCTTGACACAATCTTGTTTTCTGATGTACACGTAGACTGGCTGGTCTGTGAGCTTTTATTAGAGTTCCTGTTGTCTCTGCTTCCTGTCTCTTGATTGGTGCACCAGGAATACAGATGAGTCCTTCTTTTATGTGAGCTCCAGAGATTTGAACTCAGTCCCTCATGCTTGTATGCTATGTACTCTCACTCACTATGTCACCTCCCAAGACTCTGCTTTTTCTTTCCTCTTCTTCTGTTTTGTTTGTTGAGACAAGATCTTACCCTGTAGCACTCTCTGGATGGGGCAGGCTGACCTTGAACTCACAGAGATCTG